>NC_090174.1:54536467-54883003 GCF_024679245.1 Pseudorasbora parva | reverse complement strand
AGTGCTTCTGAAGCTCTCGTCCGACTGCAGCTGCCTCAAGGGATCTCCATTTATCCAATCATTCAGCTGTTTATTTATCTATTTTTTCAAAATGTTGATTACATCACGACACATCAAAGTATTATGAAATATAACAAAATAAACACGCCTAAAATTCAGGTAGTAAACTGATTTTTATGCAGAATGGATAGAAGGATGGAATGACAATGTTAGATAGAACAATAGACAGAGAGACAGATATAACAAACAAACGACAGAGACAGACAGACAGACAAAAGGATAGACAACAACAGAGGACAGACAAACAGATCAAACAAACAAAAGACAGTCAGAAAGAACAACAGAGACAGAGAGACAGATAGATACAGACAGACAACACAAACAAATGAAAGACAGATGGATCTACAAACAAGACAGACAGACAGACAGACGGACGGACGGAAGGATGGATACACTGTAAAAAATAATATGTTCAATAAGTTATGACAACATATGTTTTTACATTGTTTTAACTCATCAAAATAAGTAAAGAAATGTTAAACTTGTTTTTATTAGTTATACAAGATGTAACTCATTTTTTAAAGCCAGTTTAACATAATTTAAGTTGAAATAACTTAAATATCCAAGTCGATTGTACTGCAAAAGTTCAAAATTTGCCTTTTTTACAGTGTAGATAGATAGATAGATAGATAGATAGATAGATAGATAGATGGATAGATAGATAGATAGATAGATAGATAGATAGATAGATAGATAGATAGATAGATAGATAGATAGATAGATAGATAGATAGATAGATAGATAGATAGATAGATAGATAGATAGATAGATAGATAGATAGATAGATAGATAGACATAGTGTGTTTTATATTGCAGTGTGTGTTGGCCGCACTGGCAGCTGTCAATAATACCTCAGACACTGACTCACATATTTCCACCGTCCACTTAAAAGCTCTCTCATCCGACAGGAAATGTAGGATCAATCACTAGTTAGGGATCTGCCTGCTGACGTGAAATCAGGGTTGGTCAAAATATGCTCTGTGAATCATGGGTTTATAGTGCTTCTGAAGCTCTCGTCCGACTGCCGCTGCCTCAAGGGATCTCCATTTATCCTATCGTTCAGCTGTTTATTTATCTATTTTTTCACAAGTTTGATTACATCACGACACATCAAAGTATTATGAAATATAACAAAATAAACACGCCTAAAATTCAGGTAGTAAACTGATTTTTATGCAGAATGGACAGAAGGATGGAATGACAGAACAATAGACAGAGACAGAGAGAACAAACAAACGACAGACAGACAGACAGAAAGAACGACAGAAACATAGAGAGACAGATAGATACAGACAGACAATCCAAACAAACGAAAGACAGACAGACAAAACAAATGAAAGGCAGACAAACCGACAGACAGATAGATAAAACAGACAGACAGAACAAACCAAAGACAGATCAACAAACAAAAGACAAACAGACAGACAGACAGACAAACACTAAACAAAACACAGACAAACAGAACAACCCAAAGACAGATCAACAAACAAAAGACAAACAGACAGACAGACAGATAAAACAGACAGACAGAACAAACCAAAGACAAACAGACAGACAGACAAACACTAAACAAAACACAGACAAACAGAACAAACCAAAGACAGATCAACAAACAAAAGACAAACAGACAGACAGACAGAACAAACCAAAGACAGATCAACAAACAAAAGACAAACAAACAGACAGACAGACAGACAGACAGACAAACATTAAACAAAACACAGACAAACAGAACAACCCAAAGACAGATCAACAAACAAAAGACAAACAGACAGACAGACAGATAAAACAGACAGACAGAACAAACCAAAGACAAACAGACAGACAGATAGAACAAACCAAAGACAGATCAACAAACAAAAGACAAACAGACAGACAGACAGACAGACAGACAGACAGGCAGACAAACAGAACAACCCAAAGACAGATCAACAAACAAAAGACAAACAGACAGACAGATAAAACAGACAGACAGAACAAACCAAAGACAGATCAACAAACAAAAGACAAACAGACAGTCAGGCAAATAAAACAAACAAAAACAGACAGACAGACAAAACAAATGAAAGGCAGACAGACAGATAAAACAGACAGACAGAACAAACCAAAGACAGATCAACAAACAAAAGAAAACAGACAGACAGACAGAACAAACCAAAGACAGATCAACAAACGACAGACAGACAGACAGACAGACAGAACAAACCAAAGACAGATCAACAAACAAAAAGACAGACAGATACATAGAACAAACAAAAAGACAGACAGATACATAGAACAAACAAGAGACAGACAAAACAAACGAAAGACAGACAGACAAACAAAACAAATGAAAGACAGACAGACAGATATAGTGTTTTATATTGTACTGTGTGTTGGCCGCACTGGCAGCTGTCAATAATACCTCAGACACTGACTCACATATTTCCACCGTCCTCTAAAAAGCTTTTCCAATAACACTCATACTACATAAATCTCATACGACAGGAAATGCAGGATCAACCGTGAGCGTTTCTACCATAATTACAAGCTCTGCTTTTCCACTGCGATCCTTTTCGTCTAACAAGCATTCACACACAATCAGACGAGACAATCCCATCCCCCATCATTGGTGGACATATCACAGATCTGCCACGCAAAGCTCCACTGTCACGGCTCACTGTGTGCGCTGTGACCTCTGCACTACTAAGTCCATGCCCAGATATACATCCCTCACAGTGACACTGTTCCCGTTAAAAGCCTGTGACAGCTCATTCTCTTCAGCGGCCTAGAAAGACAATATCCATGATGGAACTGCCTCGCGTTGCTGTCCAAAACTCATTAACACATTGAAATAAAGACAATGTAGTCTTGTTCACATTAAGTTCTACTCTCGCTCCCTTTCTCTCCTTTTAATTTTGTCTTTTTAATTAGATTTTCAATTGCTGCTGTATAAATTAGCTTACCTTGAGAAAAATGGCCTGCCTTCGTCCACTGCATGCTTCAAAAGTTCTTTTATAATGAAGTATCAGACAGATTGGACACTTTGTATTCTACATATACACTCTATACTCCAGGGGACGGTTAACCTGTCCCCAAGACAACTTAGACTAGCTGTGACTAGTTGAGAAATATATTTGCTTTGCACCATTAAACTTAGTTGAAACGTAATTCTAGTGCGTATGACCTCCTCGCTACATTCTGCCTTAATAAAAAATAAATCACAATAATAATATAGAGGGGGAAAAAAGGTACAAAAGCTGTCCCTGGGGTGGTACCCTTTCAAAAGGTACTAATATTTTCCATTTAGGTACTAAAATCTACCCTTAAAGGGACAGTGCACCTGAACAAAAAATAATTCTGTCATTAATTACTCACCCTGATGTCGTTACATAACACTTTCGTTCATCTTCGGAACACAAATGAAGATCTTTTTGATGAAACCTGAGGGCTTCCTGTCCCGCCATTGACAGCTACACAACTACCACTGCGCAACAGACGAGAATGAAGCCCATTGGTTCTTGCTGAAGCTCAAACATGCTGCGTAACACAAGATTTTAAGATATTTATGAGCTTTTTGAAGTGTTAAATTGGTAGTTGCGTGTCAATGGAGAGACAGAAAGCTCTCAGATTTCATAAAAAAGATCTTCATTTGTGTTTCGAAGAAGAACGAGTCCCCGGGGTTTGGAATGGCATGAGGGTGAGTAATTATTAATAACAGAAATTTTATTTTTTGTGTGAACTATGCCTCCCTTTTAAGGGGTAAATAATGTACCAGTGAGAGATTTTTTTTTCCTGAGTAAAGAGAATAAAAAAATGATAGCTTCTTGCCATTAGTCAGTACCCAAAACGCATTGTCATGGTTGAGAAGTTCAGAGACTTAGAACAAAAATATTAAATGAATATGATGAATGATGAGTTCATTTTAATCTTTTACTTTTCTATTGTATGTCAAAGAATTTAAGCCAAGACAGCCTTGCTGTAATAGTATCACATACAGATGTCCTAGAATTAGTGCATAAATCTCCTGACCGAGAAATGAATCTCTTTAAGGTAAAGTAAGGTCCAGTTTTCCATCTGGGATTATTCTGAAATCTCAGGACTTAAGAGTAAGTGAGGACAAGAACACCCCCCCCCCCCCCCACCTTCCTCTACCTTCCTTCACTCTTGTTTACTCATCATTTCTCTTCCCAGATTACACCGTTCTCCAGTATTAGCATCCATCAGATTGAACTCCAATTTTTGGAACAGAATAAGATTCATTTGAATGTTTAATAGGGCTGTCACTTACACTCATTCATTTAATGAGATTAATTATGCAATTTTTTTTTTTTAAATCTGCAATTTAATCTAATAGGCCAAAGACCACATAAACTAAAAAATAGATGGAAAGCAAGAAGCCCTAATTTTTCCAGTTCTGCTACCTCCTGTTTCTGTACACAGAAATCACTACAACATTGTGATTCAGTCCAATGAAACGTGTGGTGACACCGATGTCGACGTGCAAAATAAATGCTTATTAAATCTTTTCAATCACAGGGTACTTAGTGATTGGAGCAGGTGGAAAATTATAGCTCTATACATCAGACCACAACACAGAACAGCAATTACGGTTTAACCTGCAATCACTAAATACACAGCAATGCAAACAACGCACAGAAGGCAAAGCTACAAATACGCATAACTGGAAGAATTAAACAGGACTGAAAAATGGATAATGAAAGATAAGATGCATGGGATAAGCGCTGAACGGTATTCATTGTTTTTTGGTTAAAAATACATATCACAAATGTTCAAAATTACACTTATTTGGGCAGTTTGCAATTTATAAGACATTCTAGGCAACAAACAAAGCTACAAAAAGAATGACTGTTTCCAAACAGGTCTCAGTTCCCAATGAGATGAATAAAATGCCACCTTCACGTGATATTGGCAATTGGAAAAGTCGTGATCATTAAATTAAAATTTTGACTTCAGAGAGGCTCTCTCCTGAACGCTGACTTTTGATGGGTGTGCCACACTGGATATTTGGAGGTAAACGCCTATGGCTAGGATTGGATAAGGTTTGCAATATTTAAAGAGCTTCAACCCCAGTTCACAGGAGGGATTGTTTTGAAAGCGGCAACCGGAATGATTCTCTGACGGGGCTCAGTCTCAAAACGTCTTTATCAAACAAACACAATGATTTCTCTCTCATCCACCCGCGATTAATAGATTTTTGTATTACTTGGCCCGCCCGAACAGTGGATATATAAGCGCGAACCACACACACACTCACTCATTCACTCACTCACTCGAGTGAATAACGCAGATCAAGAAATTAATGTTATTTCACTATATGAGATTCACCGGCCTGCTGGCGGGCTTCCGTTTTGATAGCCCGTCTGGAAAACACACAGCCACGGGACGTTGCAGGCTTTGCAAGCCCTGGGAGTCTGAACCCAAATCACAAAGAACCAACAAATAAATGATTCTCCAGCCTGTGACAACGTGCTAAGGTATGTTCCGTTGCACACATATACACATAATCAATACGATCTGTAACGATGCTATACTAATCACATATAAAAACATGTTTTACTCACACAAGTGTGCTGCACCATTCCTGTCAGATCCGCTATAGAAGGCACAACATTGTGTTTTAATCTCAATATGTCTGCAAATCCAGCGTGACCTGTGTCTTGTTTAGAGACGGAGCTCATGAAAATGCGTATAAATAGTACGAGTTTGCAATCTCGTGGAATGTATACGCCAAAATGAGTTTTGGCATGCGTATGGTACGCGGTTTTTCGCATGCATATGATACGCACTTTATTATACATACGAACCCCCCACTCCACCACCCTAAACCTACCCAAGAGCGTGTCATATGCACGCCATAAAGTGCGTATCATATGAAAAACCGGCGAAAAAACCGCGTACCATATGCATGCCAAAACTCATTTTGGCGTATACATTCCACGAGATTGCAAACTCGTACTATTTATACGCATGGCCATGAGATCGTGTTGCTTGTTTACTAACGATTTTCTTGCTATCTTTGCTTTGTGTTTATTGCTCACTTATCTCCACGAGTCGGTGGGCGAGGCTACAGAAGCAGCACACACATTTATCTGTAGAGGCAGCGTTTCCCCCTTCTAATACGTTGTTGATCTGAGAGGCTCGTTTTCTGGGCCTGGTGTTGACTAACAAGGAAGCCTTCAGCTCCGAAACGTACAGGATATTCTTATATTACCATGACCTTTTACATATCAATGACTCAAGGGGAAAGTTGATTTCTCAATTAATCACCCATTTAACTAGTATTTATGATAATTCCGACAGCATGTGAAGGCAGCATGAATGCTGGAATAAAGGTTTATGCACATGACATGCAGTAGGAGCGGTTCACACGGTTACAGCCAAGTGACAGCGGTGTTACCAAGTCTGCGGTTACTTGGGATACTTTTACACTGTTGCCGTAGGTTGTTTTTTTAGTCTACTTGTCCCCCGGAACTTTAATTTGATTGTGCGGGTAAAAATTGGCAGGGTCACGGGTGGACAAATTTTGGCCTGGTTTGGGGTCAGTTTTTAAACATCTAGACTAATTGGTAAATAAACAAGTTTCTAAAAGAGCTAGCTGGCGTTCGTACGGATTTCACAGATGAGCATGCCCTTTTAGCCAATCAGTGATCAGCAGGCATTCATGAGTGATTGGTTTTTACTGAGATTACTTGTAACTGTATATTCAAGATCCCTAAGCCAAAGTGGCATACTCTCAAAACGTGGATTAGACCTGTGGTGGGAGAACTCTAAGGCTCCTTATAAATATAACTAACTCTGAGAGCACTCTTGAATGATTTAATTGAAATCTAATATGGGACGACTTGTGCCTATCATCATGTGCACACTGACCTGATCAGCAGTCAGGACAACTGCAACTTTTAAACCGTCCAGACTGCACTCCGGTACACTCGTCATCGACAGCTGCTGAAAGAGGTTTGACTCAATGATTAATCAGTTATAACTGTGTTAATTTCTGCATTATGTTCTACAAAGTGTACTTCAAGAAAGACATACTAGTTCTGTTTGCAGTTAAAGCCCAACACAAAAGGTAAGTGCATTATTATTATTATTTATTTATTTATTTTATTTTTTACCACAATTGAAACATTTTCGGCTTCGAGGCTAGGCTTAGGTTAGGTTTAAAGACCGTTTGAAATATTTGACATGCTTTAAAGTCGGGGCATAGACAGCAAAAAAAAATTTGTAGAGCTTCTTTTTGCCGCCAGCCCTAAGCTGTCGGCTGTAGGTGCAATCCGTTGGCGGTGAAGAAACGTTTGCCGCCGAACACGTCACTCCCATTGCGCGATGCCGACTGCTTCATTTTCTCTGGCGGTTGCCTCCGCCTAATGGACCACGGCCGGCTGGTGGCAAGCCGCTTTGAAATACAAGGATTTCTACTCTCAACATCTACCAGCCATGTCGGCAACGTTTGGCATGTTGGAAGTTGAAGTGGAACTGACAGCATTTTAAATGTTCACATTTAAAGCGATTATACGATCCTAATACCCTTTATGTAAATTATATTAAATATTCGTTTTCTTTTCTGGTTGCTCCAAAGCCTTTAGGGTTTATAACAGAATTTTGACTCTTGATTCCATGATTAGGTTTAGAAATGAGATTTAAATTTTCACTTGATTATTTGCCTGTTGAGTGTGTTTAAACAGTAGTGATGTTACGTTTGGAACGAATCTTTTAGTTGAATCGTTGAATCGTTCTCGTTCACGTAGTCTATTGAGTCATGTTTCTCGTTCACTGAAATTCCTCCCTCCACCGCAGCGTGGTGCTATTAGCAGCGAGTGCATGCGCAGCTCTGTCGACTGTTTCATTCTGTCAAAGAATGACAAAACCTCAAGCCAATAGCTTTCGAGTATGAGATGTGACGGAGCATGTGATTTGTTGAATTCAGTGAACGAATACGCCCTTTACTGACCGAGAGGCTTTGAGTCTGACTCTGAACGAGAAATCTCGTTCGTGAGCGAATTGGTACGTCTTCCGTTCGTGAACTACATGAAACAGCTGTTGAAGGATACTGATAGCGAACAGCTCGGCTTGTGTAGGTGACATATTTGGCAGCAAAGAAAGAAATGTACACTTTACCACTGTAATGAAAACAGTGTAATAATGCAGGTTGATGGTTAATAAATGATTACTACAGAGTAAAGTCAAGTGTGTGGCCTTTATCACGGAGTGTAAAACAACTTTCGCTTTTTCCTCTATCAATAACAGTGCCCAGAGCGCACAGGATTTTTGTGATGCATTATACTATCAGTCTCAAATAGGGTTCATCTACGAGTTTAAGTTTCCCAACATTAATCTTATTTTATGAAAGAAAGAAACATGTTATTCCAACGCACTGCATAATTGAAAGGCGAGTGCAAACGCATTTAACGGCATTACACGGTCATTTCACACACACACACATTTTAATTCTGTCATTGTCACTCCCTCATGTTGTTCAAAACCCTTTTTCATTTTCAGATTTTTTTTTCTTCCATACCAGTTGTCTAATGTATTTTCAAGTTGCAAACCTTTTTTGACACCATTTCTCTCCTTTTTTACAAACTTGCTTGTTTAAAAAAAACTTAAAAAAAAAACTGATAGTCTCCAAGAAATAGTGACGTCATCCACAATATCCGCGCAAATATTAAACGTAGAAAAATGAAAAACTTAAACTAAAAATCGTTGGCAATGACTGTTAAATTCTAAGACTACAATCTTAAAATACAGCACACTGCTTGATTTTTCACAGAGACTATAAACACAGACTCAATGCTGTCCCTGATTTGGCGCGTTTGAGCATGATCAGACGTTATCATAGCTATCAAAATCCAGTGTTCTGTATTTTCCGTACGCGTGTATTTGTCGTAGCTGGCTATAAAAAATAAATAAATAAATAAATAAATAAATAAATAAAAAGTTGTGTACTGTGGTAATTGAGATTTCTTACAGCTCTTACAGGTTGTTGGCCTTGTTTGTTTCGTTGCTTCTATTGCTCTACCCTTTTTTGTAAGTCGCTTTGGATAAAAGCGTCTGCTAAATGATTAAATGTAAATGTAATCAGACGTAACAACCAAAGTCCATTCATAATCGGCCTAACAGTCGTTAGGTGTGTCCCTGGCTTAAAGGGATAGTTCACCCAAAAATGCAAAAATAAAAATAATAATTAATAATAATTCTAACTAAACAGGTATAAACTATTAAAGGAATAGTTCAAATAAGTGTCATAATTTGCTCACCCTCATGTTGTTCCAAACCTGTTTGAGTTTATTTCATCTGTTGAACACAGTGCTATCTACTGTCTGGTAAGCAACATTCCTCAAAATATAATTTGTGTTCAAAAGATGAAAAACTTATACAGTTTGGAACAACATGAGGGTGAGTAAACGATGACAAAATGTTCATGTTTGGGTGAACTATCCCTTTAACACTTTAAACCTGTTTGGCTAGACATTCTAGTAAATTTTGCTACTTTTCTTTTACTGTTTTTACCATGTTTCGGTCCGTTTTCCTGTTGTATTTTTACAATTTGATTTTGTCATTATTATTATTTTTGTTTTAAGATGGTAAATGGTACTTATACACCTTGGTTGTCATGACAATATAATTCGATCACATTCTTTTTGCAGTGAATGATTTTGGTGGGTTTTGAGTTTTTTAGAGGTTTTGGGCAGGACATTGCCATCCTGATCGGACAACATTGACCTTAAGCTTAAATGCTGTGAAAATTACACAAAAACGCATCTAAAATGGGAAAGAGCCTTGCAGTCGACTGTACAAATGGATTCAACAAGAAATAAGAGCTATCATTTTACAGACTGCCAAAAGCAATTCCCAGAAACAACTGGAATACAGGCAGAGATTTGGATTTGAAGTTACAGTGTGTGTCAAATTTTGGCAAAAATCATATCCTAGGTTATACAGAATATTGTATTGATAGCTATAATCAATTAAATATTTACCATCTTATATTCTGAGTAACTCGAAAGCTTTTTGTCAGCGTTGATTAAATTATGAGCCGTGTGTTCTACAAAGAGGGATTTTGGATAATGTTAGACAAAGTTTCCTGACAAAGCAATTTTAGATATGATAGATAAAAGCAAAAATGTATCATTAAATATATTCAGGTTACAGAGTGGAACTCTGTCTGCAGCTGACAGATAACCAGATAACTTTCTACAACAAAACAACCAGAATATCTTAAGTCAAATTTAGAGTGATATAACAATATGTGATCATTCAGATTCAGATCAACCTATGTTGTATTTTTAGAGTTGTCCAGCAGATAAAGCATGCAGGTTTAGTCGAAATCACGTACATATGAATGTTATGAAACCCGATTCCTGGCCATATGTCAATGTCAATGCACCACTGGTTCTTTGGTAAGTTGTAAGGATCACTGTTGAGTCCAAATTGCTATTAATTTAAGAAGACAATCATTAGTTTTACTCCCATTTTCGCAGTTTTCCCTGTAAAATCAAGTCATGTTGCAGGATGCTTTGCCACTCAGTCCGGCTAAGGAGCCAATCTGGTGGGAAAGTGACATCAATGCATTCTTTTTAGATCTTAAATAGCCTCACTTTTTTTCTTTCCACACCATGAAGGAAAGATTTATGAATGAAATGCTCGTTTTAAAATCTTCCACATCTACTGACGTCATGACATCTGCCTCCAACATTACAATGCCCATGGTACCATTCGTTAACCCTACAATAACTAAACAAACTTCTAATTACTCTTCAACAGCGATGCTATAGAAATATAGAGCTACCCACAAAAACAGAAGTAATTTCTTGTTTCTCTGGCGCATAAGGTATATAGTTTGTCACGTCTTACACACCTCCTTGACTGAATCACTCTACTTGACTGAAAGGGATGATTAAAGCACCACAAAGTCACAAGTTTTACACTTTTCAGGAAAATTGCAATACACTGAATGTTATGCTACATGTTTTACATTATATGATATATGCCCTAACAAAACTAAAAGCAATATTTTCTTGTGGATAGTGTTTCTTGGAGTTGCTGTTGGACTAGATAAAGGACAAGATGAATGGAACCATGCACACAGTTTCCTTCATTGTGATTAATGTCTTATGAATATGATACACTTTTGTCTCCTTTTTTTTTTTAAGCATTAGAGGCATAAATTATATGTTTGATAATATGTATCAAACATTTCTGACGTTACAGTTAACATTATCTAACATACAATTAACCTAGTGTTAAATAAACATTGTTATTTTGGTCCGTCTTGACCTTCTTGAATGTATAAAACAGTTGCAATCATACACTCACCTAAAGGATTATTAGGAACACCTGTTAAATTTCTCATTGATGCAATTATTTAATCAGCCAATCACATGGCAGTTGCTTCAATTCATTTAGGGGTGTGGTGCCACTCATCTCCACTACAAATAGGAAAAAGAGGCTACAATTTGCACGAGCTCACCAAAATTGGACAGTTGATGACTGGAAAAATGTTGCCTGGTCTGATGAGTCTTGATTTCTGTTGAGACATTCAGATGGTAGAGTCAGAATTTGGCGTAAACAGAATGAGAACATGGATCCATCATGCCTTGTTACCACTCTGCAGGCTGGTGGTGGTGGTGTAATGGTGTGGGGGATGTTTATTTGGCACACTTTAGGTCCCTTAGGCTGTGTCCCCACCAAAGCGTTTTTAACCAGCAGAAAACGCTAGGCGCTCTGCTGAAAACGCCTCGCTGTGAGCGCTTGAGAGCGTTTTGGCAGGCAGCGTTTTGTTTTTTTTCTTCAGTTGAGACTCTTTGCTTATGATATGGAAAATCCGCAGAAGTCTTACTAATTTCACAGGTAGTTTGTTTCTGTATTGATTCAATATAATACTGCAGATCCAATGTAAAATATTTGCTCTGGCTTTTGTTTTAAATAATTTTATTCCATTATTATTGCTTGTTATCATCTGTTGACGACACGCAGAATGTGGCAGTTGGTCTGTGTTGTATTTGTCCCGCCCCTCCTCCACTGTGATTGGACGGCTGAGTGAAGAGTGACAGTGATGAGCGCTGCATTTTACTCAAAGTTGAACATTCTTCAACTCTCGCCGACCAGTAAAAACGCTGAACGCTCAGCGCTTGAGTGTGAAACAATCGCTCAGCGCCTCGTTGCGCTCCAGGCGTTCTAAAAACGCGGCGCTCTCATTGAAAACAACTGAAAACGCCAGCCAGCAGCGTGAAAAAACGCTTTGGTGGACACTAGTGTTGTCATGTTACCAAAATTATGACTTCGTTACGATACCAGACTAAAATACCTCGATACGATACTAAATCGAAACCACGGTTAAAAAAAGATATTATGAATATTATGACAACAGAACTTATTATTCCTATTGGATATTCAATGCTATTTTCGATACCACGGGGGGGAAAGCGCTGCATATACTGTCAAATAGATATTTTTAATATAATCATTTATTTTTCCATCTATTGAAAGTCTAGGCCATCAAAAATTTCTTCTGAAGAGATCACTTTATATGATAAAGCTTTTAAGCTTTTTCTCATATATAAACATTGATCAATTACTATTAAAACTGTCTCACAAATATTTGCTAACTGAATGTATTTTTTACAACGAGGTAATTGTGTTGCAATAGCTTACACAGCACAAGGAAGCTTGATTTCGAATGGTAAATTGAATTTAAAAAGACGAGTAAACAGTAATAAAATAAGAACAAATAAACAGATTACAAACAATAGCACAAATCAATACAATAGAATAAAAGATACAAATGAAATAGACTGCTTTATTTTTTCAGGTAGGTCTAACATTCAGATAAGAAACTGAATAAAAAAATGCAAAGTAATTCAATTTAAAACAACATTGGATAATGTTCTTTGTAAAAAAAAAAAAAAAAAAAAATAGCCTTCAGATTAAACCATTAAAGTCAAGAGCAGTGTGATCGTTGGTATTTTTGTAGTTTGAATAACAAATAACTGCGGTCCCTTTAAGAACTGCCGCACTCATGGATCCTAAACACTGTTCCTGTTACTCATTCGTCATTTCGTCCTGAACTGTTTATGACCGTGTTTGCGTTAATACTCTTCAAGATGTGCACTGATAATTTTTTGAGTGCATTTGACCAATAATAAGCTGGAAAAAGAAGCAAATATTTCATTTTTGTATGTCAGAAGCGGCTATATTATGTTGTGTGTGTGCGTTTCAGACGTGAGCGCGAAATCTGCGGGGATTAGTAGACTGGCGATCACAGACACACACACACACACACACACACACACACACACACACACACACACACACACACACACACACACACACACACACACACACACACACACACACACACACACACAGTCATGAGGAAAAGTCCAGCAGAACGCACGTTTGCCATGTGTTTAGACAGAGGGTTAACCGGGCTGAATGAGAATATGTGGCTGCGTGTCACTCGCTGTCGGTCGGAGAGGAGAGCGCAGCTACATATCGAAATATCGATAATTTTGACAACACTATTGGACAAACGGCCTTAGTGCCAATTGGGCATCATTGAAATACCACCCTATTTAAATGATGCCCAATTGTTTCTACCCTAGCATTGTTTCTGACCATATCCATCCCTTTATGACCACCATGTACCCATCCTTTGATGGCTACTTCCAGCAGGATAATGCACCATGTCACAAAGCTAGAATAATTTCAAATTGGTTTCTTGAACATGACAATGAGTTCACTGTACTAAAATGCCTCCCACAGTACCCAGATCTCAACCCAATAGAGCATCTTTGGGATGTGGTAGAACGAGAGCTTGGTGCCCTGGATGTGCATCCCACAAATCTCCACAACTGCAAGATGCTATCCTATCAATATGGGCCAACATTTCTAAAGAATGCTTTCAGCACCTTGTTGAATCAATGTCATATAGAGTTAAGGCAGTCCTGAAGGCGAACGGGGGTTAAGCACAGTATTAGTATGGTGTTCCTAATAATCCTTTAGGTGAGTGCATATCAATCATTGAATTGATATTAATTAAACTAATTAAAATGTTCACAAACCTTAATTACCAAAACCATAATATTTATATTGTGCATGCAACACTAATATGATTTTTTTTGTATTTTAAAAATTCTAATTCTAAATCTTTCTAATTCCATTTTTTTTTAAATAGAATTATGAAATACACAGATCAAGCATAACATCATGACCTATATTCTGTATCAGAATAACACTGATTATCTCTTCATCATGGGTGGGATATATTTGGCAGCAAGTTAACATTTTGTCCTCAAATTTGAGGTGTTAGAAGCAGGAAAAATGGGCAAGAGTAAGGATGAGCGATTTTGACAAGGGCCAAATTGTAATGACATCTCCAAAACTGCAGCTCTTGTGGGGTGTTCCAGGTCTGCAGTGGTCAGTATCTATCAAAAGTGCTCCAAAGAAGGAACGGTGGTGAACCAGCGTCATGGGCGGCCAAAGCTCACTGATGCACGTGGGGAATGAAGGCTGGTCCGTGTGGTCTGATCAAAACAGCTACTGTAGCTTAGATTGCTCAAAAAGTTAATGCTGGTTCTGATAGAAAGGTGTCAGAATACACAGTGCATCGCAGTTTGTTGCGTATGGGGCTGCAGAGCCACACACCAGTCATGAAGCCCATGCTGACCCCTGTCCACCGCAATAAGCAACTGTGGGTGCTTAAGCATCAGAACTTGACCACAGAGCAATGGAAAAAGGTGGCCTGGTCTGATGAATCCTGTTTTCTTTTACATTCCATGGAGGCCCCATCTCGAAACTTACAGGACTTAAAGGATCTGCTGCTTACATCTAGGTGCCAGATACCACAGCACACCTTTAGGGGTCTAGTGGAGTCCATGCCTCAATGGTTCAGGGCTATTTTTGTAGCAAAAGTGGGACCAACACAATATTAGGAAGGTGGTCTTATTCCCAATCAGTTTAATATCGATAACCACAAACCAACATTTGGTCTCAAATTAGATTTTTCTTGGCAAATTTAAAGGATAAATTTGCAACCTTGTTTTAACTGTAGATTATTAACATGTGTCATTGCACATTAATTGAAAAAAAGTGGTGTTATTAATTCTCAAATACTATCATTAACACTTAAGACTTTTTTTGTCACAAAACCTTACCATGCTCCATTATGAGACTGAAAAGATGACATCAAATCTGCTATTTTTATAATTACTAACACTTTTCTAAATTGGGATTTGATATGTATTCATTGCTGCCCCCCAAAGTAGTCTAAGTAAGTCTTGAAGTGCATGTGTGTGTTTTTAAATTCTTCGATGTCACTGTCCTGCTGGGTGACCCACGACAAACCTAATGCTCTAAATTGGCTTTGTATTTGTCTGATGATTTCACGATGCCATGCACACATTCACGTCATCTAGTGCCAGAGGCAGCAAAACAATCCAAAGACATCAGTGAACTTTCCTCCTCATTGGCACTAGGGATAGCATTCTTTTTTATAGCTTTCCTTTGGCTACAATCTTGTGTCTGACCGGCTCAGATAATTCTGTTTTACCTTCTATTCTCCACTGCTCATTGATGGACATACAATGACACATGACAAGAAAACGAACTCCAGTTTTCTTTGGACAGGTCTGAATGGGTGAAGGTATTTCAGATACTGCAGATTAATTCAGCTTTATAAGTAAATCTTAATCACTCACTTAACTCTTAAGCTTAACTCTGTCTGCCTCTTTAAGGTTCAGGTTTTACTCTTAATTTAAGTAAATTTAAAAGAGGTTATAAACTTTCCTTGAGCTTTTTGACATATAAGAGGTCATCATACTACAGTCCCTGACAAAAGTCTTGTCGCTTATCTATTTTCTAGAAATACCTGATATTAACCTGACTTTTAATTAATTAATTGGTGTTAGAAATAGCTCATATGAAAAGCTAAAACCCTCCCAAATAATGTTTAATGCACTGAAATAAATAATTTTCATAGAAAAAAATATTTATCATTTAGTCAAGACAGAAAGGTCAAATTTTGGCAAGACAAAAGTTTTGTCGCCTATACAGAAATTGAACAAATTTACTGCAAATACAAAAATATGTCAGCAAATTAAGTTGTGGTGCTGTGAGATCCAAATTTAATATCTTGTATGACTTCCATGAGCTTGAAGGACTGCATCCATGCGGTTTGGCAAGGATTCATACAATTTATTGATGAAGTCATCAGGAATAGCTAAGAAAGCAATCTTGCATGCCTCCCAGAGTTCATCAATATTCTTTGGTTTCGTCTTCCATGCGTCCTCTTTCATCCGACCCCACATATGCTCAATGATGTTCATGTCTGGTGACTGGGCTGGCCAATCCTGGAGCATCTTGATCTTCTTCGCCTTGAGGAACTTTGATGTGGAGATGGAAGTATGCAATGGAGCACCGTCCTGCTGCAGAATTTGGCCTCTTTTATGGTTGGGAATAAGAGGTAGCTAAGATTTCTTGGTATTTTAGACTATTGATGTTGCCTTCCACCCTGCAGATCTCTCCCACACCCCCATACTGGATGTAACCCCAGACCATGATTTTTCTGCCACCAAACATCACTGTTTTCTGGGTGAATCTCGGATCCATTCTGGCTCCAGTAGGTCTCCTGCAATATTTGCGGCGACTGTGGTGTAATTCAACAGAAGATTCATCTGAAAAATCCACCTTCTGCCACTTTTCCAGCGTCCATCCTTTTAGCAGGCTGTGGGCCTTGGCAGATGCCACAAGGTTTTTCAATTGTCTTTTGTTTAGTGCTGGCTTCTGGGCACTGATTCGACCATGGAGGCCATTTCGAGACAGAATCCGACAAACTGTTCTGGTTGACACAGGGACTTCAGGTGACCAGGTCTCGTGGAGCTCTGCTGCAGTGGAAAATGGGCTGGCCTTGGATTTGCGAGCCAACAAACGGTCCTCTCGAGCAGTTGTCTTGCGGGGTCTGCCTGACCTGGGCTTGTCAAAAACGTCTCCAGTCTCTTCAAATCTTTTTTTTAGCCTCTGTACTTGACGCTGAGACACACTGAAGGTGTCTGCCACATCAGCAGTGGATCTGGTCTTCAGCCTCTTGATAATCAAAACTTTAGTCTCTGGGTGAATCTTAGGCATGTTTGCAGAGGTCTAGTTGCAGTTGATGTGAAGGTCTAGTGTACTGGGGTTCTTTTTATACACACTTGAGACGTAATTGATCCATTATTAGTCACAGGGGAAGCTCATATGACAAGGTGACAACACTTATGTCTTTGCAAAAATTTACTCAATGGAATTTACCAAGCTGTGAATATTAGAATACTTTTTGAAAGTTTAGTTTTTCACTGAAACATTATCACAAAAGCTGGTGGGATTAAAATGAGCCATTTCTTGTTAAAAAAAATCTTGATTAGAAATATATTTCAGCGGCACTTTAGGTAAATTTGTACACAAGCGACAAGACTTTTGTCAGGGACTGTATATGGATACCCTGTAAGAACTGAAAAATTTCTTGTTAGTCCAAAAACAGCTTTTATTTTTACCAGGCCTAGATAAGGACTTGTGGAATGTGCCATGGCAGAGGATAATCAATGCCTAGTTCATCTTTGCAACTTTGGGCCCGCCCACTGGCGTGTTAGTGAGATGACGAGGAGAGACAAGCAATATAAAATGGACTACAAACATTATTACTTTTCAAAGGTTCGTAATACTAGAAATGTGGTTATTGTATTTATTTCCAACAATGTCAATGTCTCAGTTATCTTTATTTATTTATAAAGATATTATCTATATTTATTTATATTCGGTACACTTCACTGTGTGTACCTTGACCAGTAGTATTTTTACTTTTACTCAAGTAATAGTGTTGTGTACTTTGTTCATCTCTGCGTGTTAATTCTAAAGCCTGATCTGTGATCAGCGATTAATCATATGTAATAAGTCATGTACAGTCATATGTTCTTTGTCTATGTGTCAGTAAATCAAACCAGGCTTTGCAAACTAACTTTTACGACATGGACTTGACAGTACTGCTACCACATGCAAGTAACAGATGAACAGTAGCTAAGTACATTTAATTGGGTACTGTACTTAAATACACTTTTTGAGTATCTGTACTTAAGTATTATTTTGGGGGGGAAATTTTGACTTTAACTTCACTACATTAAAGATTAGTTTAGTTGGTAGACACTTGATGCATGTCTCTTTAATGATAAAAATAAATTGTGCATGCTATGCTAGCATGTGGGATGGAGCATCTCTGACTGGCATCAACCACCAGCGTGCATTCATACGACAATGCAACAATAATAAAATAATGCACTGACATAAAAAGGGAAAATACTTTTGATACCTTAAAAGGTTACATTGTTCTCTGATATCTACATAGAGGGTATGTGGCAAGATACGGTTTTACAGGTCCATTTACAACCCTAGAAATTGTCCCTAGGATGCCCCTCTGTTTTTGCCTTATTTGGAACGGTTATGAATATTAATGCAGAGTTCTGCTCTGATTGGCTGTTTCACTGTGCGGCTAACACATCCATACCATCCGCCATAGCAATGATTTTACAATGATAGCTTCTCAACTTTGAATCACGAACTGAACTGGGTAGCGTGTAAACATGCTGTTTACAGTAACGCTACAGTTTGACAGTAGATTACTGATTTAAAAGACAATTTATTATGCCAAACAAAGTAATGTAGAAGCCAATCAAAATAGTCAGTGTCATGTTTACTACTCACCCACTGCAAAATAATCATACTTCAGTTCTCAAAAAAGTAGATTTATTTAACAAACTGATTAGAAGCCTTGTCAAATGACTATCATTTCAACTTAGATGGTGAAGGTGACGTTAGCTACAAGGCTCGAGTGAGCGATCTGTTCTGTAAGCAACTAAACAGTAGTAGTAAATGTGCTTCTGAGTTATGTGCTGATGATGAAATTTAGGCTAATTTAGATTTCAATCCGTCAAAAGGGATCGACATATGTATCTACTGTTGTATTTTATGACAACACTGGCAGGAAATAATATTAACCTTTTTTAATATTAAGGGGCTGTGTTTTCCGGACAGGCTACCAAAACGAAATGGCTGGCCGGTGAATCTTGTGCGCGCGCGTGTTTGTGTGGTTCGTGCATATGTATCCACCGATCGGGCGGGCCAAGTAATAAAAAAATTAATAAATCACAGGTGGATGAGAGAGAAATCATTGTGTTTGTTTGATAAAAAATGTTTTAGGACTAAGCCGTCAGAGATTCATTCTGGCCGCTTTCAAAACAATCCCTCCCTCATGTAAAAAATTAAATTGCTGAACAAAACAATGCACAACAACAAATACAGCAATAGAACTTAATCCAAACTCAAACTGCAAACAACATTTAAGCCTATGTAGCCTTAGGAAGCACAGTTGTGCAGTGCTCCGCAAATTTGCATGTAACTGCTATACACACAGAAAATTGGACTGCTGTGTATTTAAACAAACGTGGCAGGTTTCTCTGTAAGAACTAAAGTTGCTCTGCTTTTTGACAGGCTTTTTTTCCTCTTCTCATTAAGAACATGAGATGCTGCACTGAATAGTCTCTCACTGTCTGTGCTAATGCTTGGGGCAGATACATACCTGCGTGCAGTCCGTGCAAGCAATGGAAAGCGGCCTTTGTTCGCGGGCCAGTAGTCAATGGGATTGTTGCTTCTGGCAATAGGAAGTACAGCTAGATACGTCCTTATTTGTTTTTGTGGCTGAGCTTGTTCCAACACCGCTACGAATCGGGTACTTTCCTGTAAAATTTCGTCAAACATCTCAGAAACAGAGCGTACGCCTCCTCTCTTGTACGCAACCGTTTCTCAAGCACTGTCGAGTCTCTTCCTTCAACAGATGTTTCGATCTCTGTCAGCTCTTTTTGTGTCATTTTACACACTCGCTGCTTTTTCTCAAAGTAATACTCTGTAAAGCACGGGTCTAGTGTAGTTGCAATAAAGTAGAGAGGGTTGTGTCTTGAAAGCGCTTGTTAACAGCCGCCAATAGTCTTTTTAGCTGCTTTACACTGTGATCTGTTTCCACTTCTTTTTCATGCAAACTCTTCAGTGCTGCCATCAAAGGAATAACCTCTGCAACGAGGCTTTACCCGAGCTTATTTCCTTGGTCATCTGTTTGAATGGGACAAGAAGAGACACTACGTTTTCCATTAGCATCCACTGGTGTTCACTCATAACAGAGGGCAGATTGCATTCTGTCATAAAAATAAAGGTCCCAGGAAGAACCAAAAATGGGGTTTCACAGTGATGCCAAAGAAGAATGTTTGGTTCCCCAAAGAACCATTTTGTAAAAAGGTTCTTTAAAGAATCTTTTTTTTTTTTCAACCCATTTTTATAGTCTAAAAAAAAGTTTGCACTACAAAAAACCTTTTGTGCAATGGAAAGGTTCTTTGGATATGAAATGTTCTTCATGGAACCAAACACCCTGCCAAAGAACCATTTAAGAACCTTCATTTTTAAGAGTGTAGGCAGCTATGACCCGCTTCTGCTCAAGTATACTTTGAAAAACATAGTACGTACTGCTCCAGCGAGTAGCTACATATTTGGTGTCATTTGGGTGGCATCTTAAACTGTGTTTGCAAATCTTGTAGTCGGGAATAAGCAAGCGGAGAATGTTTAAAGTGTCCCAAAAATTTTCTCCCGATTGCTGTAGTTTCTAAAATACTGCGCTGACTTAGCACTCCCTCATTCACAGCCAGCTGAAGCGTGTGCCACGCGTGGTATGCTGTTCAGCCCACTGTGTTCAACAGCCTTTATCATGTTCCGTGCATTATCATTATTAGATTATTAGACTCCTCAATGTGCCAAGTGTCAAGCATTGTAGACAAAGAATTAGATCTCGCTGCTGCGGTGTGTGACCCAACAAATCCCCGTGAGTAAAGCAAAATGTCTTGCCGTTTAAAAGCAGTGTAAATCTACTGCGCTGTTAAGCTAAGCATGCTAGTTGGGTTAACATCTGAGCTCCAATGTCTGTGGTAAAACGTGGACATGAACATGTTTTGCAACTCAGTCATAAATTGCAGGTAGACATGTTTTTTGCAAAATAGCATCTGCTTGGCAGTGTGTAACGCAGGTCAATATGTTGTATGAGCCTACGAAAACTAGTGTCCTCATGACAGAAAACAGCTGGTCATCTCTCAAGCAAAGAATTCCATTCATTTCTCAGTAATGACACGTGCTTTGGCACTGGCAAATTTCTTAGTCTTTGTCCAAGAGTGTTGCCACCGAGGGTGTTTGTGACGTGTTAACAAATTATTATTTATTTATTTTTATATTTAGTTGGGGTTAGTTTAACCTTTGTTGTTTTGCTGTACTCCTCATGCTCAATTGGATGTTGTGATGTCAGGTGGTGAAAACTTTTGTCGAAAAGCATCACATCCGCTCTTGAGATTTTTGCAGAATAAGGGCCCTATCTTGCACCCAGCGCAATTGACTTTGTACACCGACGCATGTGTCATTCCTATTTTGCACCCGCGCAAAGCGCGCTTTTCCCTCCACAGAAGCACGTCGCTAAACTAGTGAATGAACGTGCGCTCCCTGGGCGGTTCAGCGCAAAAAAGGAGGCGTGTTCCGGCGCAAACAATCCCTGGAGCTATTTTTTAATCCCTGCGCCACTGACCAGAAAAAACCTGGTCTAAAGTCAGTGGCGCGTTGTTCATTATGCTATTTTAAGGGCGCATGCTTGACCAAAATGTATAGCGTGCACAACCCGCATACACTTTGCTCATGAAATCTACACAGATGCAACAATTATTTTTGCAAATCATAAATTGTTACACTAAAAAAAAATATTAACACATTGTGGTGTGCCACGAAGATGTGAAAAAATAGGCATAAATCTAGCTTACAAATTATTCAATTGTAGTAATTAAGGATCAGACCTGTTTGCCCAATAGTGGCAAGACATGTATATAAGGACATCTGACAAATTGGTTTGTCCATCAAGAACCAGAAAAAAAAAGAAAAAAAAATCGACTGAAAAAATAAAAAACTGTTTAACCGATGCTATTTTGGGTGGGTTTCTCCCATCCCCATACAACACAACTTCTCTGTCTTTCACTCCCTTAGGAAAGGAAAATATATTTACCAATATATTAGTTGAAATATATTTTAATATATTGTAAATGTATGGAATAATATATTGATGGTATTATAAAATATATTATATATTCATGTAATATATTGCAAAATATACAAATGATTGCCGCTTTCAATATATTGCAATATATTGAAAGATATAAATATTAATTCCCATATATGTGAATATATTTCCTAATGTATTGCATGAAATTTTCCAATATACTGCAATATATTTTTGTTTCGTAAGGGCTGCTCTTACAAGAACATCAGTCTCCTCGGCTGTGAACCGCTCCTGGCGTGCGCCTGGTAAATACGCCATAATAATAGCAATCCATAATGGAACTTGCGCACCTGCTTTTAAAGGGAATGTTGGATGCCGCTCTGATTGGTTTATTCACATTACGCCCAAACCACACCTATGAATAATGAAGCTACTTCAGACCAACCCATTTTAGATTTGCGCCGGGCGCAAGAGCCATTTATCCCGCCGGGAAAATAGCAACAGCGCCGAGACCCGCCCACAAAGTTACTTGCGCTCCGCGCTTTGACACTTGCGTTTCAGATCGTTAAAATAGGGCCCAAAATGTTACATATTGCAGCTTTGGTGTCCTCATCTGAAACTTTAAAATACTGCCATACCGCTGACATGCTTAATGTTTGATAGGCAGACGCGTGATAACACCTTGACTGTGAGTGAAACCTTAGCGCTGGCGTTTTTTTAAATTTTGGCCCGAAACCAATAATGCCATTTCAGTGCAGCCAATAAAGCCATGGAGTTCAGGACCCCATTAAAATGTATTTGTGGAACAGGGTGACATAAAAAAACAAAAAACAAAAAAAACATAGTAATTGCATGGGATGATGGGAAAAAAACTTGACACCTTGGCAACCTCATAGCAATGACCTAGCCGTTACCCACAACAACAAAGCAAATGCTGCAGTCAAACATCACGTTCATCATTATTTCAGTGTTTGCTTAAATGTTTTATATGACGACACAAAAAAAGGTCACTCAGCCAGCCATGCGCCTGTGAAATAAAGGCTTTTCTACATAACCAGAGTGAAAAAAGACATGCCCAAACATGCAGGGCTTTCAATAAAAGCAAAATTTAGCAGATTTTTCCTCCATAACTAAGAATAGCAAGCATCTCTAAGCTTATCTGACCCTCCAACATCATTTTTATAGAATTCAAATGGGTTCTTTAACTCTCTCAATCATGAAAATCCTATTGACAGTCAATCATCTTTCGAATAAGATGCCCCGTTTATCCTTAAATGCCAAATGTCAGTTGTTGTTAAGAGAACAATGTGAAAAATCATGTTTACACGACTGTACTTCCGACATGTGCGGTGCCGTTACTGATTGTTATATAACCCTTTTGTTTTCCGGCTTCATTTTTCAACACTAAAACCTAAAGCTTCTTAGCCTGTAATACAAAGCGTGTATGAATATATACAGTAATTGGGGTGTTAAGCGGATGTTACATCGGGACATTAGAAAGTGAAATTCTTGCATGCTAAAACCCATTTGATTTCTATGAAAATTATATTGCGGGTCAGATAAGCTATAAGACAAGCTTGCTATTCTTTCCCCAGCTTTACATAAGACGTTGATGTGAGGTCACCGGGGATTGCTTAAGGATTTTATGATTACATCAAAGAACAACAGGCAGAGACTCGAAGAACACAGCATTCGTGTTTACATGGAGACAGTGCAATCTGTACTAAGCCTCTTATAACAGGCAAATGGCTGAGTGAAAATGTGAGCATAATGTCAAGTGTCAAATCTAAATAATATCTGAATATCCATCTCAGCTGCAGCTCAATAATGCAAATTCAATAAAGTTTAATGTCCAGAGAGATGTACCAATTGTGAATGTACCAAAAGAAATTGGAGACTTCAAGCCTATACTCACAGTGCGATACAGTCATGTAAAGAAGACAAAGAGTGTACACGTTACATGTAAACGTGCAGTGAACTGATTAAATTGAAAGCATTAAATGAATGAAACACTACAATACAACCATACAGCCTCTATTAATCGGCTTTTCTAATATATTTCAATCGTAGCAGTATCACAAGACAAATACAAAACAAACATTAAAGGGCCCTTTTACTTTTAAAATTAGAAATACACTTTCCACAATACGCTTCACGATTACACAAGCCTGTCAAAAACGTGTTCAAGTAAATTTTCACGGCAAAATCACGGCAAAAGCAAATAAGCAATAAATATTATAATTTTATATAAAGAAAAGCCTATTTCAGAACATAATATTATTAACAACAAAAATAGTATTAAATAATAATAGTAAATTGTAATATTTATGATAATAATTAAAAAATAGATTACAGAAATGAGATGAATGAGAATCACCATTGAGAATTAAGAAAATTCTCAGAAGTTAAACAATCATAAATAATGTGTGAATGCATATTATTGTAATGATAATGTATACTAATATAATAATGTATTTGAATTTAATTTATGCTAAATTGAAAATAATTCTTGAATGCATTATAGTAATGAGAATAGGAATTATCTTGAAAATGCAGTCACAATCTTAAAGGTGCCCTAGAATGAGTTGAAACAATATGTTAAATTGTTCTCTAATAGAGGGTATGTGCTGGCCTGACCTGGTCATAGTCAATTCTAGTCAGAATATGAGTCTGAAACTGCTCCATTGGGCTGTGATTATGGGGCGTGTTTTAACCGAACCAGGAAAGACCTCAATTCGATAGACCTACAACCAATCAGAGCAACGAAGCGACGGCAACAGCATTCAACTGCACTGTGTTGCCAAGTCCACGTTTTTTTTTTTCGCGGTTGTTTTCTATGTCCGCAGGTTGAAGCGACTTTTATGATATATAGACCTATGAGTGTGAATTTTAGCAGGCAATCTTGCCAAAATAACACATTTTACCCCTCAAACACCATTTTTTCCGGAGAACCCCCCGAGAAGCTATTGTTTAGGGCTAGTAGTTGACGGGTTTTGTTGTAAAAACTTGGCAACCCTGTCTGCATGCGCTGAAATAAACGATCTTTGCCAGTGTTGTAAAAAAAAAAAAAAAAAGATTTTAATGATACACAGAGTACTTACCCAACATGATCATCATTATGGAGAGAAATAGTGAAGGTGAATGCATATACAAAAAAGCTCTCCGCTTAGGATTTGAACAAATATAATCCAAGCCCCTTTGATGATGCACATGATTACGTTACTGTTTATCATCTGTCCGTCATCGGCAAAAGCCCGCCCTGATGATTTCATTGGTCCGAACAGTTTCTGTTCAGGGATAATCACTCCTCTATGGAGCAAGGCCAGACCGAACTGCTCGACCTAAAAAATTGTGGGTGGGGCTAAGTTCGGCTGGCATCCAGGCTAGGTATGTGGCTTATTTAAGGGCAAAATTTGCCCAGATACAGTTTTACAGGTCCATTTACAACCCTATAAATTGTCCCTAGGATGTAATGCTCTGTTTTTGCCTTATTTGGAAGGATCATGAATATTAATGTTGAGCTCTGCTCTGATTGGCTTATTTCAGTAGCTCACAGCAGTTCTCGTGAGTCCTGACAGAACACAGACCGACTGAATGACACTTTAAGCAGAACATCTCAAATGGAGATTGCTAAAATGAAGCCTACTTGTTTATTGGTGTTTTCAGATCATCCGCGCGTGAGAGAGCTCACGTGCATATTGTTGCCAGATTGGACATGTTTAGGTAAAACACTGGATAGTATACATGTTCTTTTCACAGAAAAGCTCTGTTTGGGAGATTTAAATTACTGAAATCTGGCAACCGTACGCACAAACGCTCGAACGGTCTCCCCCCCCCCCCCCCCCCCGAGGAAATCAAAACCAGTGCTTTTTGTTCAAGTAAAAAAATGTTTTACTACATTTTAGACCACTCTTTTTTTTGTCAACGATATTGCATGTTAATATAACATTAGTCACAATGGCTATGCAGTGATGCATGTACTCTGAATTACAAGCATGCAAAAACATCATACTTCAGTTCTCAAAAATATAAGTATACATTTTTTACAAAATTAATAGAAGCCTTGTCAAATGGCTATCGTTTTAACTTATATGGTGGAGGTGACGTTGGCTAGAAGGATCGAGTGAGCGATCTGTAAGCAACTAAACTAACATGACATACGTATCTACGGCTGTATTTTGTAATACAAAATAATATTAACCTTGGTCATTAGACACACTATTTAGTTTTGTATGGTACTTGGTGTTTTCTAGACAATGCTGTCTCTCTAAGAAACTTTCAGTTTAATCAGAAATGGTTTAATTAGTCAATATGTGGATGAATCAAAAGTCTTCACGTCCCCTGCACAGCCTGACACAACATTTATTTCCATGATCTGCCGTTTTCGCTATCCTCGAGTGTCGCTTGTTTACCTGCAGAACTCTGCAGATGATTCGGCTCCGTCAGTTCCCCTTGACAATGAACATGGACTGGCATATGCAAACGTTGGGGTGTATATAATAATGATCCCAGCGATTACGTCACAGTTGGTGTTATGTTGAGATTTGCCTGTTTTTCTGTGGTGTTTTTCATGCACAAGATTTACATAAGAAGGAGGAGGCAATGGTGTTTGAGACTCACATGTCCATGTACTGAACTCTTATTATTTCACTATGGCAAGGTTAATTATGTTTCATTCTAGGGCACCTTTAAATATTTTTTATGGTATTCGTCTAATATTTTTTTTTTTGGGGGGGGGGGGGGGGATCATGAAAAGTCAAAGTTTGAGTTCATAAAAGTTTCAGGAAATATATTTTTTACTCTTCCTTTCATTTTGTGTCTTACTCTAAGGTACAAAGATAGTGGTCAGGTGAAGTGTCCCAGGATAAATATAAGCCAGAATTTTCTCATCTGGGAGCTACAACCCCAAAAATGACTTAAACGGTGAGACTGCAGGAATTGTACCCCTGTGCTCATGTAATCTAAACCCCACTGATAGTAAAACTCCAAAAAAACAAAGATAACTGACACCAACAGTCAGCATTAGGGCTCAGAGAGATGCTTCACAGAGCGGTTCTGTGTGTGTCTCGCAGCAGAGGAAGATGGACCTGCCAGAGGATAACCTCTTTAAAGTATCATTTAAGATGCCTCTATTAATCTCTAAGCAGCCAGTGATGAACGGAGCGCGGGTGTGACAGCGGTGCCCTTCACTCTGTCTGCTGTCATATATTTCTCTTTCAGTTCAGTGCAGGGAGACACAACGGCATGACAGAAAACATTCTATGTTAACACTTCCTTTTCTGGATACATGCTTGGCCCTTTATTGTTCTCAAAAAAGAGAGACCTTTTACTCATGGGAAATATTTCACATTCACACACTTATAATAATATAAAATAAAAATGTACATTAAATGTATTTTTTCTATATATATATATATATATATATATATATATATATATATATATATATATATATATATATATATATATATATATATATATATATATATATATAAATATATGTAAAATGATTACTTGTTCTCACAACGTTAAGTTGTCAGTAATCAGTAACTATTTGTTTATTCAGCCAATCACCTATCCACATTAAAGATGACATGGTATGCCCATTTTCACAAAATAAATAAATTAAACAGAATATTTTAATAAATAAAACAGAAACTCCACATATGCCTCAGAGAAGTAAAATGACCTTTTCAGGAAATGCCTAATGTGAAGCTGCACTGTGCTGAATAAAAAGAAGATAGAAACTAGGGATGGGCATTTCAAGCAAAAATAATATTCGAAGATCGATGGGAATTATTCGATTATTAATATTCGAAAATCGTAACTCCTTCTCCGCATGCACGCATGTATAGTCTACACGCATAAACAGAGAGAGAGAAAGGCAATTCACACTCTCATTCTTTATAATAATAAACTGTTTAATTCATTAGGGAAAAGGCTATATTAACTCAAGCCATATAATTATTGTAACATGCTGAAACATTATTTGATGTTATTTGACATCGCCCCAAGTTACCGTAACCAGTGTACAATCAAGTGTGTGAGCAAAACTCGGGTGCGAGCTTGTTCAGGAAGAAAAGTAACCAGCGTGTGTTTTAGCTGATTACAAAGTCATTAGTTCAATAAGGTAAGGGATGGTGATAGTGTTGTTGAGGATTTACCTCAGATACGACCGAGAGAGAGCCAGTGTATTCAAGCTTTTTTTCTTTCTTTTTGTAATCCTCCTATCCGATAATTCCCACTGTTACAGTCACTAAAATAGGTCAGTATTGTTTTTAATGTTAGTTATAATTAATTTAGTTTCTTCTTAAATTTAGAAAAAAAAAATTTGGAGCATTTTCTGTTTGTTAAATTCAAGTTTATGTTTTTTAAAGTGCTGAGCAAGCGGCCCGTGGCCGACAGTGGGTTAACCTCATATTTGATCCATTTAGTCTCTCGCAAACGAAACGGCCTACAGGCCTACAATCTACAAATAAAAATAAATAAACAATATTACAAAAAACACGTCAGTTCACGTCAACGAAAGCAACAGATATGAGCTGCATTATTCATCATCAGCTCATGCTCAAACACCGCAATAGAACTGATTTGTATTAGTGGTCGGATATTAATCCTTCTCAAAAGAATTAAGAAAGGCATTTACTCCTGATCTTTTCGCAATCGGATAGATATCTGATCAGAGAAAATGAATGAAGTGAGAAGGTGTAAAAAGGCCATAACTCTTGCAGCTGCACTGAAGGATGAACCAGTCTCGACAGTTGCGTGGTCTCGTGTTGTTTTCACCAGTTTCTTTTAATTAGTTAACATCTAAAATATAAAAAGGAAAAGCCGTAAAATGAACACGACACCACCACATCAGCACCGAAACCATATACTGGTAATGCAAGTTACAGGTATATACAGGACGATAAGCGCACAACCTATTAGATATTGTATAATTAAATCAACTAATCGAATATTCGAAAATCGTGACTCATCCCTAATAGAAACCACAGACTGTAAAACAATACGGAAGACACTCCGTATTCCGGAATACGGAATACTTTACTGCCTTTCCCTGAAGAAAAGTGAACAGTTATTGTAATGTAAAAATTAAAGCTAAAGCTCCAATCTCCTCCCAAAAATTCCCCCAAAAAAGTCAGTTTGTGCCTTAGCCATGACTTCAATATCAGCTGTCCATCATGACCTCACGCCCCCCTTTTTATAGCATCTAATAACTAACTAGAACTAAACTTATTTAAAGAACGAACACTTGAAATGAAATCATCGTGAAAAAACTGCATAATATAACAGAAGCCATCTTTGGGGAAACATTATTTGAAGTGTTTTTTTGATTGTTCATTCAAATACTTGGAAGGGCGGGGGTTATGAGATATACTGGGACCAAAACCACCTGACGCGTCAGATTCAGTTTTCAACACCAGTTGCGAAAGGCTTGATTGAAACACATTGACTGATTAATTATTAAGACAATAAACACACAACTGCTCTGAGTTCTTCAAGCTTTCTTGTGTATTTTCATGATAATAACGTGGATTTATAATGCAATGCAAATACTGCTGACAATATGAAGTGAGTAAAACATGTTTTTAAACGTTGTTTTTTGCTGGACAACAGGTTTATGAAAACTTCGCATTACAAGTTTACAGGATGTTTCGATCAATCAATCAATCAACTTTATTCATATATCGCTTTTATGATGATTGTTTCAAAGCAGCGTCACAGTGTTAAAGGGTTACTTCAGCGATTAGCATATGGCTTTGTATCAGTAGAAACCCTGCAGTATATTCAAATGATTGTGCTTCCCCCCCTCATATCCCCCTGAGACAAGAGATTTATGCATTTTATTTCTGGATAAATTCCTCCCATGACGCAAATTAACGATATTTGCGTCATCTTTGGAATGTTTGGCCAAAGGCTAAAGACTACGGCCAGCAGAGGGAGCCATTTCCGCATGCTTTAAACCCGCGCATGGGGGATGGAGATTACACTCAGAGCTCAGCTCAGCTACAGGCATTAATTTAAATGGATCGGGTGCTGAGCAATGCAAGTGTTTTAACTTCTCAAATTAATTTCTATGAAATTTAAAGGGGGGGGGGGGTGAAATGCTGTTTCATGCATACTGAGCTTTTTACAAAAACTAGTTTTCTAACATTAGTTTTCAAAAACTTTCTAAGTTGTTAAAAATACTCCTTCCGGTTTCTCACAAGTTTCGGAGAGTTTTTTTCCGAGTATGGGTCTACTTGATGTTAATAGATCGGAAGGACCTTGTATGGGCCGTACGGGCTCTTCTTCCGGTAGGGAGCGCGCGCGCGTGACTACAGCGAGAGAGGAAATGCACGGCCATAAACACTCAGGTGCAGATCCAGTCGATCCAGGCGCCGCGCTCCACTTTATTCCTATGGGTGACTTCAACGCTTAAAGGGGTACTTCAGCGCTGGCAAGATGAATCTGTATTTAAACTGGGTCATCAATGCAGTAGAAATGTGAAATTATTTTTGAATTTGGTGTCTTCTAGACTGAGAAAGGACAGAAAATGTATTTTTGTCCCATGGGGATGAAAGACTACAATTCCCAGAATGCTTCGCTGCCCTGTGAGGCCATTCCCAACACCACCAACTGGATTACTGTGACTGAGTTGGAGAAGACACTTCAATTAAAAACTGAACGTGTCTGTTCAATATAATGAGTGAGTCACCACGAGTATCACAGCACTGAGCACTAACTGCAGGAGTGATGAGAGCTGAGGTAATCGCGACTACACTCGCGGCATACATTCACAACGCGAGTTCAGTCTGGCGCGTTTCAGTTCATGCCTTTGCAAGCTTAACTTTCATTGAAATTAATTTGAGAAGTTAAAAGACTTACATTGCTCAATATAGCTCAGTTTAAATGAGTGCCTGTAGCTGCAGCTGAGCTCTCTCTGCAAGCTGAGTGTAATCTCCCATCCCCCATGCGCGGATTCAAAACATGCGGAAATGGCTCCCTCTGCTGGCCGTAGTCTTTAGCCTCTGGGCAAACATTCCGCCTATGATGCAAAAATCGTCAATTTGCATCATAGGAGGAATTTTTCCAGAAATAAACTGCATAAATCTCTTGTCTCAGGGGGATATGAGGGGGGAAAGCTCAATCATTTGAATATACTCCAGGGTTTCTACTGATACAAAGCCATATGCTAATCGCTGAAGTAACCCTTTAAGCACAGCATTCCGGGAAGGCAGCGCTGCATTTGAACCGATTTGAACGCAGAAATGACGGGAAGCTTCACAACATCGCTTCAGTCGCGACGCAAAAGTGGATCTCCACCGTTCACTGCTGTCAGGATTTTACCAAATCATACCAAAGAAGTGTGTTTTTGACGGAGCGGTCCCAGCGATAAAGGTTCCGTCCTGCTTTGGAAGCAGCCGGTGAGTAAAACTGCTTCAAATGTCTGTGCTGTTGGCTCGTCGCGTGAGTAAACATCAGTAAACGACACGATCGCGTGCTTCGTCATTCAAATGCGCTAACGGTTACTCCATTGTTGTTCTATGTATGACGTTACACTAGTCTGACGTGCAAAACCGCTTTGCTTGCTACTGCTAAGGTTTAGTCACATACAATAGTCCATAAACCGAATCATGTCCTCATAAACTGAGAGTAAACACACACAAATGTTGACAAGCCACTAAATACAGTACATACCACAGAGACGGACGTCCTGCTGTTGCTGTTTCTCCTGTTCGATTTATTTCAGCCTCCGAATGATTCTGGATCATTATCTGTGATAGCCATGAGTTTCTCCACGCTTGAGGACGTCACCGCTCGTCATTCTTTAGCTCCGCCCACACGATAAGCCTCCAGGCGCTCGGTTTTTTCCGGAAAGACTCGGTACAGCCCATATTTCTTTTATAAATGAAAAGGATGCAATACTACTCTATAGGTACTCAAGATTGACATGAGATTGACTGAAACTGAGTGTTTCACCCCCCCTTTAAGCTTCCAAAGGCATGAATTGAAAACAAGCCAGACTGAACACGAGCTGAGAATCTATGCTGTGAACGTGGTCACGATTTCCTCAGCTCTCATCACGAGAGCTTATCAGCTCATTTATGATGTAAAATGTAATCTCACTCCTGCAGCGTTAGGGCTGTGACACTCGCGGTGACTCAATCATTATATTGAACAGACACGTTCAGTTTTTAATTGTAGTGTCTTCTCCAACTCAGTCACAGTAATCCAGTAGCGGTGGCTTTGGGAATGGCCTCACAGGGCAGCGAAGCATTCTGGGAATTGTAGTCTTTCATCCCCATGAGACAAAAATACATTTTTTCAGTCTAGAAGGCACCAAATTCAAAAATAATTTCACATTCCTACTACATTAATGACCCAGTTTAAATACAGATTAATCTTTCAAACAGGACAATATTGCAACAAAATTAAAATTGGCTGTACAGTCGTTCTGGAGAAAACAGATGTTATCAGCTTATTTTAATTTATCATATATAGCAACAATGTTGGCAGATCAGTATTATAGTTTATAGAATTAAATAAAACCTAATTAATACATTTTATTTGTATATTTAGTTCAATAACTTTGATCATAATTTTAGTGTCCCCAACTGAGCAAGCCAAGCCAAAGGCGACAGTGGCAAGGAACCAAAAGGCATGATGGAGAAAAATAAACCTTGGGAGAAACCAGACTCAGTCGGGGTGCCAATTCTCCTCTGGCCTAATTAAGTTAATACACTTTATTATTAAGTTATGTTTGATATATTATATATATTTGAAGATTTTCTTTGGCAATTTCAAGACAAATTCCATTCACATTATTTTTTATGAGATTTTTACTGAAGGTTAAAGCAGTATACACACATGCCCATAGTATAGCAGTCTATTTATGAATCAAATATCGAATGCGCTTACTGACCAACGGAGCAGAAGTCTGTCTGGACCCCTCACAGACTCCCTGTCAAACCCTCTTCCCGCTTAATTGCCTGGGGTGTGTATCTCCGCGAGCTCCATGGGACTGATCCGTACAGATTCCACCAAAGGTCAACCCGAGCCCCACAGACTCGTAAGAGAAGTCCAATTAATACTAGCTCAGTGGAGCTACATTATTTATTTAGCACTGAAGAGGAGGAGGAGGAGAGAAAGAGAAGAAGATCAATGAAGGTTTGGAACTTAATTACAGCTTTCAGTCGACAGGCCTCTTTCAAAGTGGCATAATCCCTCTCCTGTCTGTGGTGGGCCAGAACACGGTTAAACTGCTATGAGGAGGAATTACAGAGATCACGCTTAAGAGTGTGTTTAGAATATTTAATTAACATTTATGCTACTTAGTCAGATTAAAAAAATAAAGGCAACACTTATTATGAAGTCTATTGGTCTATAGCTACACTGGCTCACCATTATTTTATTGTCATTTCCAGAAAAAAATAAAAATCTGAATATCCAAGATTAATTACCTTCAGAAAATTGGTTGGCCTTGTCTTTAATTTTTTTTTTGCCAAGTAAATGTATTAAGTTTAAATATCATTTTAACAAGAAATGTGTGTCAATTTAGGGCATGTATTTAAATTATATTATATTATATATAAAATAGCAACCACACACTTTTAAAAAAGTATTTCATTCAGATTTAAAATTTCCTGGTAATTTATTCACCACGACGTGCCATGTATCACTAATCACACTGGAAAGGTCGCATGTTACCTAGGTGGAAGTACTGCAGTTGGGCGAAAAACATCTAATTTTTTCCTCCAATTTAAAAATTGTCCTACATCATTGTTTTACCTTTTTTTGGTGAAAGCCGTGTGAATTAGCCTTTACATGTTTGCTTTATAAACACTGGATCAGTACTTTCGTCACGCTTGACCTTTCCAACAAGATCACGTAATACGTGGCGCATCGCATCGCAGCTCAACACAAACATTTGTGATTAAATAGTGTATACTTTTTTATTATTATTATTATTATTAGAAAATGACAGAAAATGTTTTTGCTAAATAATACCCTTATTTCTCAGCTGGGATCATGTAGAGCTCTTTGAAGCTGCATTGAAATTTCAATTTGGACCCCAATTCAAATCCACTGTATGGAGAAAAATGAAAAACATCCTGAAATGTTTTCCTCAAAAAACTGAACAAAGAAAGACTTCAAACTTGGATGACATAGGGGTGAATAAATCGTCAGGAAATTTTAATTCTGAAGTGAACTACTACTTTGAAGAATTTTTATAATACAAGATGTAAAACATGAATTTTAAACATACATTTAAATACAGAGCAATGATAGCTGTGGTTATAGTTATGAGAACATTGAATTGATAATAAGGTGCACTGCAAATGCATTATGAATGCTTAGTTGGCAATTAGCATTAAATATTCTACAATGTGACACCATGTACTTCATCTAAAACTAATTTATGCATTATAATAATTATTTAATAATTATTTATTAATTGAGAGCCTGGAACAAAAAAATGTGACAACCACAGGACCATTTATAATGACCTAATAAAAGCAAAAATATGATTAAACACGATAATTAGCTTAAAAAGAAAGGGTGACCACCAGTTATAGCCCTTAAAAAAATCCCTAATACATTTATAGAAATTGTAACCTAAAGTCTTTATCAACATCCTTTCATGGATGTGCCAACTACCCCAGTATCTAATCAGAATCTATCGGCGTGATCATCCGCACTTTCACAATCTCACATTGGCTTGAACTGATCACAACACACTGGGTCAGCTGGCCAATCAAAGCATTCTGGGGCTTTTCAGAAGGATGGGCTTTGTAGAAATCAGCATGTTTCAGACAGACTGGGAATAGAGGTACTGCATGGAAGCACACAATAAAACTTTTTAAAAGATAATCAACTTTTTGATCTCACAACAGTGTTTACAGCTCGCAGTTTTGACTTTATAACTCGCAATTGCGACTTTCTCACAATCAGTGGTGGAAAGAGTACTGAAAAAGCATACTCAAAAAGAAGTACGGTTACTTGTCAAAAAATGTAGTTCAAGTAGAGTAAAAGCACCTATCCTAAATACTACTCAAAGTAGGAGTAAAAAGTAGCCCTTTTAAAAGTACTCAAGAGTAGTGAGTATTATGCTATGAACGTTATTCCACCTTATACCCTGCTAATTAAAAATGTAGCTTACTCTTTTATGGATGATTCTCAGAAAGAACAAAAAAACATGAGATCACCAACAGTATTTCAATATTTCTTTATTATTTATTTTAATTATTTTACTGCTAGCACTAAAAATACAGCCATGTAATATTTGAGAAAGCAACTAATAATCTGATAACATTTATGACAACCATTCTGTAGAGGTTTCCTTGCGGTTAATTAAAAAAGGTTGTACATTAACAATTCTACATAAAAAAAAATAATAATAATTTAAATTCTTTTCAAGACATTCATTGTACTGCTTTAATTTCAATAGATGTTTTCTCTGCAAAAAGAAATCAGAATCAAGTAACTCACAATTTTCCCCACTGATAACTTTTGCTTGAATATAAATCTGATGCTTTTATTTTTTTTTTATAAAAAAGTTATTTGCTATATACATGGACTACAATTTTAAATCGCCATGTGTGAACACATAAATATGCACTTCAAAATGCTGACAAAGCAGGTTTATGTGCACTGTCAGAAAAAAAAAAGGTATATTACTGTCACTGGGGCGGTACCCTTAGGTACAAAACCGAAAAGCTACTAACATGTACCTTTAAGGTACTAATACGCACTCCTAAAGTACTGATATGTTCCTTTTAAGGTACTAATATGTACCATTTAGGGGTTCTAATTGGTCTATATGAAGATATAAAGTCAGATATGAGATATAGTCAGGATTGTAAGATATATAGTCAGAAATCTGAGTTATAAAGTCAGAATTGTGAGATAAAAAGTCAGGATTGCATGATATAAATTCAGAATTGTGAGATCTAAAGTCAGATATGAGATATAACGTCAGAAATCCATTATATAAAGTCAGAATTGTGAGATATTAAGTCAAATATGAGATATTAAGTCAGGATTGTAAGATATGCAGTCAGAATTGTGAGTTTATGGTCTAGGAAATTAATGCTAGCCATTGACTTCCATACGTGTCCCCCATTCATCAATGTTTACCGTCAAATGTCGGGTTACAAACATTCTTCAAAATATCTTATTTTGTGTTCAACAGAAGAAATAAACTCAAAGAATGAGCAAATGATGACAGAATTTTAATTTTCTAAAATTCGGGTGAGCTACCCCTTTAAGGTTTCTTCAGTAATCGCTGCCCTCTCCAGACCCTCTCACCCAGAACTAATCCCTCCGTGCTTACCAAAGGTTTAGATATGAATGTGAGGAACACAAGGACCAACAATTAGTGTTCTGTTGCAAAGCATTTCTGCGCCACTCAGAAACTAAAACACATCGGAGAGCTAACTGAAAAGCCATTCATTTTCAGCCTCTGGTATGTTTTAAAACATTTTGTGAAAGTTCACAGCAATGATCGGAAATGTTATTTCAAGGCTAGCAAGGATGAGATATTCAAAAGTGTCATTTAAAAGTAATGGGACACATCTGTGCCTGTGCTTTCTTTAACCCTACATGTCAAAGTAACCTGTAATTGGATGCACTGTTGAATAACACAGAGAAGCTTTCCACCACAAGCCCTGCATGCGAGTCGTTAAGATATGACTCATGTGTCAAAGCAGTGCTTGTATTGAAAAATGTACAGGTTAAACATTGTATCTGTCACACTGCAAGACAGAAGCATAACAGAAATGATGGACCCAATATTTATTGAGTGTTTTGAGACTCATCCTGTTTAAACATTTACAACAAACAGCACAATAGCAATGCAAATTCTGCTCAGCTGAATCTGTTTGTTTGTTGACTGACTGACTGTTTAATGAACACCCATTCAATGTAGAATAATAAGGCTGGATATGATTTCTGTGGATTATGACAAAAGCAAGGCTGCCAACTTTTTGGGTTAAATAATGTGTTTAAAACTTAAAAGGTACAGTATGTAACCTCTAGCGGGTAAAAAAAACTGCATGCATTTTGCAGATGAACATTGTTCTGGATTTGCTTCGGCTCTGCATGACTGCAGATGAATATGGTTCTCTCTCATAACTAAAAAAACAAAGCAATTATCCCAAATTCAATATCCCACTGCTCATAAAACATTCACTATAGACTTAAGAAATATAACCAGTTTAGAGGGGTCGAGCTGAGCTGAAGACGTTACTGTAGCTTTACTCATTAATAGACACGGTACTTATGCAGTGATCCTATTTTAGCATTTTATTCAGATAACATTTATTTTTTTGAATTGCAGGCAAATATCACAAACCATGCAGCTCACACCACTGATCCGTAAAAAACAAAACAAAAAAACATTGGAATAATAAAGTCAAAAACTTAACTAATCATATTTTGAATGCATGTCCCTTATAAATATCCAACGAACACTGAAAAAGTTAATAATTAAATTGTGTTTAATTAAATTATTAATTTGAATTTAATTTGAATTTTGAATCATTAAAAAGTAATTTCTGAGAAATACTGTTGAACCCAAACATACGGTTTCAAAATGCACAAACACGCAATAGCGGATGTCCTTAAAGCTGAAGTGAGGAAAAATAATGCTTGGTGAAAAATAAAACAAAAACTGATCATACAGCGTACAAGATAAATATACAAGCAAGAGTTGGTTTGTTAGTCTCAATCAGAACAACAGCTCCAGACAAACAGTGACACTCAAAACTAGGGGTGTAAGAAAATATCGATACAGGCGAATATTGCGATATTTAGTTTGGCGATACTGTACCGATTCTCAAAAACACTGTATCGATATTTATATATTTAAATCCGAGATTCGTGGCTTTGTGTTCGAATTAAACCACAGACTGTATACATATAACCCAACCGCTAGATGGCAGTAACCATACTCTCAGAACGTTACTAACGCGCGGAGCCGGAGAAACGCATGGTGAATGTGTGTGCATTAGCATTAGCAAACCTCACAAGACGATAGAATTATTCCGCTCCTGCGGTTTACAGAGCTTAAGTGTGGACTCATATTGGCTTCAGCTACAAAGAAGCCCATCTGGAAAGTCCGTCTGGAAAACACAGCCCCGGGACATTGGGCTTTGCGAGTCCTGGCCCGTGCATGTCCGAGTCTGATCCCGAATCACAATGAACCAACAAATAAAGGATTCTCCAGCCTGTGACAGCGTGCTATGTTCTGTTAGTTACATATACACATAAATCAAAACGATCTACAACAATGCAATACTATTACATATAAAAAACATGTTTTACTCACATAAGTGTGCTTCACCCTTCCTGTCGGATCCGATATAGAAGGCAAAACATTATATTTTAAAATTAATATGTCTGCAAATCCAGTACTGAGACTTGTTTACAAACGATTCCGCAGTGAAATGAAGCAAACAAACGTGCAATATCTTATGCACGTGAGCTGGAAATAATTAAAAATAAAGCTCAAACAATCATTCCAAATATTAGAATCTTAAGGAAGGTTATGCAGAGACTATGTTCTTCCACAGCGAGGCACAGCGCTAGATCTTGCTATCTTCTGCATGTTTATTGCTGATAGCGCGATCCACCACGAGACGGTTGGCGGTGCTAGAGAAGCAGGCATATTTATCTATTAAGGCGGCGTTTCAGAATACGATAACGTCAATGGTCGACATATTCTAAGATCTCTCGTTTTCTGGGCCTGGTGTCAATAAAAGCTTTTCTTTGACTGACAAGGAAGTTTTCAGCTCTGAGACTTACAGGATAATCTTATATCACTATGAACTTTTATATATCAAAGGCTCAAGGGAAAGTTGATTTCTCATTTCATCACCCCTTTAAGAGATTTGTTTTCCCTGAGAAAATGTGCCATGTATTGTACCTGATATACATCCAAAATCGAATTGTGAAATTTCTGTCAATATTCCCAGCCCTACTCAAAACTGTCCTGCATTGACTGCAGCTAACATTACAACAACAGCTTATCTTGGTTCTGTGAAAGAGCGAAACCAATGTTACTCGCATATGGAGCAGAAATAACCTTATTATAAAGTGTTACCAATAAAACAAGAACCACAGTGGAATTTCAAAAATGTGTCCTTGAACACAGAAGAACATTTGTGGTTTAATGCCCGTCCTCGCTTATATAGACATCTACAATTACGCATCTGGTGTATACTTTTATCTAAAGTGACTGGCAGTGCATTATTGCACACAGCTCAGCACAGAAACAAAATAAATATGCAAAATAATTGATATTGTGTAATTTCTTATGGATGAAATGGGCCATTGAAAGGTCTGGGACAAGCATGCATATTTTATGATCATCATATATCATTTTTAAATTATATGCAGAATGTTGGATGCAAACATGCTACCATATTATGTTGCCCTCTGAGGGTGCCCATAATAGTGCAGTAGTCAAGATAATAAAAGCTCTTTTCTACCTATTTGGTCACCTCATCAATAATCACTATTTCAGCTGTCACAAAGTACACAATGATCTATAGATATACACACAAAGCAAACCTTGTGTGGGACTGCACTGATTTAGTGCATTAGACTCAAACACAAAGAAACAAGAGGCAGATATAATTAAATAAACATTAGCGGCATCTCAGCATTTCAGGTGTTATAACAGATGTGATGCAGAATACAAAAGTTATTGTGAATGAAAAAGGCCTCGACTCAGACGGTTAGATTTCATTCAGTCTGTTAGATATGTAGATTTAACGTAATGACCCCAGTGAAAGCTATTAGCAGTGTGATTTACCAGAGTGAACAGACTGTACTAAGTGCTTCAGAATCTGTGGTAAGAGTGCATCACATCATGAATAGGAAGGCGCTGACTGAAATTCTACATTAGGCAGGTTTGTAGTATCTTCTATGAAGCAGAGGTAATGAAGAGTGTTCATTATGACCTAAAGCAAAGCTTTCACCTTCACCAATCACTTGTGATAGGACATTTAAATGGTTTTCATTTCTAAATAGTACACACTTGTTGTCTTATTGTGAAGGACACATAATTGCATGTAAATAAATTAATAACCTACTAATTTAATACAATGTCTTAATGTAGTTTAAAATGAATACGTAAAAAAAAAAAATACAAATCATTTATCAACTAAACCAAAAATGATGCATAACTAGATCTAAATTAAAACTAAATCAATAAATAAATAACCTAGACCGCAAATGACATAAGTGCATGTAACTGAATTTAAATTAATTAAATAAAAATTAAAATAAATGTATTTAATAAAAATAAAAATCATTTATTATACCTTAACCAAAAATTACAATTAATTGCATGTAATTGAAATTAAATGAATAAATAAATAAACAAAAAATACTTAACAACAAATCATGCATAACTGGATGTAAATTAAACAAATAATAAATAAGTAAATAAACAAACAAACCTAATAAAACAAAGCGAGGAGCACAGCCCCTGCGTGATCCGCCATAGACATAAACAGAGAGAAGTAGCCCCGGCTGTAATGTTCTTCCACAAGATGTATGCAGCTCTGTTTATTAACCACTAGAGTGCAAAAAGTTACGGACTGCAGCTTTAACTAAACCACAAATAGAACATTAAAGGGTTACTTCAGCGATTAGCATATGGCTTTGTATCAGTAGAAACCCTGGAGTATATTCAAATGATTGTGCTTCCCCCCTCATATCCCCCTGAGACAAGAGATTTATGCATTTAATTTCTGGAAAAATTCCTCCTATGATGAAAATTGAATGTTTGGCCAAAGGCTAAAGACTACGGCCAGCAGAGGGAGCCATTTCCGCATGTTTTTAACCCGCGCATGGGGGATGGAGATCACACTCAGAGCTCAGCAGGCAGCTACAGGCACTCATTTAAACGGAGCTATGGTGAGCAATGTAAGTCTTAACTTCTCAAATTAATTTCTATGAAAAGTAAAAGGGTTACTTCACCACTTTTTCATATTAAACTATGTTATTCCCTTAACTAAAATGAGTTGATACATACCTCTCGTCTCAGCGCGTGCACTTAATCTCTCTGACGCGCGGTGACGATCTGATAGCTTTTAGCTTAGCCCACTAAGCCCAGTTCATTCACTATGGAACCAAACAGAGATCAAGTTAGAAGTACCAAACACCTCCACATTTTCCCTATTTAAATACAGTTACACGAATAGTTGAACGATCAAGTATGGTGACAAAATAAAACGTGGTACTTCTCTAATCGGATTAAAAAGGAGAACTATAATGTATGGCGGATTAGCACTTCTGAGAGTACTTCGGCTCGGCGCAGTAAAAAGTCCCGGCCGAAACATCTTTCCTCACACCTCCCCCTCACTCTTAGCCTGACAAGCCAGACCCACATCAAGATGTTTGGTCTGGAAACTCACCATAGACAGGGCTCAGTCCGAGGGGCGGGATAAACGGTTGTCTTTCAAACTCCCGCTGCACGCGATAGGATAGCGGTACACCAACCGGAGCAACGACGGTGAAGGGGAGCTTGCTGACTGATTAAACATTCGCTGTATCTGGTCGGCTAAACTCCGAACACATCTTCCCTTTTTAAGAATGACTTCAGTGCCGCTCTTTGTTCTTTTCTCAGAGAAAAGCTTAACTCCAAGTCTTCCGGAGGCGCGGGCAGAGCTGATTCGAAAGACCGCTGCCGTTCGCCAGTTTCTGTGTTTACTAGAAGCACACAAACGCAACTCGGCCGTCGTCATTATGGCCCCGCCCACCGACTCTATAGCCTACCTACACGATGTGATTGGGTCGTCCAGATTCTGAGGAATACAGCTCAGATAGGAATTGAGAGTTGCTAGACCACACTTGCGGGCAAATTAAATTTGCTGCCGCTAGGGTGCGTCTAGATTTCTAGGCTACCTCACTCTCTCATTTTTGTCAATAGGGAAATGTGAGGGAAGATGTTTCGGCCAGGACTTTTAACTGCGCCGAGCCAAAGTACTCTCAGAAGTGCTATTCCGCCATACATTATAGTTCTCCTTTTTAATCCGATTAGACACGCGCCACGTTTTATTTTGTCACCATACTTGATCGTTCAACTATTCGTGTAACTGTATTTAAATAGGAGAAACGTGGAGGTGTTTGGTACTTCTAACTTGATCTCTGTTTGGTTCCATAGTGAATGAACTGGGCTTAGTGGGCTAAGCTAAATGCTATCAGATCATCACCGCGCGTCAGAGAGATTAAGTGAACGCACTGAGACGAGAGAGGTATGTATCAACTCGTTTTAGTTAAGGGAATAACATAGTTTAATATGAAAAAGCAGTGAAGTAACCTTTTAAGCTTGCAAAGGCATGAACTGAAACACGCCAGACTGAACTCATGTTGTGAATGTATGCCGCGAGTGTAGTCGCGATTACCTCAGCTCTCATCACGAGAGCTCAGCTCATTTATCTCACTCCTGCAGTTAGTGCTCAGTGCTGTGAGACTCACACGGTGACTCACTCATTATATTGAACAGACACGTTCAGTTTTTAATTGTAGTGTCTTCTCCAACTCAGTCACAGTAATCCAGTAGCGGTGGCTTTGGGAATGGCCTCACAGGGCAGCGAAGCATTCTGGGAATTGTAGTCTTTCATCCCCATGAGACAAAAATACATTTTCTGTCTTTTCTCAGTCTAGAAGGCACCAAATTCAAAAATAATTTCACATTTCTACTTCACTGATGACCCAGTTTAAATACAGATTCATCTTCTCAGCGCTGAAGTTACCCCTTTAAGGTTAAAACAAACAAAAAATATATAAAATTGTATTTATTCATTTTTGCTGTGTGTGTGTGTGTGTGTGTGTGTGTGTGTGTGTGTGTGTGTGTGTGTTTTATTAGTTATCACCTAAACCACAAATTAAGCATAATTGCTTGTAATTTTAAACAATAATTAAATAAATATTATGTATCACCTAAACCCAAAAAGATGCATAATTACATGTAAACAAATAAATAATATATATAATTTTATTGCATGCAACTAATCTCTCTGGAAACTCATTATTTTAGAATGTAAAGATATATGCAAACTCAAATGAACAAAATGAGAAATATTAAGACAGAGATTCTACAGTACATATTCTTCTTGGTGATGAACTGATGAGGCTGCAAACACAGTTCTAGTGGAAGAAGTGGAACATAATTGGTTTACTATAAATAATGCACGCATGCAAATATCAATATTGATCTAAATTGATAGTTTGGAGAAGATAGCTTTTTGGAATGCATAAACACGGCTAATGAATTTCACTGGATCTGAGGTTTAATCATTTCTGATGGGTTTTGAAGACAATTTGATTACCCCCACAGACCATTTCCCCTGACAGCCTTCTCTGCCTTCATTTCAACACGCACTCGTCAGCTTGCTCGTCTGCCGCTCAATCTCAACCAAAATAATCAAACCCATCATTTTGCTTTTGAAACCAAACAGTAAGGAAAATATATAAATGACTGAAGTTTTCAGTCGTCAAGCTTCCGTTAAGCCTGGATTTGGCAAATCTTTGGCAAAAAAAACTCTACACAGTGAATCTTGGTGTGGTTGGTCTGGTAGTTGTGCTCAATAATCTGGTGTAAACATATGCCATAAATCCCTCATTCCACTGAAACATCTTTTAATGGACTACTTAACTCACACAAATCCGGAACAGCGTTCTGAACAAGCGATTGGAAACTTGGTCGCATCTCATCTCGGAAAAATGACATAACTTTTGTTGCATGATAACATTATGCAACACGTCAAGTACACAGATCCAAATAACATCCATGTATTTGTACATTTCGTTTTTTAGATCAGCTTGTCATACAGTCATTTCCTAGACATGCATTTCTGTTCTTTTACCCTACTTTATTTATTTATACATGTTGGAAAAGCTGCATAGTATATGATGCAATATAAAAAAGATACGATTATGAGTGTCGGGCAGACAGCAGACTGACTGTAATGAAAGACTGCTGATAATATATTTCAAATTCATTTCCCTTTTATGAAAGGATACTTTGTTTCATCTTTTACCCAAACAAACCTCTGTCATGAATATTAATGCTTTGTAACTTTTGGTGAAAAGTTAGATATTTAAAACAGTTTACTTAAACCGCGTTATTCCTCTGATGTGATTTATGAATCATAAATATGTTATGAAGTAAATACTGTCATGTTCTTTCGGCTTCAGCTGGATTGACTCTAGCCTGACTGAGATTTGAATCTAGTTTAGGACAAGAGGGTTGGGTAAAATTCAGAATTGATGAATTTGCTACCTTTCAATTTAGGATATATTCATAATGCTGATATGCAAGAAACATGACAGACACATTGCTCTAAACGTTCCATAATGTCAAAACAACTAACAAAGCCGTCAAAATCATTCAGGTTTCAATTTTGTCTCTCAGTTCCTCAAAATACACTATATTGCCAAAAGTTTTGGGACATCTGCCTTAACATAGCCTGGCTCTGCCCTCCTACGTACTTCCGCTTAATTTTCATTTTCCTTCAGTACTACATCTGGGACTGCGGTGTATTCTTAGGTTTTCTCCAAACAAATTTTTACCGGTCCAATCAGCGAACAGAGCGAGGGGCTGAGAACGATGACGTTGATGTCGTGCGCTAGTTTGAGCTGTAGTCCAGTAATGGCGGCGGAGAAAGATGCGAGAGACCAGTCATTCCGTTGAGGCACCGCTACAGAATATCCAGAAGTTAAAGCCAGAGCGAGAACAACCTTTGCTGAGGTCTGTTGGTGGCCCTCCTCCCCAACAGGGTGAATTCAAGAAAAGTTCGATTTTCCAGCTCGCTCCGGACGGTAACTGTTTCTCGTGGGGTCGGAAGGTATTGCCATTATATAAGTTACAGGGACTGGTCAGTTATTTTATTGCCGTCCGCCTCTCACCACCCATGTAAAAATCCCCGGCCGAGTTACCTACTGCTTAAACACCGATGTCGTGTGGTGATGTAATAGCTGTTCGAATCCACATATCTGAGTTTTCATGAATATATCACTTCAAAATTCCCTGTTTATAATCTGTTTTGACCACTGCAGAGCACCACACGGTTGCGGTTTGCTGTTATTTGGATGCATTTCTAGACTTTTCTTTAAAATGCTGGCAAGTAGCCTATTTTCAAGAGCAATATATTTCATCACTGCTCAAACAAATTAAAATTAAAGCACTTAAACATTTGAATTGGTCAGTTATTTTATTTACAGCATACAATCATGTTACGGACCACGTGAACAGCGCATTCCCGATCACAAAACTCTCCCCTCCACCGTGAATAAATCACACTCCGAATGCACAAGTTTTAGGTTTTATCCTATGGTTTTATCACATTTATGTTGTCGGATTTGTGTGAAACAGGTGAAGGGCGCATGATATACGTCACGACCAAACGTTTACGATTGGTTATGGCAGTTCCAGAGTGGCTCAGGGCAGATCCAATAGTTTTAAACCTCAACAGAGAGCCCGCCTTCATGGAAATAAACGCTTGTCAAAGGAGAGTGGCCAGACTATACAAATGAAAAGAGTCTGTTAAGACCAGGCTAGCCTTTACATGCACATGAACTTCAACGACATCCCATTCTTAATCCGTAGGGTTTAACATGGAGTTGGCTCCCCCTTTGCAGCAATAACAGCTTCAACTCTTCTGAGAAGGCTTTCCACAAGGTTTAGGTGTGTGTTTATGGGAATTTTTGACCATTTTTCTAGAAGCGCATTTGTGAGGTCAGGCACTGCCTGATAGGCACTCACTCATCCATGTCTTTATGGACCGACGCACTTTATGGACCGACTGGTGTGCAGTCATGTTAAAACAGGAAGAGGCCATCCCCAAACTGGTCAGAAATTTGGAGTTTGAAATTGTCCAAAATGTCTTGGTATGCTGAAGCATTAAGTGTTCCTTTCACTGGAACTAAGGAGCCAAGCCCAACCCCTGAAAAACAAAGCACACCATAATCCCCCTCCACCAAACTTTACACTTGGCACAATGCAGTCAGGCAAGTACTGTTCTCTTGGCAACCACCAAACCCAGACTCGTCCATCAGATTGCCAGACAGAAGCATGATTCGTCACTCCAGAGAACACATCTCCACTACCATAATGTCCAGTGGCGGCGTGCTTTACACCACTGCAACTGACGCTTTGCATTGCACTTGATGATGTAAGGCTTGGATGCAGCAGCTCGGCCATGGAAAGCCATTCCATGAAGCTCTCTATGCACTGTTCTTGAGCTAATCTGAAGACCACACAAAGTTTGGTGGTCTGTAGCTATTGACTCTGCAGAAAGTTGGCAACTTATGTGCACTGTACGTCTCAGTATGCGCTGACCCCGCTCTGTGTCCTACCACTTTGTGGCTGGGTTGCTGTTGTTCGCAGTTGCTTCCACTTTGCTATAATACCACAAACTGTGGAATATTTAGTAGTGAGGAAATTACACAAATGGACTTATTGCACAGGAGGCAACCTATCACGGTACCTCACTTGAATTCATTGAGCTCCTGAGAGCGACCCATTCTTTCACACATGTTTGTAGAAGCGTCTGAACACCTAGGTGCTTAATACGTTTTTTTTAAGTTTTATGCTTGAATTTCAATTAATTTTTAAAAGTAAAATAGAAAACTGGACATTTTAATTTGTTAACACTAGTTAGCATGAACTAACAATGAACAATTTTGCAGCATGTATTAGTCTTCATTTAATCCTTTAGTAATCTAACTATATTAATACAAAGGTTGTATCAGTTAATGCACTTATATTATTATTTATAAAAAAATATATTTAAAACAGTTAGTTAAATGTAAGATATTGCATTAAATAATGTTTAAAAATGAGACCTTATGGTAAAGTGTTACCTTTTCTTCTATGATGGTCTATACAATTAAATGTATTACTAAAAAACAGTGTTATTTTAGTATCATTGAGAATTACAGTTTATAATAAATATTTTGTATGTGTTTTTATTGTGATATGTTTATGTGATACATTTTAATTTTAGTTAAAGGGATAGGTCACTTTAAAATGAAAATTCTGTTCCTTTACTCACCCTCAAGTTGTTTCAAACCTGTATAAATTTCTTTCTTCAGCTGAACACAACGAAGATATTTTGAAGAATGTCAGTAACCAAACCGTTAACTGGAGCCATTGACTTCCATAGTAGGAAAAAAAAAAGTCAATGGCTCCAGTTAACTATTTGGTTACTGACATTCTTCAAAATATCTTCGTTGTGTTCAGCTGAAGAAAGAAATTTATACAGGTTTGAAACAACTTGAGGGTGATTAAAGGATGACAGAATTTTCATTTTAAAGTGAACAATCCCTTTAAAGTTTTTAGTAATTGACATTTTTTTTTTGGTTTTTGACAGTTTTATTAGGTTTTTTTTTTTTTTAAGTCTATATTTTATTTGCATTTCAGCTTAGTTTTTGTTATTTTAGTACATCAAATTACAAAATAAAATAAAAATAAAATAAAAATAAAATAAAATAAATCTTGCCTTGACACCTAGCTGCAAAAAAAAAAATCAATTTTTGTTCACATGTTCAAAAATGTTTATGGTTTTCATTTAGCTATAATGACCCTGTAAAAGGTTATATTTAATTTAATCTAATTTTATTCTCAGACTAAGTCTCAGTATCAGATCTGAATGACCTGATTATCTAATTTCTTGATTCAAATTCAGCAGGAATTTAAAAAGCATTTTCAATGTACATCACAAAGCACTGTGGCGACATTACTAATGTAATGACTAGTAATGACTACTATTCTTCAGCAACCAGCATTCGAAGTAAATATCACAAAATATTCCTGTGCACACCTAAAGTACCACTCCAGCATCTCAGAGATATAAATACTGTAGGTTACTGAGAATGATGGAGGAACGGAACAAAATGAATACAATCAGCAAACACAATGTATAAAATTCACCTGGCACAAATACTGTACTGGCAAAACACACACCTATTGTGCAAAGAAGCAGCTAGACTATTGCAAACAACCCACAACACATCCATCTATCTGGACAAGAGCAAAAAATTACACATTGGAGCAGATGAAGTGTCCTTTATCATAGTTATCACTATCACAGCCAGATAGATAGACCCATAAACCTGTAATCATACTCTGAGATGCTGTTGTACAAAAAAAGAAAAAAGAAATACCAACAAAAACAGTTACCTATTGTACACTTCAGAGCGGTCACAGAGATTGAATGCTGTGTTCTATTACGAAGGCGTGTTGGCGTTCAGGAATCAGTTTTGGATCATATAGAGGACTGACTGAGATGTTATCATGGTGAGCTAAAGGCAAATTATTCCCACCAAGACCAGAGGCCATGAAGCTTGTTTCCACCATGGAATAAAAAAAATTAAAAAGATATTTGCAACTTTTTATCTTACACTTCTTTTTTTCCACTCACAATTGTGAGATATACAGGCAATTTTGATGTGTGTTTTTTTTTCTCTTAATTGCATGTTTAAATCTGATTTTTTTTCTGACTTCTCATAATTCTGACCTTATAAACTTATGCAATTGCAACTTTATATCAGGCAATTCTGAGAAGAAAAAAGTTGCAGTTACCTTCTTTATTTTTTATTCCGTTTTTATTCATTTTTTATTCATTTTAATGAAAGGAGGCCAACCAGATGTTGTTGATTTACCTTGAGGGTCAAACTAAATATTAAATGAGCTATATTATTTTCTGTTTATCTTCGATTAGGAATGCAATTTTGCAACCCTGTAAAATGTGGGACATGCATAGTTTGAAATCCTACATTTGTTGTGTTGAACAAAAGGCGTCAGTTAAAGGTGCAGTAAGTGAAACATATGATATTTGAAATCAACTGGAAAAAAACACACCTCTCCATTCATTGCTCTGCACCCGAAGTGTATGAACACACAATGCAGTAGATGTCTCTTTATCATAGCTGAAGCAAAATGTATGTGTCTGAAAAATAAAGAGAAGATGACATATAAACGATACAACAAAAAATCATAATGTACAGTGCATGAGCATGCTAGTGTGTGCCAGGGGCAGTTGTGTTTCCACTGTCACTTCCAGGGATTGATCGGTCCTCATCAGGACTTCCTCTGGGCCAACGGCCAGGGTTTTTTGGCCTGCCGAATACCTTGATCTAAAGTGGGCCAGCACAGGTTGTAGGATTGGTTACAAACAAAGGCAGAGTTTGTGCGAATCTGGAGATGACAAGGTCGCGGATGACTTAATATACCAGCTAACATCAGCATTAAAGACTTTTAAAATAGCTCAAAACTCACTGTAAGACAGCAGTGTTTGGAATAACTTCTGTTTTTGATCAGTCTACTGGGCAGAAATATTTATATGCAAAGCTAAGACTAAGCATTCTAACCATTAGTAAGCATGCTAAATACAACCACTTGAAGAAATCAGACAAATTATATTAAATAGGCTACCACAATCATATATTTATTTTATCTGTCAGTGCGTCTTGTCTCTTATACCAGACTGTCTGATATACATATTTAGTACTGCATGTGTCATAAAATAACTCTTTCTCTGTTTCTCTGACTGACAATATAACCTATAACTGTATTGGGACTGTGAGTGAAGAGAGTGCTAAATCCCCTCAGGTCATATTTCTGGTGGGACATTTGTAGAAAATTGTGATTAAGAATAAACAGAAACATATGTGACTGAATAATTATGTGTCGCCTCTTTCTTTTGTGAAATAATGGTAAATACCACTTCAATTTCTGTGGGACTAATATGCAATCTTGACCCAATTTAATTCATTACATCAATGTACCATTTATTATTGTAAACCATTGATGCTTGGGTTATAAACTATTAGCCTAGCCAGACCCGTTTAAAGCCCTGGCTCACACTGGCCTAACAGTGAAAAAATTGGCTAATGACAATTAAACTGTCCTGTTATACAGCTGAGCTAACATTAAAACAACCGCATATCTTGGTTCTGTGAAACAGCAGAACCAGTGTTACTCACGTATGGAGCAGAAACAATGCAAACTTGGCATCCGTTTCAGGCTTTTCCACTTTGGATTCTAATTTTTTTCCAAGTGATACATTTTTGACTTTTTCTCTTTTGTAATGTCTCTCAGCCATCTCTCTTTCTACAGTATTTCGTCAAATGTAGGGATGGGTACCAAAACCGTGTATAAAATCGGCCCCAGTGCTAAATTATGAAAGACCAGTATCGATAAGCTCTGACGCTATCGGTTCTGCTGTTGTTACTGGAGCAATGAAGAAAATACACTCCCTATTTATAATTGCTTTATAGACGTTATATTGTGAATTCTATTTTGCCAGCCGTTTCTATAAGCAATAAAATTAAAACATGTGTTAGATTTTTGCTAGTCACAAACCAGAAGAGAGAGAGCGCGATCTAACCGGCCTCACACGGAGCTACAGCGCGCACAACATAACGATCAATGATGGGTGAAGACGATAGCCAACAAAAGCTTAGTCTGGTTACACTTCAGGCCTATGATATTAATCGAATTGTATTTTCTATTTTGGTTGGCAGGAATTATAAATAAATATGAGGTAAAACTAGTGAAAATAACACATTCCGTCTTGGACAACTTCCTTCCCTTCACAGCGGTGAGCATTGGTTCCCCCTAAACTTAATGTCAGAATCAGCACAATCAGTGGTTATTATAAAATGCATTCTCTACTGCTGCTAATTGTGGAACGTGTTTGTTAATAAATAGATAGAGCTATTAACAGCACAATAATCCGCACAAGAGTTTTCAGCTTTACGGCAGCGAATGAGTGTGCTTTGAAACCAAAACAACTCGCACATTATTGTACTTTCGGCTTTGAGTGCGCGTCTAAACCATCAAATACACACAGCAAATAGCCCATTTCTAAATGACTGCTTGTATAGTATTCACTTAAACACAGTTTATGTCTTAAATGGCTGTTAATATTTGTGAGAAAGTATTATGTATATTATTTAGGGTTGTCAAAATTAACGCATTAATAACGCATTAACGGAAATTCACTTTAAAAGCACATTTTTTTATTAACGCGCGATTAACGCAGCATTTTCTGTTTGATCCGTGGCCCGTAGCTGGAGAAATTGAGATCAGCCATAGACGTAAAGGATGCAGCAGCCACATTAACAGGAAAATAAAAGGGTTTGTGTTTAATTGAATTAAATATATTAAGTCCATGTTTCTCACACTGTTCAAATGAATCGTGGCACAGTTCAGTGCACACACACACACACACACACACACACACACACAAAATACCGGCAGTTCAATAGGGAACGTGGATCTCTTAAAGGAGCCATACTCTATTCCTACTGGTGGAATATGGACCTCCTCCAGCCAGGTATGGTGTGGTACTGGTTCGCTTACAGGTCGGCATGACAGCTTTCACATTACCAATTTTTCATACGAAGTGTCCCCTGTTCCCAATTAAACTGACAGTGTAAAAACACCATATATTTATATTATATTTTTAAGCTTAAGCTTAAGAGACATGAACAAGTTCTTTGATAAACATCTCTGACCTTTGATGTCTAGTCTTCATGTTCTGAGTATGGTTTCACTAAGAACAAACGTACATTTGCATAAAGCATGCATATTTGTCCATACCCATGTTGATTAGAGCATTAAAAACGTAAAAACATTAATTTAAGGTACACTTAGAACTGATACAAATTTGTTATTAAATTGCAATTAAACACAAGTTAACTCGTGGCGATATGTGATTAATCGTGATTAAATATTTTAATCAATTGACAGTCCTAATATTATTAGATCTGCATTCGGTCTTAAAGGACCCATTGGGCCCATTGACCCATTGGGCCACTGAATCTGCATTAACGACAACAGCTGGGGCAACAGCCTTAGTCCTAATGGGTTGTAGCTATCTTAGCTATCAAAATCCAGTGTTCGGCACTGTGCGGACGTGAGTTTTTGTTGTAGATGTCTGTCTTTTAAAAAAAAAAAAAAAAAAAAAAATTGTGTATTGTGCTAATTAATTGAGATTTCTTACAGCTCTTACAGGTTTTTGGCCTTGTCTGTTCCGTTGCTTCTATTACTCTCCCCTTTTTTGTAAGTCGCTTTGGATAAAAGCGTCTGCTAAATGATTAAATGTAAATGTAAATGTAAAGGGGCAGCATCTAATAAACCCGACGATTGTGTCATTAATGTTAATGCCCGCAGCTTTAAAAAGCATTAATCTATTAATTTGTGCAGTGAAAACTATGCAGTGTTATTTTATATCTGATTATGAGATGTATTTTGTAGGCCATTACCCAGACCAATGCCAATGAATCCTCGGATTAAAGTTCCCGTTCTTCGCGTGTTTTCGAAGCTTTGATTATGTTTACAGTGTGCAATATAACATGAGTTCATGTTTCGCGTGTACAAAACACAGTATTTTTCACACAATTTACTAATCTGTACAGCGCTGTTTCCTTTGTCCTAAAATCGGCCTGATGATTTCCTTGTTCTATGAAGTCCCTCCTTCAGAAACACGTAACGAGTTCTGATTGGGCCAGTGCTTCCCGTGTTGTGATTGGACAGCAGCTTAGCGCACTTTGCCCGGAAAAATCCCGCCTCTTACCATAACGGGGAGATGCAAGCGCTGAATGTGCGCTCTTCTCCACGTGGGAGAGCAACAAGACCACGCCCCCTATTTTGCGTGTTCTTGTGGGCGGAGGGTTAGTCAACAAACGGTTCTAGTGACGTCATTACAGCAGGAAGTGCAGGGGTGTAGTCCAAACCGGCCGCTCGCTGTAGGCTTTGAAAGGGAACTTCTGTTAAATAAAATATCTCGCTTGGCATTGAACTTTGAGCTTTATAACTTTACAGGTATTATTTATGCTCCAACAGCAACATTACACACTAACTAAAGTTTGAAAGATGGAATCGCGAAGGACGGGACCTGTAAAAAATAACTGAACGCCGATTTCTTGGAAAGCGTCACCTATCAGAGATGTATTTTGTATTCCAAGAACATAGAGGCATCAAATTTGACGTTCAAATTAAAGCAGGAATATGAAACTATCTGCAACTAAAGAGTATTAACTCAACACATGGGCAGCAAAGACGTTCAAATATTCACATAATTCCTATATTCAGCTGGGTTTATCAAGCGGCTGCCAAGGCTGTTTGCATAAATGTGAGACATGATATGCATGTCTAATTGATTTATCTGGCCTTGTTTATACCAAATGAAAATTATGTTTCATTGCATTCAAATTAAATATGTGTAATCAGAGCCCATGTTTTATACTGCAGGAACGAAACTTCATACTTCCACAAATGAAAATATCACATCAGGATTCTTTGCTCTCTCTCTCTCTCATTACTCTTTGCAAATGGTCACTCACACCTCCCTTCTGATTTATGTTCACTTTAAATAATTATGTTCTGCCTTTTTCATCATTTGTAATCCTTATTAGCATGTTTTATTGTGGGAATGTTTCTAAAGTAACAAATAGACCAGATAATATTTTTTTATTTGCCAAAACAAAGCAGTTTGAATAAAAAGATGTGATAATTCCTTAATATATTCAATGAACAATTCCTATAGATTGCAGTAGCTCCTCACTGCAGAAGATGTGATGGGGGTACTCATATTGTTGCTCTACCGTTTCCACATTGAGTCGTATCTAAAGTTATTCTTTTAACAGAAAACAAACTTGCTTTAAAAACTTCACTTGTTTTAATTGGTTCGATATAAGGCCTGTCGCAATAGTCAATAAATCAATAAATCGCACAATTTACACAAAAAAGAGCTCAATCATTTTTCCGGCCGCGATAATTTCCATTTGCATGCTTGTTTGTTTTCCTTGTCTCTCCCGTTGACTGTGTGCGTGCGAGCCGATCGTTTGGGGAGATGTTTATACTCAACGCGCAGACCGGTGGTGGTGTTATGAGACGTCATGCTTGGCCAGCTTCTCCTGGAGCTCGTGCTTCTTCGGTTGCGGAGCTGCACGCAAACTTAGAAAATTTGACGTGCACAGCGCCAAGCCAAACGGGGTCTCGCGCACTCCGCGATGACGTTATTTTTGCTGCGCGCAACCTCGCGCTCGGTCGGATGCGCAGAGTATAAAAGAGGCTTAAAGCTACACTGAAGTTGGCAGTTTGATAAATGCAAGTTAATTCTTCAGTTCAATCTTTGTGTAGTAAAAAAGGCACATAAGGTCCTGTAGAGATAGCAATACACATTCTCCTTTTTTGGCCAAATAAATGAAAAGCATGTCACCAATGTCTTCTCTCTTTCTGTATCAAAAACTAGCTCACCTAGATTTTAGGTCTCACCTAGGTGATTTAGATCTAGCTCAAAATCACCTAGCTTTCCTCAGAGATGGTCAGGGCAAGTTTTTTGAGCATGATTACAAGATAAAACTTTTTTTTTAATGCTGTATCCTAAACTGTTGATAATTAAGTAATATATCATATGCTAGAGTAAATTTCTGGAGTGTTAACGATTAAAAAAAAACAAAAACAAAAAACAAGAACCGTACAGAACCGAACCGTGGGTTTTGTGAACCATGCCACCCCTATGCACCTCATCTGTTGCAGTTTTCATCATTGCAGTTGTTTGTTTTTGGTCTTTTGTTCATTTATTGTAATGATTTATTGATTAATGATTTATTGATTAATGAATTATTTATTGATATTTTAAATTTTCAGTTTTCAGTGATAGTCTTTAGAAATAAAGGTTTATTGATCTTTGAAAAAATGTACCTGCATTATTTTGCCATTATCATTATTTTAGATGAAAATGGTCTCAGAACGACAATATTATCGTTTATTGCAATAATTTCTTGGCCAATTTATCGTCCAGCAAAATGTTATCGTGACAGGCCTAGTTAGATACAAACACTGTGGTTTGCACATTGTGTGAATGTGCACCTATATAACTAAGTATTTTAGAAGAATATTTTAATTCTTTTGCTTTTAAATCTTGTTTCACCTTCACTGAAAAGCCTGTAGTTCCTTGTATTTCTTAAAAAGTATTTTTATTTGAGTGGCTGTTCCTTTACCCATCTCAGTCCACATGCACTTTGACTTCAAATACTTAAGTAGATTAATAAGTTGGCACTTCTGCTTTCACTGGAGTAATATTAAATCAAGTTGAATTAGAAAATATGTGTGCTTTATCACCCACTGATTAGGCCTATTATTATAAAACTGGCTGCAACTTCACAAATATGCTGGATTAGTATATACAGTGGGAGGAGTTGGATTCTGGATCCAAGGGTGTAGATTTGGTTTGAACATTGGGCGGTTGAACGTTGGTATGCTGCCTTTTTTTTTAAAATTATTCTTTGTTTTATCTATCTATCTATCTTAACTGATTACAAATTCAACATATACAAATATGAAAAGACAACATTTAGACATTTATTTTAAGATTTTTACATTCCCCCTTAATGCATTTTAACTTTACAAAGCTGCTGGTTTTCTATAGCATTTCCTATTTGATTTTATTGATTGAATGGCATCTTCTTTATCTGATTACCTGCTCCTCCTCTCCCTCTGCTGACTTATCTACCCTGCTGCTATATTTACCTTGAATCTTATAAAAACATGTTAAGAGATTATACACCTCATAACATTATGACATTTTTGTATAATCATTCGTAAAATTTTAACATAGTAGATTATAAAAAGAAAGAAATTAAGTATTGAAACCGCTAGTAGGCAGCAGCGATTCACTGTTTTAATGAGTGAGCTACTTAAATCGTTCATTTATTCAATTCGTTCAAAAAGTCAGATTAATTTAGGAAGAATACAAACACCAATGTGAATACTTTTGTCATTGATAATTACAGACACTTGAAAAATGAACAAAACAGACAGCTGCTTTGGTAACTTGCTATACTGATATAGCTAAATACATTGCAATGGATTAGCTAGCTAAAATATGTGGTGTGTACGGCGTGACCAATTGGTTCAATGGAGGGGGAGTTTTTTTTTTTCTGATTTATTATGCCAAACTAATATTTGATTAGGAACAAAATTATTGTTACAAAATAAATGAATTCTAAATATTTTTTTATTTGATCTACTGTTATTTTTATGTTGAAATATTAGGGGGGTTGTAACTGATGGATTTGAATATTGGGGGGCTTTCCTCCCCCCCATCTCCCATAAACTACGCCCCTGTCTGGATCCAACCCCACCCCTGGATTGCACGTTGTGCAGTGAGGACCATCTCATACATTGTAAAAAAAAAATATTTGTTGAAATTGTAAATAAAACAAAAATAGCAGTGCATTTTACAGGAAAATACTATTTCAGTCGTTTCACGTTTATTTAAATGTTACTTGCCACTTCTTTGCAATTATTTGTGAAATTTACACTGTACAAATGTTCATGATTTATCGTCCTAAAATATTTTGGGTTTCTATTTATTAAACCAATTTATTAACTCAAATGTTTAATTTCAATTAACTCAATTCAAAGCAACCAGTAACTTTCTTTAAATTAGACCAACAATATTTTGTACAGTGTACTAGTCATTTGGAAATCGTTTTTATACCAAATTTTTGTTCAGTTGTTCAGTACTATCATAAGAAAGTGTCCCCTCAGAACAAAAATACCCTTTAAAAATAATGCAGTTTGCATTTTTTTTTCCTTCTCAATCCTATATTAGCCAATCAGTCTGCTTTTGCACTGTCCCGACAAATAAAATAAATATCATTTAAAAACATATATTTCTTGACAAAACATAACAACTTTGTGCTAAAATGCTGGAGCTTGATGCTGCATGAAAACATAAACCAGGCTTTGGACAGATCAGACAGGCCTATAGCACATGACAGTTACAAAACACAGCTACTGTAGCATCAGTTGGTAAAGACACACATGAGACTCCAGGAAACAGTGGAGAGAGACTAACAAACATGAAAGTGCAAGTGTGTTTTTACCGTGTTCCCGAATCTTTATCATATGACTCTCAGATGAAAAGCAGCTTTGTACGTGACCCATGAGGCTGAAGTGTGGATTTAGAAAGGAAACCCGGTCTTTGACAGTGAGCTGCAGCATCGACCGCGGTAGAGGGGAGAGCAAGGGGACGACGGTCAATACACCTAGACCCAATTAAAGCAGACTCTGAATGTAGTCAATGCTGTAATTGCAGTACCTTTCAGAAGTCATTTGATATAGTTAAGCAAACATACATGAAATGCACTTCTCACATGACAGTATGGAAGCAGAGGTTGATTTTTTTAGGGATGCACTGCGGCAGAGCAAAACGATCCACACAGCAGACCTTAGTAGATATAAAAGCACGGTGTGGTGCTTTGATATCTTACACTTACTTGCTATTATTTGTTTTTGGGAGATGATTTTTGCACACTAATTGTCTAGCATGTAGTATTAATGCCCCTGGAAAGTAAAAAAAGATTTTCCAAAAACCATTAGTGTACCTTCATACCAATGATTTTATAATTTATTTAGAATAAAAAACTATGGATATCATAAGCTAAATTAATTCCACAATGTAATTTTTTCGCAACGCTGTCTTATCATATTAGATACATTTGAGTGTGTTGAATATAACAGTGAATAGTTTACTTTTGATGAATGTATCCAAACAGTCTGCTTATTTCTCTGGATTTAAAAATTCTTGGAAACATTTAGGATAATGCAAGTAACCCAGTCAACAAAGGCCATGTCCACACTAATACGTTTTCATTTGAAAACACATCTTTTTCTCTCTGTTTTGGCCTTCCGTCTACGCTGAGACGACGTTTTAAAGGGATACTTCACCGCTTTTTAATATTAAACTATGTTATTCCCTTAACTAAGACGAGTTGATACATACCTCTCTCGTCTCAGTGCGTGCACTTAATCTCTCTGACGCGCGGTGACGATCTGATAGCATTTAGCTTAGTCCACTAAGCCCAGTTCATTCACTATGGTACCAAACAGAGAACAGAGTTAGAAGCCAGCAAACACCTCCACGTGTTCCCTATTTAAATACATTTACACAAATAGTTGAACGATCTAGTATGGTGACATAAAATAAAACGTGCTGCTTTTCTAGGCGGAGTAAAAAGGAGAACTATAATGTATGGCGGAATAGCACTTCTGAGAGTACTTCGACTCGGCGCAGTAAAAAGTCCCGGCTGAAACATCCTCCCTCCCTCTCTCATTTCAGTCAATAGGGGGGAGGGGGAGATGTGAGGGAAGATGTTTTAGCCGGGACTTTTTACTGCGCCATAGTGAATGAACTGGGCTTAGTGGGCTAAGCTAAATGCTATCAGAATGTCCTCGCGTGTCAGAGCGATTAAGTGCACGCACTGAGACGAGAGGTATCAACTCGTCTTATTAAGGGAATAACATAATTTAATATGAAAAAGTGGTGAAGTATCCCTTTAAGGCAACAGAAACAGCTTTTTGAAAGCACTCTCCAAAAATTGAAAATGCCGTCTTCGCGTCATAGTGGGGACTGTGAAGACGGCGATATTTGAAAACGATGACACATGGATGAGTGGAGTTTGATATTAGACCAAACATAATGACTGGACGCATCAGTGAATGATAAGATATTTTGCTTAAAGGGTTAGTTCACCCAAAAATTTAATTGATGTCATTAATGACTGACCCTAATGTCGTTCCACACCCGTAAGACCTCCGTTCATCTTCGGAAAACTATATTTTAGTCCCAGAGCATATGCAGTCTATGCCCACTTTACTGTCCATGTCCAGAAAGGGAATAAAAACATCATCAAAGTAGTCCATATGTGACATCAGTTAGTTCATTAGAATCTCTTGAAGCATTGAAAATACATTTTGGTCCAAAAATAACAAAAACTACGACTTTATTCAGCATGTTCTTCTCTTCTGTGTTCCTCAAATAAAGATTCACACGGCCATGAATCAGAGAATCGCTCAATGATTCGGCTCGCCAACGTCACGTGATTTCAGCGGTTTGACACGCGATCCAAACTGCTGAAATCACATGACAATGGCAAGCCAAATCATTGATCGATTCACTGATTCATGGCCGTTTGAATCGTTATCTTTGTTGAATAAAGTCGTAGTTTTTGATATTTTTGGACCAAAATGTATATGGACATATGGACTACTTTGATGATGCTTTTATTCCCTTTCTGGACATGGACAGTAAAGTGGGCATTGACTGCATACGCTCTGGGACTAAAATATAAAAAAATCTTAAACTGTGTTCTGAGGTCTTACAGGTGTGGAACGACATTAGGGTGAGTCATTAATGAAATCAATTTCCTTGTGGGGTGAACTAACCCTGCCAGAAGAATAGTGTGACAACTTTATGATGTCTGTATCCTCTCAATGAGCTTTTATGAGGTTTTACACATGCTCACTGAGTTGAATTTGGCATTTACAGACGTTTAGTGTGGATAACCTTAGTGTGAAATAGGTGGAGAGCTTTTTAGAACGAAAACTCGTTTTTCAATCTATCTGGATTCATGTAGACGTCGCCAAAATATATAACACCGTTAAAGTGTTTTTTATTTTAAATATATTTTAATCGAAATATTATAGATATGCCTTTAATTTCAGCGCTACTAGCGTCAATCTCCGCTTGCAATCAAGCAGACGCCATATTGTGCCAACTAACGTTATCCGCTGAACGTTCAAACAAGCAAAACAATTGATCAATCTACACACAGTATTTTGCCCTTTTCGGGGAAATAACGTTATAGAATACTCACGAAGAGGTTTACTATATTTGTATCTGTAATTCTCAATCCAACTCAATAATATGCAGTTACAATAGCCTACATCAGATTTAGCACACGGGCATGGCACCTGTCGATGATTTCCACCCACTGCAAAACATCTTTAAATATAAACTATCATTATGCACGTAAATATTTAATCAAAATTTTATTGTATAACGTTAATTATTCCAGCAAACAATATAGCATTAGAAACTTGTAAAGTAGAATCAAACTAGCTCATTTTATTTAACTTTTTCCATTATTCCAAAAGTGTGTATATTTACAAAACAATCCGTGGACTTACTTAGCCGATCATTAATAATCATGTCCATGTTCAATGAATGATGTAAATCTGTCAGTTTAGCGGTGAAACGCCAAAGCTTACTTGTTATGATGTGCGTTCCCACAGACCGTTCCATTCAAGCGGCAACCTCCCACGTCTCTTGAAGTCAACACGGAAGTGATTTAAACTGCATGCCCGCTAGAGACCAACGGGGGATTCAAATCTGTAGCTCCTCCATGTTAAAGTGCCCAACTTTACAGCAGGACAAAAATATGTTTACAACCTGGTACAAACAGTGGTTTTGGTCTAGACAAACAATTGAGCCCTTCATGACGAAAAAAAAAATACTAAGCCTTAAAAGGCGTGGCTACTTGAGTGACATTATGAATAAAGTGAATGCTAAAAAGGTGTGGCCTTCAGCATCATACAATTCTACTATGTATTTATTTATTTATTTATTTATTATGTTTTGCCAGTTAGGCTATTATCAGAATCCAAGACCAGTCTTTATATTTTTCATAAGCTTTATATATTCACTTGTGTTTTAATTATAGTTTATGGATAATTTTGTTAAGAGACTCATCTGAAAACATTTGAAATAGAATATATTAGGCCTGTGGCTTTATCATATTCTGCTTTTAGACAGGGAGAGTTAAAGGAATAGTAAAGTAGCAACAACATCATTAAAGTAATTTGTGTGTGTTTTAATTGTATAAAGAGATGCAAGTATGTTGTTTATAGCCTACAAATAAAAAAAAACATAATTTACAAAACAATTATGTCTGAAGTACATTCATGCAACAATGTCTGCTCTTGCATCAACATGACACATGCAGCAACTCATTTTGGAGATTAATATTTTGTAAATAAAATGGTAATGATAGGCCTTGAAAGTGGTAGCTGTGTAGCCATCAATGTTTTTGAAAGAAGCCTCTTATGCTCACCAAGGCTAATTTGATTGAAAAATACAGTAAAAACAGTAATATTGTGAATTTGTGTTGCTTAACCCAGGGTTAAAAAGATGTTAACCCAGGATGAAGTGTAGTGTGGTGTGTGCTTTAGAGTTTAGAAACTGCGCAAGTTTGTTGTCTCTGTCTCTGTCTCTGTCTCTGTCTCTGTCTCTGTCTCTGTCTCTGTCTCTGTCTCTCTCTCTCTCTCTCTCTCTCTCTCTCTCTCTGTCTCTGTCTCTGTCTGTCTGTCTCTCTCTCTCTCTCTCTCTCTCTCTCTCTCTCTCTCTCTCTCTCTCTCTCTCTCTCTCTCTCTCTCTCTCTCTCTCTCTCTCTCTCGTGTCTCATTTGTCTGTATCTCTCGTCTCTGCTTACCTTGAACGTGGAAAAGGTCACCCCACTCCTCTGAGCGTGTTGCGGGCCACGTTCACAGGAAATTAATGGTTTGTGCCAGCGATTGCCGCTGCTCCCTCCCCAGCGTAATATTTTTGGTTTACTTAAAGGACACATTTATTGAAGGAATATATAAATATGGATTTCTGACAGGCACTTAGTTTGATACATTTGTATATCAGGCCCTTTTTTTGGCTTCATTGCTCAAGTAAAGTATTTCAGAGGCAACACATATATAATAGACAAAGAGCGTCAGCTTTCAGCACGGTTAGAGTGCCTTGTGTTCTGCAGGGTGCAGTTCTGAGCGCTGACTGATGTTCTTTTGCTCAGAATGGGGGACACTGAGGGAAATCATTGGCACATCCATGGCTGTATGAACTGATACAACTGTCGGATTATGGTTGAAATGATTTGCCAAACCAGTCCTAGCGAAAATAATCCACTCAGCATGTCCTTCCAATGACCTGAACAACATGTAATATTTCACATATTACAGCAGTCACAATGTGGTCAAACTTATTGTTACTGAACATTAGTCTTCATTTCTTTAAACGGAAGTGTCAGACTAATTGTGGAAAATAAATTTTAGCCCTACAGTATGTTCTCTATCCTGACAACCATCTTTTTGTATTTTAGCCCATGCTAGCTTATGATTCATTACCATCTGCTCAATATGGCCTTGACTGTCCGATTGTTACATTAGAACCCTACAGTCACCTCAACTGGCTCTATTAATCAAACTGACCTGCTCTGGAGCCCCTTAAACATTTATAATTTGTGCTTTAGTGCAGATAAAATGACACAATCTGGTTTCAAGCTGTTGCAGAAAAAAAGCATAAACATTGTTTGTTTGAAAGTACATTGGAAATTACATTTTATTTGACGGAACACGTTCAAGATGGTAATTATTTACTCACTTCTGGAAGCTGATGCACCTGTCCATGTTCTGTCAAACATTTAAGGTTTAACCCCTTTCCCCACACCAAATGGGCATAGATGACATACTCAAAAAAAAAGTTGCTACTCATAAGTCATTCTGAATAGACACATAATCAACTTGAGAGTTTACAGTTCAAGACTCAGAATAATATTGTGTTGGTCCTGCTTTTTCTGCCAAAACAGCCCTGACCCGTCGAGGCATGGACTCCACTAGACCCCTGAAGTTGTGCTGTAGTATCTGGTACCAAGTTGTTAGTAGCAGATCCCTTAAGTCCTGTAAGTTGCGAGGTGGGGCCATGGATCGGACTTGTTTGTTCAGCACATCCTACAGATGCTCAATTGGATTGAAATCTTGGGAATTTAGAGGCAAAGTTAACACCTCAAACTGGTGTTGTGCTCCTCAAACCATTCCTGAACAATTTTTGCTTTGTGGCAGGTGCATTATCCTGCTAAAAGAGACCACAGCACACCAGGTATACCGTTTCTATGAAAGGCTGTATATGGTCTGCAACAATGCTTAGGTATGTGATACGTTAACATCCACATGGATGGCAGGACCCAAGGTTTCCCAGCAGAACATTGCCCAAAGCATCACACTGCCTCCGCCGGCTTGCCTTTTCCCATGGTGCATCCTGGTGCCATGTGTTCCCCAGGTGAGTGACGCTCTCACACCTGGCCATCCACATGATGTAAAGGAAAATGTGATTTATCAGTAGAGGCCACCATCTTCCATTGTTCTGTAGTCCAGTTCTGATGCCCACTGTTGGCGCTTTCTGTGGTGGACAGGAGTTAGCATGAGCACCCTGACTGGTCGGCGGTGCACTGTGTACACTTCTGACATCTTTCTATCAGAACCAGCATTAACTTCTTGAGGAATTTGAGCTACAGTAGCTCTTCTGTTTGATCAAACCACACAGGCCAGCTTTCACTCCCCACAGGCATCAAGGAGCCATGACCCTGCCACCGGTTTACCACTGTTCCTTCCTTTGACCACTTTTGATAGATCCTGACCACTGCAGACTGGGAAAACCCCACAAGAGCTGCAGTTTTGGAGATGCTCTGACTCAGTCGTTAAGCCTTCATAATTTGGTCCTTTGTCAAACTCGCTCAAATCCTTACGCTTACCCATTTTTCCAACTTCGAGGACATTATCTCTTCACGTGGTCATAATGTTATGCTTGATCGGTGTCAGCTCAAACATAAAACCAAACAAATGTAATATGAAGAATAGCCTATATTTTTAAATGTATAAAAATATTATGTGGTTGTGGTGTAGCCATTTAGAAACACAATGAAGCTGAAGCCATTAGTCTGCTCATGCTTCACTTCAAATCTAAGGATGTTTTCTCTCAAACTATTTTAAGAAACATTTTCTAAGACCATGTTGTGTGTTTTAGGAGAAGGCTAATAAAAGGCTAAGAATAAAAAAGTATTGGTCCCCATTCAGGCTATTGTCTATGTCTGGTGTGACAAACTGCCCCATTCACGATTCTGTTGTTCTCACTCGACAAACCTTTCACACCTCTACCATCATGTGCCATGAGACATAATCTTCATTATTCTTTTATCATTATTCTATTGTTTTTTTTTCCAGAGAATTTTAGCCTTTATTCAGCATTATGGCTAATAGTCTCTGATATATGAATACGTTGTTATTCTATTCAAAATAACAAAAATTACAGATTGATTATTTTGCACTCCTGACAAATTAAGGGTGCGTTCACACTTGTCATGTTTGGTTCGATTAAAACGAACCCTGGTGCGGTTGCTCGGTTAGTGCGGTTCATTTGAACATATGTGAACGCTGCCATCCGAACCCTGGTGCGCACCAAACAAGCGGACCGAGACCGCTAAAAAGATGGGTCTCGGTCCGCTTCCAAACGAACTCTGGTGCGGTTCGATTGATATATGAACGCAACACGGACCAAAGACATGTAAACGGACCAAAAACCAGACGTATAATGTCACAAGATGCCACGCATAATGCAGCTGATTTGACGACGCGGAAAGATCGGTGTACGTTATCCAAAATGAGTAACTTTAACGTTAGAGGGCAAACGTAGAGCAACGAGGAAGAGCCTCATCAATATTTGGTCAGACGAGCATGTTTCGAAAATGCTAGAAAAAACACACAAAAAGCATACCTGGCTCTTCTCATCAAAGTTCCTGTGCTGCCCATTATTAGCAGGTACAGACGACAGAACGGCTGTCTTTTGCACAACGGAGGAAATCCTGCTGCTGTTTTGAATATTTTAAACACTTTATGAGCTCTTCATGAGTTCTCAGCGGGTAAAAATAATGCCACATGTACACACATAAAATGATCGCGTTTAATCCAGCACACAGCGTTGAACATTTCATGAGCTCTTCATGAGTTCTCTGGTAAAAAATAATGCCATATGTGTTACACGCATAAAATGATCGCGTTTAATCCAGCACACAGCGTTGTTTTGAATGTTGTGAACATTTCATGAGCTCTTCATGAGTTCTCTGGTAAAAAATAATGCCATATGTACACGCATAAAATGCCCGCGCGTGTAATCCGCACACAGCATTGTTTTGCATGTTCGGTAAACGAGCTCCTACGTCATATAAGCCGACCAATCAGGTTGTGAGCGTCTCCCTGTGCCTTTGGTTCGGTAACTTTAGGTGCGCTGTTAAAAATGCCCGTGTGAACGCTATGCGGACCAGGACTATTATGTTTGTTTTTGTTTTTTGGTCCGGACCAAACTAACCAAACGAACCGAACTACAAGTGTGAACGCACCCTAAGAAATGAATGCCACTGCAACCTTGTTTTTTCATAAACAGTGTTCAAATATCAAAGCTTAAATCTTCCTAATGATACTAAATCTGTCCAGATTAAGTACAAGTGTGATATTATTGTGCAGTCAATGTTGAACAACAATAATCTGGGGCTGTTTTAGGGGGAAACACGAATTTGGCCTCACTAAGATTATTGGGATGCTTTTTTCCGGGCTCCCTCAGATTTTTAAATGCGTTATTTTTATGCTGTAAATCTGACAGACTTCAAACAAGGCAGAGAAAGCTCTCTGAAGCGCACCCCAAACACACACACACACACAGCTGCCCTTGCTGAGCACTATTCTTACAAATTTGATGTGAATAGCTCTAATGAATTGACCAAATAATTCACAACATGACATGAGACACTGCTGTGTTCTCTACCTAATTCTCATCTAAATGTCCCTGACATTTCTATCCAACCACTTGGATGTACTATTTACCACATCGACAGCACAATTTAGCTCCAGCAAAGCCAAATGAATTGAAGTGTTGTTGATCAGTAAATTATGGCTCTCTGATGTCTGGTGCTGTTTATCTGACATGGAGAACTTGATGATTCAGTCTCACCAGTTTTGCAAAGGAAGATTTCTGTGGTCAGCTTTTGTTTATTTTTAACAAGTAATTCAGAACTTGCACTTACTGTTTACTGGTCTACGGTATAGGCTAAGCCTACTGTTTTCAGCTAATCACATATTACATATAGCCCTATAGGTGAAACAATGATTATTCACAATATGTTTGTTCTTTGTCACTCAAAATTGTTCACAGAAATCCTGAGGATTCATTTTTCATGTATTAAAATGCATAGCTGAATATCGTGTTCTTTCTTTTAAGATTTTCTTTTCAGCAATGGTGCAATAGATCAAAACTGACAGTAAATACATTTATAATGTAATATTATTATACATTTTGTATACATTATACATTATATTTATCAAAGAAAAATGCATCATATATACAATATAAGCAGCACAGTTGTGTTTAACATTGATAATAATACCTAATACATGTTTCTTGAGCATCAAATCAGCATTTCAGAATGATTTGTAATAATATTTCCCAATATTGCTGGTTCTACCATATATTGACCAAGTAAATGCAGCATTTGCATAAGAGAAACAACAAACAAAAAAGCTTACTGGCCTACTAAACTTTTGAATATTCATTTTTGATAATATCAAGATTTTTTTTGACACCATTTTAGAGTAAATACATAATTAGGGACATTGAATACAGAATGTATTCTCTTCATCACAGCACCTATTAGCAGGTGTGATCTATTAGGCAGCAAGTGAACATTTGTCCTCAAAGTTTAATGTGTTAGAAACACGCGTAAGGATTTGAGGGAGTTTGACAAGGGCCAAATTGTGATAACTAGATGACTGGGTCAGATCTTATGGGGTGTTCCTAATTTGTAGTGTTCAGTATCTATTGAAAGTGGTCCAAACAAGGAACAGTGGTCCAAACAAGGAACAGTGGTCCAAACAAGGAACAGTGGTGAACCAGCAACAGGGTCATGGATGGCAACAAAAACAGACGGTCCGATCAAACAGACAAACTAAACTATTGTAGCTCAAACTGCTCAAGAAGTTAATGCTGGTTTTGATAGAAAGGTGTCAGAATACACAGTGCATCGCAGTTTGTTGCATATGGGGCTGTCAGGGTGCCCATGCTGACCCCTGTCCACCGCCGAAAGCGGCAACAGTGCACGTGAGCATCAGAATTGGACCACGGAGCAAAGGAAGAAGGTGGCCTTGTCTGATGAATCACATTTTCTTTTACATCACGTGGATGGCCGGGTGCATATGTCGCATTCCTGGGGAACACATGACACCAGGATGCCCTATGATGTTACTTTGACATGTATCACCTACCTAAGCATTGTTGCAGACCATGTACACCCTTTCATGGAAACTATATTCCCTGGTGGCTGTGGCCTCTTTAAAGGAGCACTATGTAGTATTTTTGCAGTAAAATATCCAAAAACCACTAGGCCAGTGTTATATATTTTGTTCAGTTGAATACTTACAATATCCCAAATGTTTCCAACTATTTGTAAATTGTGAGAAAATTGCTATTTTAACCAAGGACCGGGACGTTTCAGCATAGCGTTTGAGCGAGTCACCTGTCAATCTCTGCTGCGTTCCACTCCACTTTTAGACACGCACTTGCAAACTTCCCTAAGCACTTCCCCTTGGAGGAATCCCTGCCACCATTTTGAAGTGCGTCTCACTTCGTGAAGGGGACAAGGGAAGTTTATATGGACAGACCCTTCGATTTTGACCGAGTGAGCGTGTCTACTTCATATGTACACTTCAGGCAGCTTCATATACCACAGTGCAACGCGATTGTGACGTCACAACATATCACGTTTAATTTACCCCACCACAAACAACTCTATGATATTTTAATAACATTTAAAACAACCCAAACACATCCATATACATATAGAATGCTGCATTAAACAATTTCATAAAGGAAAAAAATAAATAATTACTCCATAGTGGATTCCAAGTGATCAAGGGCTTAGGGCATTCCAGTTCAGTCCATTGCAAAGTTTCCCCCAGTAGTGGGCACGTAGCAAACTGGAACGCAGCACGCGTCATATCTGCGTTACCCTCGGTTTTATTCTGCAGAAGCGCTTTTCTCTTAGCAGTGTGAACGTCACAGCAACAGAGTAAAGTCATAACATAATTTTAAACACACTTAAATGTATCTAATATGATAAACAGAGCTGCTTTACCTTATAATCATGACCGGAAAAAGCGGAAGTACGCGTGCCCGGCAACTGTGTCCCGTCCCGTCATAATAAAAGCCCCGGTACTCGCGAGCCGTGTGTTTGTGTAGCAATCGCTCCAGCGGCCGTGCTCAGCTCCACAACACTCGGTCCTGCTCTGCTTCACACTACAGTAACGTTAATAATTGCATCCATCAACATGATTTCTGCCCGAGTCCTATTTTCAACCAGCTGTGAGGTGAAGACCACATGTCCCAAGATACTGCGCTCACACTTGGCGTCATCAAACTCCACCTTTGTTTAGGATAGGCGCCCTCCAGTGGACAGAAAGTTGCATAGTGCACCTTTAAGCAGGATAATACTCCTTCCACAAAGCATAAAAGTTTCAGGAATGGTTTGAGGAGCACAACAACGAGTTTGAGATGTTGACTTGGCCTCCAAATTTCCCAGATCTCAATCCAATCGAGCATCTGTGGGATGTGCTGAGCAAACAAGTCTGATAACTTAAATGACTTCAGGGGTCTAGAGGAGTCCATGCCTCAACAGGTCAGGGCTGTTTTGGCAGCAAAAGGGGGACCAACACAATATTAGGTCATAATGTTATGCGGTGTAAACAAAACAAATGAACTGAAGGTCAATTTACACATAATACTAACTAATGAGTTTATAAAAACATAATTTATGTAAATGAGCAGCATTTTAATATTGTTTTTAAAAAAGCTTCTACATCTCGCCTGTTAGGGCACAGAATCATACATAAAAGGTTGCATTAACAAAGCCATGAAACAGAGGACGATGGGTTTTCTGGCATGGCCTATACTTTTGTATTTGTTGGCTTCATTGATTTAGATATTTGATATGGTGACCTACTCATGCAACTCTTCTAGCAGAATGGAAAAGGTAATACAAATATTTAATGAAGATGAATTTGCAAACTCAAATAGATTTTTAAAATACATTTCTAAAAGTCCTTCTTAATGGAGAGGATTGGGCTGTGATGGAAGGTGAAAAGGTTGTTGATGTGGGTATAACTGTGCGCTAATGTTAATACTGTGACAATCTCACAGGCTCCTTTTATCATTAGCCTCAGATTTCCTCCTTTTCAATTTTTTAGGCATATATGAATGCAGTGTATGTCATTAATCTTTCAAAGCAAGTAAGAATAGCCTTCCCGTGCCCATCAGAAAATGCATAGTTCATGGTCTAGCTGTTTTATGGGTCAGTGTTAATGGAACCGCTGGCAGAACCGCACACAGATCCGTGAGTCATACGGTCACTCCGAACAAACATGTTTACGTCTTCGTTGCTTTTATCTAGCGCTAATGCTGCCGTTCGTGCTCCAGGTTTGATTTCACACTGGGAGTGTGTCGCACATTGAGGGTCTGAGTAATTGAAATGCGATTGTTTCAATTCTTTCTTCTCACTTATATCGCAGGAGAGTTCAGAGCGTTTTACCGAGTCGTGTTGTAAAGCTTGCTCTGCGTGTCTCCCGGTTTCACAGCTCTGATTATAATCAATGCTAATGTGACTACCGATATGGCTCGCAGACATTCTGCTGTGAGTCACAGAGGACAGGAAAATAAAAAAACATGCCTGTTCACAGGGTTTTGGTTGCGGTTCACAATAGCATTTAACAGGTGTGTGTTGACTCCTTTAAAAATAAGTGGTGGTTTTTAGGCCTGTATTTTAATATACAGAGTACAGTTAATCCTGATAAATTGGTACATTTTTTGACATTAAAATATAGATCAATTTACCTGATTACATCCTATAATATTTTCTCTGACAATGTTGTAAAGGTTTACTCTTATCTCTACTCAGGATTAAAAATTAGCATACATGAGATATCATTTAAACCTCACTGCACATTTAAAAATGATGAACTTCCTGATTTTTGGTTCCTCGTCTTTCTCGTCCATGAGACGTCCTCATTAATTCTGCCCAGAGTGTGTTGGTTACTTTGAAAGGGCTTTTTTTCTCATATAATTTAGTTTAAAAGAGAGACCACACTGGATCAATATAGGCCGAGTCAATGATGGATGGTACGCCATTTATTAATTTCACCTCAGGACAAATTAAAACCACTCTGGTTTCCTTTAACGTGGTGCATATGAGCAGAAATAGCTGCCTGGTTTGTGACTTTACATAATCTTGGTTTGATCAACATGTATGTCATGAACAGCCTTCTTTTGATTTGTATTTTATTTATTATCACTCATTTTTATGGCTCAGGTTATATTTAAAGTGCCCGTATTATGTTATATGTTAAGGTTATTATGTTAAGGTTTCCTTATGTTGTTTAGGGCATCTTCTAAGGGTTTAAATTAGTGGCGCGCGTGTGTGTGTGTGTGTGTGTGTGTGTGGGGGGGGGGGGGTGCATGTGGGTCCTGTGTGTTTGGGGGCATTGATGATTATGTATCGACAATAGCCAGGGATGTTATCAAAAGCATCATATAATAGCGAGACTATATTTGGCATTTCAAATTAATGTAGACCTGCTATATTATTATTAGGCCACTTTTATTATTAAATGAATAGGCTATTACAATGAATTTGCCACGCAATATTTTCACAGGGCATCACTGCATAACTGACACGCTGTGAGGATAATAAAAGATTTGGCTAGTACTCGTCTTTGAAAATGCTTTGATTTTTTTTAGGTCTATTAGACAGTGAATTATAGGCCTATAAGTCATATTATTAACAGTCTATAATATTTCTTAACACTGAAGTCAAGAATAGCTTTATTTCAAGCACAGACTTAAAACAACCTGTTTAACACAAAATACTTTTCTTCTCTCTTTTCACTATGTGCAGCCACAAGAGATATATTATGGGAATAAATGAAGACACTTATATAGCGTTATCAGCATGTGTTAGATGCAGCTCTTGTCATCTCGGAGAAAATATGCGCCGTTAATTCAGCGTGTTGAATGGCGTTTTTACTTGAACTTTCTGTATTGAGGTTAAAGACTTCTTAAACTGCAACTCTAATTCATAGTTTGCACACTGCTTGTGTGGTATCTATTGGCTATAGCCTTAAAGGATAAAACTCCATCCTCATAACCACACCACCCCCAAACCCCATGTCGGAAACAAAACACCTATTACCATATCTGAAGTTCAGCTCCAGAGGCTTCCTCAGAAAGTACACAGTGATGTGAACAGTAACGATGACGTTGGTTTTACCATCAATTCTAGCCCGTGTCCTCATGCTTTGGAAGTGGAGTAAAATGATTATCTTTCGTAGCACAGAAAACAGCATCTTCTTGAAATGTCGACTACACAAACCAAACTCTTCCAGGCCTTATAGTTACACTGTAAACCCTAGCACTCAAAATACTTGATTGGTTTGAGTAGGGCAAACTTAAATTAAACTGTTAAATGAACTGTTGTGAATAGATTTTTTCTTTTCTTTTGAGTTCACAGCACTGACATATTTCAAGTAAACTGAACCGTTTAATTGTCTTAAGTTGTATGAACTCAATTCCTTTCATTTCGACTGATAGTTTAACTGAAACTGGGCTGGGATTTTTATTTCCCAGCATGCTTTTCCCATGGCACTCAAAAGAGAGAGTCTTCTTCTTTTTCTTTCGGCTGTTCCCTTCAGGGGTCGCCACAGCGAATCATCTGCCTCTATCTAGTCCTATCCTTTGTATCCTCTTCTCTCAGACTGACTACCTTCATGTCCTCCTTCACTACATAACCTCCATAAACCTCCTCTTTGGTCTTCCTCTTGACCTCCTGTCTGGCAGCTCTAACCTCAGCATCCTTTTACCAATAATCTCCCTCCCCTGAACATGTCCAAACCATCTCATCCTGACCTCTCTAACTTTGTCTCCAAAACATCTCACATGTGCTGTCCCTCTGATGTACTCATTCCTGATCCTATCCATCCTCATCACTCCCAAAGAGAACCTCAACATCTTCAGCTCTGCTACCTCTAGCTCTTCCTCCTGTCTTTTCCTCAGTGCAACTGTCTCCAAACCACACAACATCACTGGTCTCACTACTGTCCTATACACCTTTCCTTTCATTCTTGCTGGTACACTTTTATCACACAACAGACCTGACACTTTTCTCCACTGAATACATGCAACTAGTTAAAGGGTTACTTCAGTGATTTAGCATTAAGCTTTGTATCAGTAGAAACCCAGTAGTATATTAAAATAATGGTACTTTCCCTCCTCATATCCCCTGAGACGAGAGAATTATGCACTTTATTTCTGGAAAAAAATTCTGTCATTAAAAATCCGTCACATCCAAATATCGTCATTTTGCGTCATCTGAGGATTTTTTGGCCAGAGCCTAAAGACTAAAGCCAGTAGAGGGAGCTAGTTCCAGATTTTCAACAAGCACAAAGGGGTGGGATCTCACTTACAGAATGTAAATGCGCACGGCTCGGCCTCGGGCATTCATAACGGAGCAGTGCAGAGAAAAGGGAGTGTTTCAACTTTTCAAGGAATTTGGCCGGTTCCAATGCTGCGGTGTGGTAGCCGTGGCTTTGGGAGTGGCCTCATTAGGCAGCGAAGCAAGTGCATTCTGGGAGTTGTTGTCTTTCATCCCCATGAGATAAAAAAAAATACATTTTCTGTCATTTCTCAGTCCAGAAGGCACCAAATTCAAAAATAATTTCCCATTTGTACTTCCTTAATGACCCAGTTTAAATACAAAGCTTAATGCCAAATCACTGAAGTAACCCTTTAATTTATTTCTGAGTTCATATTAGTGATTCAGCAGGTGCTTGCAGGATTACAGGCGAAGGCAAAAGAATAAGGTTCCAAGCATCCAAAGTTGAATGATGATCCAAAAAGGCAGGCAGACAGACAGGCAGTGCAAACACATTAGTATAACAGTGACCGGAGACGGAGTGCAGGAGGAAGAACAACTTAAGTAGTGAACACTTAAGGAAACAGATGAGTGGCAGGAATCTGAACAAAGAAACACATGACAAATGAAAACAAACTGAAAGTCCATGAACTAAACTGAACATAATGGTGACACGCAATAAAATCACGATGACAAAAACGTTTTGATTTTAAGTTGACTTTAAAAATGCCAGTACTTACAGTAACCATACTCCAGGGACAACGGGGGAAAACACGTCGCACCAAATGAGAAGCAATGACCTACTGGTTTGCTTTTGAGCATTGATTATTTTGCAAAGCGAGAAATGGAGACAGACAGACAGAGACAGACCGGGAGACAGAGCTGATGGATGCTGAGGTGTGTAAGTAGGGTAGGTCAAACTTGAAGCTGAGGACATGTCCAACTTTCCCGGGCCCTGCCGCTCAGATGAACTCATTAGAAGTTAATTAATCACATGCATCGATCCATTGTCACTCTCCTGTGCGGCTGCCTGAGAGAGAGACGGGGCTCAGGTTCTGCAGAAAAAGCTCTCTGTGTCAACATCCACATCCTCTAGGAGTGGTTTCTGCTGAGGCGCCAAATCCACACCTGAAATATGAGCAGGTTATCGGCTTAACAGGTTGGAATATGTTCTCTTTATACTTATGGGCGCTATAGATCCATCTTCATGTGTGCAGGAAATATACACAGTTATACGCTACCTCCTCCAGCAGAAATGCTTACGGTTCGGCCGTACAGCAATACTGAAGTGCTGCAAAACGTGTGACTGATGTTCCAACGTTGCTGAAAGGAATCCTGAAAAGGTTTGATGTTGCTTAACCTTGAGCATTTTATTTTTCTTTGTGGATGATCGAATAGTAAATAAATCCATAAAATATAAATCACAGCACCCCTATTCATTTTAAAGGTTCCTAATTTAGTTTTAGAGGTCTACTACAATAGGCTTACATGCATCCAAGGTCAAAAAACACTTTCATTTTCTCATAATATACATAGCTCATCAGCACATTTATCAGAGTCTTAAAACGGTTTGTTTAAAGGTGCCCTAGAATGATTTGAAACAATATTTTAAATTGTTCTCTAATATCTAAATAAAGGGTATGTGGCTTATTTAAGGTCAAAAATTGTCCCAGATACGGTTTTACAGGTCCATTTACAACCCTAGAAAATGTCCCTAGGATGTCCCTCTGTTTTTGCCTTATTTGGAAGGGTCATGAATATTAATGATCAGTTCTGCTCTGATTGGCTGTTTTACCCCACTGCTGCTCAATGACAGCTAACACATCTACCATCTGTCATGGCAATGATTTTATAATGATAGCTTCTCAACTTTGAATAACAAACTGAACTGGGTAGCGCGTAAACATTTTACGTGTAAACTGACAGTAGAGTACTGATTTAAAAGTTGAACTGATTTGAAGCCTTGTCAAATGACTATCGTTTCAAATTAGATTGTGGAGAAGGTGACGTTAGCTACAAGGCTCAAGTGAGCGATCTGTAAGCAACTAAACAGTAGTAGTAAACAGTTAGTTTCTGAGTTATGTGTTAATGATGAAATATAGGCTTATTTGGATTTCAATCCATCAAAAGGGATCGACATACGTATCTACTGTGGTATTTTATGACAACACTGGCAGGAAATAACATTAACCTTTGTCATTTGACAAACTGTTACGTGAGCTACTTGAATCAGAAATGGGTTCAACAGTCAAGAAGTGGATAAAATCACTACTTACTGCTTGCAGGAATACGGTTGGAACCGGCTCTTTCTTCAGTTTTAGACACTGAGCGAATCCTGCTATATTGCCCCAAGTTAGAAAAACTCTCTGTGGTGAAATGGGCCGAAAAACTTTGGATTACTTTGTTGCGGTATCAGATTATAATAAACATCAACCATGACATTTGACATTGTTTATCTGTGGGAGGAGTATGACAAGTCCTCATGTCCCCTGCACAGCCTGGACTAGAAATTTATTTTCATGATCTGCCGTTTTCGCACGATCACGCTCGGGCACGGTACGAGGCAACCGTGCCTGATGTGAGCACACCCTTAGGCCCCATTTACACCTATATGGTTATTTTGAAAAACGGAGACATTTCCCTTCGTTTGCGCCCTTCGTTTACACGCAAACGGCGAAATCGCCTCTAAAAACAAATCTTTCTAAAAACTCCGGCCAGAGTGGATAATTTCTCAATAACTTTGAGAAGTTGAGAAGAAGTCAATAACTTTTTCCTCCAACATGAAGAATCAGTCCGTGTCACCGTCAGCCCAGCCGGGATTCTGATTGGCTTACGTGGGCTTGAGCTTCTCGTTACACCGCCACCTACAGGTTTGGCATGCTCTTGATGGGATATATACACAGGTACGTGTGCACAATTTTATTTTTGAAATGGGAGAGGTTGAAAATTCCGTTTATGAAAATAGCCACCCACATGTAAACGTAGCCTCAGTCTTTCTAAGCCCCTCCTGTCCAAGAGCCTACTCTGCTCTGATTGGTCAGATGGACCATTCTGTTGCGATTGGTCTACCTCTTACAGCGCGAGTCAGAAATGAAACGCACATTGTGTTGGGAGTAACACGCTATAAAGTAACACGTTACTGTAATTCCATTACTTTTAGCATTTTTACTATTACCTTTTTTTTTAAATTACGCAATTAAAATTACTGAAATTTAAATGAGTTTGTAACTTTTGTTACTCTCTTTTGTGAAAAAAAAAATATTTGCAGACGAAGAAGCTCAAATCTTTAAAGCTTTTAACTTTTCAAAAGTAGTTATATTTTGTTTCGTTTCTTTATCAAGTTAAATTATAAAAATGTTTGGAGCATTTTTTCCTTTGTTAAATTAGAGTTGTTTTTTTTTTTTTAAAGTGACGACTAAGTCAGCGTCCTACAGTGAGTTAACCCAATGCTTTAGCCTCTCAAATCAACACTTGTCTTGCATATAATTAAAAAATATATATATTTTAAAAAAGCAAAAAAAAAAAACTTAGAGCATGACACATTTAGATTAAACGTTTTGCCTATATCACCACCACAGTAAAAAGGCATTTTTGATAAGTTGAGGTAAGACTGATCGCATAGGCACTTGCAAACAAAACGGTCTACACAAACACAACAAATTAAAAAATGTAAATAAAACCAAGCTGGTTGTCTTACCTTAGGCTACACCTCTCCGCAAAATGAATATAAATCCGATCTTCAATTCTCGCGCTATGAGCACATTTAACAGAGGTCAAGTCAACGAAATAAAGCAAAAGATTGGAGCTGCATCTTATCATCAGCTCATTTCAAGATCAAAGACCACAACAGGAGAAAGAGCGAGCAAAGCACCGGTAAGATCATTTAGTCTGATTAGCTTTTAATGAAGATGTTTGTGTTTTTGAGCATCTAAAACTTACATTATGTTTCACTTGCGGTCGTTTGCCTGTTGGCTTGCTTTACTCATTTGCGGCGCCGCTTGTTGCATTAGTGTCATATATGACTACAAGATATATAGGTAACACGCTTACACACATTTATTTTTTAACAATTTGCCAGGAGTAAAATGTACACATGTGGTTTAAACAACCAGATACTTCCAGTCTTTTCACAATCAGATAGATATCTGGTCAAAGAAAAAGAATGAAGTGACCGTGTCTAAAAAGGCCATAACTCTCCCAGCTGCGCTGCTGCTGCTGGTGGTGTACATTAAACACCGTAATACTGCTTGAGTTGAAGGCCTGATGCCCTGTTGATGAGAATGTATAGGTTCCTAGTAGCTATTTACTTTTGATATACAGTAATTGGTAAAGTAATTCAATTACTTTTTTTAAAAGTTTGAGGGTCAAAGTAGACATTAGTCGTTCGTCGTCAGCCAATGAAGACCATAGGCTGACATTATGCAATTTTTTTTTATTGTTATGTAGGAATGAGGAACAGGCAGTGAGAGTGGAATTGCAGATGACTCATTTCAGAAAATCAGAAACTTTTCTTCCTTAGGAGGCTTTATTTGTCATGCACTTTGATCCTATTACTTTGCAGATGTTTTACCTTCACAAACAGCTAAGTTATACACTGAAAAAGCATAATAGGGGCACTTTCATTGAATTTCACTTGCCACCATGAAGAACTGAATAAACAATAGATATGTTTTACTTAGTTTGGCTGCACACTTTTTTTTTTTTTTTTTTTGATAAACATAATATAACGTTAAGATGAAATTAAAATTTTTTTTTACTGTTATGAAAACATCGATTTTTTTTTCACAGACCACGTCCCCCCGAGTCTCAGCCTCATGCCACGCCCACTGCCCGTTGGTCCGTTATTCCAGAACTTCTGCCGTCAGTCTAAAGGTTCCCGCAAACGTGTTACTGATTCTGAAATGCAGAAGCTGGAAACTTTTTCAGGAGAATACTGTATATATGAATGTTTTACTCAAAGTTATCTCTGCATATTCAGCTAGAGAAGGAAAAAAAAGTGTTTTAACACTGGGGGGGAAATGTCACACTTCAGCTTTAACTGTTTAAAATATGCTGACTTGAGGCTCATGTATAGGGTTTTAAGAAATAGGCCAGTATTCATACCTCAGCAGTGTTTGTAACATTTGTGAAAAGCATGTTTTATTTTTGTCGCTGTGGAATTAGGGTTGCAACACTGGTGTCAAATATGCAAAGTCTGAGCATGTGCCGTATTTACATCAACCTCCTGCCGATACGACTTCACCCAGGATTGAAACACGAGTGCTTATTTTTGAGACATTCAACTAGATTGTTGTCATTACTTTAGGTGTCATCTATGTAAAGCTATATTTGACAACATCACCATTGGAGGTGTAAAATGCTTTGTTTCAAATGTAACAGAAACAGACTGCCTTATAATAGGTTTGTGTTGGTAATCAAATGCAGTGGTCGTGTGTAATGATATTCTGAACAGAGCACACACTGAGCACACACTGTATGATGACAAATGTTCTCAGTTCACACAGGAACAAAATAAAAACAATAAACTCTTAAGTTTACTACAGAAAAAACAGCACCATATAAATTCTGAAGTCTGTGTTTTAGAGTTAGCTGTGGATAAATGAATCAATATATTGATTTAAGACCAACTTGCATTGTTGCTGTGTGGCAGTTGGTGCTGTAAAGATACTGGCTGGTCACAGAACGACCTAAATGCATGAAATATGATATTATATACATACAGTCTAAGAACCATAATACAACTTGAAAAAAAGACATTCTAACAAATTACATTCTCAAACTTTTAAATGGTATCACGGTTTCCACAAAAATATTAAACTAATGCTAAAGAAGAAGCATCTTCATCACATGATAAAATTACATTTTAAATTGTTTAAATTACAAATTGTAATAATGTTTCTGACTTTTACTATATTTTGCAATATACCAAACTTTATATATTATACCTTAACTAGCCTACTTGAGGGGGTAATAAAAAAAAATGAGAATAAGGGTAACGTACAACAATTATGAAATATATACTTAAATAAGCAAACTTGTTAATATTGAGATGTCATCTGTTTTAGGCCTCAGTGAGATGCAGACTGATGATGGACTTGTTAGAACTTCCAGTTCCATTCCAGCTGGTCAGTAACTTTTACCCTCACAATGGACACCTGTCAGACATCGCTTACCGAGTACCATGGAGTAAGTATCGCAAGTTTGGCCGAAATCTTAAAAATGCTGCTATCTGAAATATGAGGACATTTGAAATGTCTTCATAAACCATATTTATAGTGTAAAAATAGGCTACCCATGTAGTTATACAAATTTGTGTCCTCATAAACCACATAAACAGGCACACACACACACACACACACACCTGGTTCACTTTCTTTGTGGGATTCTCCATAGGCGTAATGGATTTCATACCGTACACACCATATTTTCTATCCCCTTACACTGCCCCTGCCCCTAAACCTACCCATCACAGGAAAAATTCTGCATTTTTACTTTCTAAAAAAACTCATCCTGTATGATTTATAAGCATTTTGAAAATTAACACAATGTCAGGTAATCAGGTAATCAGGTTTTACTATCCTTATGGGGACATTTGGTCCCCAGTCCCCACAATGTAATAAACAAGGTGTTTTTCAGGGGATGGGCTTGGCCCCTATAGTTCCAGTGAAAGGAACTTTTAATGCTTCAGCATATCAAGACATTTTGGACCATTTCATGCTCCAACCTCTTTCAGAAAATAGTTTGGGGATGGCCCCTTTCAAGGAACTTGACTGGCCTGCAGAGAGTCCTGACTCAAACCCAACAGAACAGCTTTGGGATGTATTAGAGCGGAGACTGAGAGCCAGGCCTTCTCGTCCAACATCAGTGCCTGACCTCACAAATGCGCTTCTTGAAGAATGGTCAAAAATTCCAATAAACACACTCCTAAACCTTGAGGAAAGCCTTCCCAGAAGAGTTGAAGCTGTGCAAAGGGTGGGCCAACTCCATATTAAACCCTATGGGTAAAGAATGGGATGTCATTAAAGTTCATGTGCCTGTAATGGAAGACGTCCCAAAACTTTTGGCAATAGTGTATGTATATTTGTGTATATGTATTTGTGTGTATATACTGTATATGCACATACACACAAATATACACATAAATTAACAATGATAATAACCAGTTTTTTTAATGCTAGTATTTTCTTGTCACTATATGTCATTATACCAAATCAAAAATTAATCCAGAGAAAAGTTTCTTTTTAGTTTTAAAGGAGGGACATCAGCTATTCAGATTGTAGAGATTAAAGAGTGTCTCACTAAAACTTCACCATCACAGGAAAAAGTGCCTGTGTGTATCAGCCATCCGTTCAATTAGCAAATCCCACTTTCCCATGGCTGATGCTTTAGGAATAAGCTGAAAGCCTTTTACTCCACTCGCTGAAGTCTCTCATGCATATGCTGAAGTATTTTAACAGTAGATTAATGCGGCAACGTTGTGAAGACCTTGAGTTGTGCACTTGTGTGCATACATCAGCAGAGGTCAGACCTACCATTATACAAAATTATAAATATTTTGTCAACTAATTAGTGGGCACTTGGCAAGGAAAGACTGAAAAAGCAAGAGAGTGGGAGAGCGAGTCTCTGCTTCCCTGTGACATCTGTGTTCTCCAGACATACACAAGTCAGCATCTTTGGCACTATTGGGGGGTCCTGGCTAGCTTGGTGCATACATTCTCAGAAAAAAAAGTACAGTGCTGTCACTGGGGCAGTACCCTAGGCACAAAAGGTCCATTTTTGTACCTTACTTACCCCTAAATAGTACATATTAGTACCTTAAAAGGTACATATCAGTACTTTAAGAGTGAAATTAGTACCTTTAAGGTACAGAGTGGTATTTAAAGATACATATTAGTACCTTTTCGGTTTTGTACCTTAGGGTACCGCCCCAGTGACAGCAGTGTACCTTTTTTTCTGACAGTGTAGCATAGAAAATTTAGAATATAAAATTATACTTATTATAGAAACTATTTTCTATAATATGTTCCAACTATTTTCTAACTACTACTACCTGTTAGCCTTGTGACAACATTTTCAACATGTAAGTGAGGGGTTCAATTCGTAGCCTAAGGTTTTATAAATACTCCCATTCAAAAGTTTGGGATCTGTAAGAAAGAAGACTCTTCTGCTCACCAAGGCTGCATTTATTTGATCTAACATACAGTAAAAATAGTAATATTGTGAAATGATATTACATTTTAAAATAACTGTTTTCTATTTGAATATATTTGATAATGTAATTCATCTTAGAATGATTTCTGAAGGATCATGTGACACTGAAGACTGGAGGAATAATTCGCATTACAGGAATAAATTATATTTTTAAATAGGTGTCTTTTTGAATAATGTATTTTGAATTAATTGATCTGGCATCAAGATGTTAGCAGCAGATCCTTCAATTCCTATAAGTTAGCAATTTGAGCAATTTGAGCTACTGTTTTTTTTTTTGTTTATCTGTTTGATAAGACCACACGGACCAGCTATTCATTCCAATGGGAATCAGTGAGCCTTGGCCGCCCATGACCCTGTCGCTGGTTCACCACTGTTCCTTCCTTTGACCACTTTTGATAGATACTGACCACTGCAGACTGGGAACACCCCACAAGAGCTGCAGTTTTGGAGATGCTCTTAACCAGTAGTACCCATCACAATTTCTGCCCTTGTCAAACTCGCTCAAATCCTTACGCTTACCCAATTTTTCTGCTTCTAACACATTCACTTTAAAGACAACATGTTCACTTGCTGCCTAATATATCCCACCCACTAACACACACACACACACACACACACACACACACACACACACACACACACACACACACACACACACACACACACACACACACACACACACACACACACACACACACACACACACACACACACACACACACGTAGTGTTTCCTTGTTTTATGGGGACTTTCCATAGGCGTAATGGATTTCATACTGTACAAACTGTACATCCTATCCCCCTACACTGCCCCTGCCCCTAAACCTACCCATCACAGGAAACATTCTGCATTTTTACTTTCTCAAAAAAACTCAACCTGTATGATTTATAAGATTTTTTCCTCATGGGGACCCAGAAATGTCCCCACAAGGACAAGGATTTCAGATATTGCCATCTTTGTGGGGACATTTTGTCCCCATAACGTAGGGATTACACCCCCCCCCCCACACACACACACACGCACACGCGCACACACACACACACACACACACACACTTAATTAATTTTGGCATCACTAATATATAATGTTCCACAATAAAAAAGTCTTCAGAGTAAATAATGTAAACGAGGATAGAATGGTCATAAAGACATGTTTTACTCAAAATTCTGTGTCTTCGCCACAAACAATGCATACTATGTTGCCTTGGAATCTGACTGAAACAAGATATCTTGGAAAGAGGCATAATTATTCAGCCTACCTTCTGGAATAGCCTACATTCATGACTCCAATCCATAATACGGGAGTGGGAGTTCTTTCTATCATCAGCAATATTGATGACTCGCTATTCCTCCTTCAGCAGCTACTTCAGAAGAACTCATCTAACGACGCCAAGCCAAAGTCTTCTGTGATTAATGTCTGATGAGAACAGAGTACAGTTGAAAAGTTTGACAACAAGTCAACAACATAAATGCAAATTGTGGCAAAGTGACCGGTCAGAGAAAGATAATTCTTAGGGTTGGTGACACTGGGACTTCATCGACTTAATGGGCTTAAAAGTTCAGTAGCATCATAACTAAAAGTAAGAATACCTTTTCTTTTCAAATGCAAACATAACCCAGTCACTTCAAAAGCCACCATCGAGCACTATCCAATGAATCAAAGCTGGTGTCCTTTTATATGATTACACACAGATGCTACAACAAACATATAAAGGGACGCAAAAAGCTTTTGATAGTCATGAAGGTACTGTTTACTATTTATGCCTAACAATCTCCTCCTTAATGCCACTCGGAAACGGCGATCTCCTTAAGTCTTTGCAGGTCACCGGAGAAAGGAAAAAGTCATTCTTTAAAAGCTCATCTACTGTTATGCCACACATTAAATCAAGGACATCCATTTGTGCTCCTTGCTCTTGAAAGCCGCTTGCTTTAATTCACATCTGATGTGTGCTTGAATGTACAGCTTCGAGACCTGTCATCTTGCCCGACCTCTGTCCTTGTGCGCCACATGTGTAAAAATCACATTTTCCCCAACAAGTAACACAATTAACCTCAGCAGCCAGGAACATGCTCCACATATTTGTAAAAGGAATTAAGAAGCAATTGTACATGAAAGCCACACAGGCTTGAATCGTGTCATATGGACCATGCGGAAATGCGGAAAAGTCATGGTGGCTTTGAATGCTTTTGTGCTGAAAAACACATTTACCAGCCTTCAACCATGACTTGCCTTTCATCATGAAATATGTCTCTGTGGGGTTTTGTTTGTATGAATATATTCCTGTCGCTTACTATCCAAATATGGTGACACTTCCTGAAAAATAGACTAGTTTAAATACTTATGAAGATGAATTGATAAAATTGGAATCACTCCAGGGGTGAAGACCACCTCGGGTTATTTCATTTGACAGGAACGAATGAAAAACAGGATCTTTCCTTACCATTGCAGGGGTGTTAGAATCCCAATTAATCTGACACGTTGTCGTTTCCCTCTATCCCAGTGTTGGTTTAACAATTATTGACAGGATTGAAGGTCATTCTTCTTTCTTCTTCTTCTTCTTCTTCTTCTTCTTCTTCTTCTTCTTCTTCTTCTTCTTCTTCTTCTTCTACCTCTCCAATGTCAAACGTCTGTCTCATTAACTATTCCACGGCTCTCTGAAATACGTGATTCTGATTGGTCAATAGTGCGATCAAGCAGTCGAATATTTCCAAATAGTGCAATGGCCTTGGTTATGGAAGTATTATCCAGCATTAATGCTCATTAATGTAAAAAAAAAGTCTATGGTAAGAATAATATACCATGAACCAACATTACATACTTTGATTTAAAGCAGTATATGAAAATTGGCACAAAAAAGACAAATGTACAAAGGTACTGTCCTGGCTTTTATGGAGAGAAAAAAACCAAGATCCTATGAAGCATTGAAATGGCCTGATTGAATTAATGTATATATTTTATGTTGATTATATATAGATACAATATATTAAATGTTTATTGAAAAATATGCATGGAGGGTTCAGAAGGGCTAAAGGCACACCTTAAAGGTATAGTCCACCCAAAAATGTAAATTACCCCATGATTTAGGTGACCTAGGTGTATATGACTTTCTTCTTTCAGATGTACACAATCAGAGTTATGGTTCCATTCACTGCCATTATAAAGCTGAGACAATTTTTTAAAGAAGAATGTCATATAAATATGGTTTCATTACAAATAGGGTGATTATCTAGCCTGACAAGCCAGACCCACATCAAGATGTTTGGTCTGGAAACTCACTACTGACAGGGCTCAATCCGAGGGACGGGATAAACGGTTGTCTTTCAAACTCCCTCTGCACGCGATAGGATAGCGCTACACCAACCAGAGCAACGAAGGTGAAACAGAGCTTGTTGATAGATTAAACATTCGCCGTATCCGGTCAGCAAAACCCCGAACACATCTTCCCTTTTTAAGAATGACTTCAGATTTGCTGCCGCTAGGGTGCGTCTAGATTTCTAGGCTAACATACAGCGGTATAGGTTCAAAATGTTGGTGTCATTTTACAGGAAACCCTTTGAAGTTATATAAAACACTGCTAAAAGTGATAAACATGTGTATATTTTGTCTAAGCTGTTATAACCCCCCCCCCTCCCCCCCCCCAAAAAGGCACTTTTTTTCTTTTTTCATAAAATTCATTTTTGAAAGTGTGTAACTCAGGCCCTGTGTACTCTAGGTTCTTGCAGACAGTTTGGGCTTTTTCCACTAAATTCCAGAAAATAGTGGAAAAAAATAAGTTATTTATTTTAAGGCCTATTTATTTATTTTATTTGGTTCTTTTTGTTACATGAAATTTCTGCTCACCAGCAGCTGAAGCCGAATTCTTATTTCTATTCTTCTCTAACCACCGTCCAAACACTAATACAAGAGATGAAGGATAAATGTACACGATGGCATTTACTTCCAGTTCTCAATGAACATCTGTTATTGATCACCTGTCAGCTCTCTGACATTCAGGAAGTGTAAAGTGACTGAAGGAGAAAGAGCATGTGTGTACGTGACAGGAGCTACATCATTCTATCATGTTCGTTATCTTGTTCATGAATATTGCCATTAGTGAATTCAGAATACTGCACGTGCTCTCTTGGAAAAAAAAAAAAGACAGCCAATCCAGAGAGCATCTCTTAAAGGGATAGTTCACCCAAAAATGAAAACTCTGTCATTAATTACTCTCCCTCGTGCCTTTCCAAACCTGTAAGACTTTCGCTCATCTAAAGATATCTTTGATAAAAACTGCTCAATTCGTATGGATTGGTTTGAGGTCAGATTATTAACTTTTTGAAGCGCCAAAGCATCTTTCAGATTTCATTAAAAAGATCTTCATTTGTGTTCAGAAGATGAACTAAAGTCTTACGGGTTTGGTACGACATGAGTGTGAGTTATTAATGATGAGTGGTATATAATAATTGTATATAATAATTATATAATATAATAATGGCAAGGTCACATTTACCTTTGCTTTGTGAATTTCTTTGGGGTCATATCAAGTCTGTACTGGTGTTACATACTTTGTGTTATATTACCTTGGCTATAAAGGGTTAGTTCACCCAAAAATGTAATTTCTGTCATTAATTTCTTACCCTCATGTTGTTCCAAACCTGTAAAACTTTTGTTCATCTTTAGAACATCCTAGGTGTATATGCATTTCTTCTTGCAGAAAAATACAATCCGAGTTATATTAAAAATGTCCTGGCTCTTCCCAGCATTATAATGCCAGTGAATGTCCATAAACGTGCATCTATTCATCATATAACTGCTCCACACGGCTCCGGGGGGTTAATAAAGGCCTTCTGAAGCTAAATGTTTGCGTAAGCCGATCCAGCCGATCATCTTCCGTATTCAACTTACGGAAAAAGTGTAGTGCCTCTCGCAGTTTAAAAATGCTTACGCTACCAGCGTAAGCGATGAGTGTAACTGGTGTTATGCTCAAGCATTTTGAACTGGGAAGCCAGAGTCATGTGGGCTACTTATAAGATAGATAGATGCACTTTTATCGAGTACAAAAACAAAGCAACATTCACTGCCATTATAAAGATTAGAAGAGCCAGGACATTTTTAATATAACTGATTTGTCTGAAAGAAGAATGCCATAATTGGATGACTTGATGGTGAGTAAATCATTTTTGGGTGAACTAACCCTTTAAGGTTGAACTGATGGAGTCACGTGGACTGTTTTAACTATCTTAACTCCCTTGTAAGCGGTTGTTGTGTCGCTGTCTCTATGGGGTCAGAAAGCTCTTGGATTTCATCAAAAACGCCTAAAATTGTGTAATTCACGACAATATTTTCATTTTTGTGTGAACTAACCCTTTAGATTTCTCTAACAATTTCTACACCATTTTTTTCTCTTATGACTGCTGTAATAAAATGTTTTTTTTTTGTAATTTAAGCAAATGGGAATGCAAGAAATATATAGAAGTTTACCTAACCAGGATGACTTCTGCTTCTGAGAACCCCGGAAATGTAAAAAGGAATTACACGTGAGGGTGGAAAAGTTGCACACAGATTTCACTCATTTTCAAGCGGCCATTTTGAATTTGCAGAACAACAGAAAACTGCTTGTGTAACAGAGGTCGTCTAGTAGTCACTAGGCGTTTCTCAATGTCAAGGAAGGATCCTCGGAAGCCAGAATTCCGAGGATGCCACGTCATCAACACTCGTCGAAGGACTGTTCCAATGTCGAGGATCCTCGAATTTCAACCAAGGACTGAGTCCTTCGTTCGAAAAATATGTCATATACAGGAAAGGATGCATATGAGTAGCCTTTGCGCACTTCGCGTTCTCAAATCACCCACAATCCTATGCGCGCAGCTTCGCTATCTTCAGACGTTCGCGGAGTCGGAGCGTGAACAGGGCAAATATGCTTGTATCGGAGTTTGGAGATGGGAAGGAAGGAGGCGGGAACCGGTGAACGTTCAACAACTTTATTATAAATAATAAACAAAACGAAAGTAACACGGGGAAAACCCTCACGGGCGACTGCCCGCACACACATAATAAACCATAAACAAACCATAACATAAACTCCAGGCCCAGTCCTCTCTCGTCTTCCACGCTCCTCCAATTATACTCCCATCACTGCCGTGAGCCGAGACCGGTGTGGCGATCAGCTGCCGCTCATTATCACTCCACCAGCCCGCTCTCACGATCCCTCACCTCGCTGATTGCCACAATGCTTTTATTTACGTTACCAAACATTTGTTATAACCTAAGTAAATATACGTAAAGTTTAACGTTTAAATACCGGTACAAATTACTACTGTATTGATATAAAAATATATCCAAATAATGTTACACATAATGTTATTGATGGCCAACGGTCCTTTTCACTGACGTAATGACGCAATGACGTGCACTTGCTAGCCTGTTCCATTTACGTGTTCTCCGAATGCTAAAGAGGAGCCTCACCTAGCCTCTGAAGGAAGTGACTTTGAAGGATCCGTCCTTCCAAGGAAGCATCCTTGACATTGAGAAACACCTACTGTGCGAGTAAACCTCACTCCTCTGACCTCAAGAGACGCTCTAGCGGCTGACACTAGAGGTTGCAGCCTTTAGCCTCCTTGTTAGAGCGTCCGACTCTCATGCCGGCGGACCCGGGTTCGAGTATGGCTTGGAGCGGGCGGTTCAAACAATTGATTTGAAAGTGACGTGTGAGATGTGCTTCATACACCTCTATGCTACTGACAAAAGACAATGGAACTTTAATGCAAAATTTCACTTACTTAAAAGCACATTTAGACAGTAAGCTAATTTTAATGCATGCTATAAAAAATAAAAAAAGCAATTGATCGAGTGATAAACATGAGCTCTACAACACAGCACACAATAACCTGAATATCACAAATGCTATTGTTTAAAATTCAAACTGGGTATTGGCAGTTGGTAATGTGACAAATTCAAGCAACTTTATGCAAATGAGTGTGATGCAATGCAACTACATTCTATTGTACTGTAAACTCACTAAAACATACAGGGCTCTATTTTAACGATCTGAAACGCAAGTGTCAAAGCACGAAGCGCAAGTAACTTTGTGGGCGGGTCTCGGCGCTGTTGCTATTTTCCCGGCGGGATAAATGACTCTTGCGCCCGCCGCAAATCTAAAATGGGTTGGTCTGAAGTAGCTTCATTATTCATAGGTGTGGTTTGGGCGTAACGTGAATAAACCAATCAGAGCGGCATCCAACATTCCCTTTAAAAGCAGGTGTGCAAGTTCAATTATGGATTGCTATTATTATGGTGTATTTACCAGGCGCACGCCAGGAGCGGTTCACAGCCGAGGAGGCTGATGTTCTTGTAAGAGCAGTGAAAGACAGAGAAGTTGTGTTGTATGGGGATGGGAGAAACCCACCCAAAATAGCGTCGGTTAAACAGTCGTCGGTTAAACAGTTTTTCAGTCGATTTTTGTTTTCCTGGTTCTTGACAGACAAACCAATTTGTCAGATGTCCTTATATACATCTATGTCTTGCCACTATTGGGCAAACAGGTCTGATCCTTAATTACTACAATTGAATAATTTGTAAGCTAGATTTATGCCTATTTTTTCACATCTTCGTCGCACACCACAATGATTTCCGTCATCTCATGTGTTAATATTTTTTTAGTGTAACAATTTATGATTTGCAAAAATAACTGTTGCATCTGTGTAGATTACATGAGCAAAGTGTATGCGGGTTGTGCACGCTATACATCATGGTCAAGCATGCGCCCTTAAAATAGCATAATGAACAACGCGCAACGCGCCACTGACTTTAGACTAGGTTTTTTCTGGTCAGTGGCGCAACTGTTTAATGGAACAGCAAAATAGCACCAGGGATTGTTTGCGCCGGAACACGCCTCCTTTTTTGCGCTGAACCGCCCGGGGAGCGCAAGTTCATTCACTAGTTTAGTGACGTGCTTCTGTGGAGGGAAAAGCGCGCTTTGCGCGGGTGCAAAATAGGAATGACACATGCGTCGGTGTACAAAGTCAATTGCGCTGGGTGCAAGATAGGGTCCACAGTGTTTTTAGCCAAATCTGGATAGACACAAACAGATCAATAGCACTGCATTCTATTGACAGTGTATTTTGTGGAAATACATACAGTACCTCACAAATCATTATGATTCACACAGCACATATTCTCATTATAATGTTTGTCATTGCGCACCAGGCATTTATAGTTTTACACGCAGACCTGGAAGGCAAAACGTCCATAGAACGGCAGCATAGGCCTGTCATTTTTTCACCTGTTTCAAGCTACGAATATTTAGATTACCTACCAGAAGAATAAAATCAAAAATATGTCAACAAAATGCAAGTTTGGGGCATAAACAGCACCTTCTGCAGTATTTCAATCTCTATAACAGCAGGACATTCTAAAACTCAAGAGAGTATAAAAAAATCTAATGTAGTATACGCCTTATTGATGAAGCACAGTATATACAGGCAGATGAGCCCTGAATATGAATGCAACACGCTAAATGGTGTTTTCTTTATAATGGGTTTCAATGTAGAAATGCTTAATGAGAAACTGCACATTGCACTTGTATGGGTTCATCTGGTTCTGTACATCAATAAGGTGCATGCTGTATTTGGCCTTTTAATATCACTGTCTTATTACATTACTACTTACAATAGTACAAAGCTAGTAAAAAAAAACTGGCGAGCAATGGAGGAAAGCCTTGTTGTGCCCTCCAGGTAGGATGTCATGCAGTACTATACACTGCATCTAAAGTATATCTGCAAGAGATGAGCTTTCACAACAACAAAAAAAGGCAAGATCAAATGACAAGCATTTCCAGAGCCCCACAGAAGCTGCCATTAGCGACCTAACTGCAGCTGGATTTAGTTAAAAGTTTGGTTGAACTTACATTAGTACTTCAATCTCAAAGAAACCGAATCTGTCTCAAACGGATGTAATGCAATGTGACTAACTGCTTGAGCTCTATACAGTGACCAACCCCCCCTGAGAAACTCTCGGGCTTAATTTTCATCCCTCTGGGTATGGATCAGTTCTCCACAGGGGCGATATATGCTCGCCCCACCACGTCTGGGGTGGATGGCTTTTACAGGGAAAATCCTGTTGGCTTTAAGGAGCAGACACAAAGAGCAGACAGCTGTTTAATGGGATAACGGACAGCGATGGACAGACAGCTAAAAGAGTGTGGCCGAGGGTTGGAGAGCTTTCATAACGGCTGATTGACTGGGAATCTCTGATGGCGGTGAGGAGAAACCTGATCTTTAACTGTGTGCGTGCTAATGCTGTAATAATGCCCACACTGTTATTAGGTTACAGAGGCATTGGCTGGAGAGTAAGACTGCTGTAATGGAAGGACGGTCAAACATTATCTCTGTTTGTTATTTCGTTCTCAATCTCTCCCTTTCTAACTTTATCACCGAACCCGTGTCATTCATCTATACAGTATTTCTCATTCTTTGTACTCTCACACACACACATACAGATGCACACATACTTTTCTTAGATGGGTGAATCACATAAAACAGGTTATATTTCACACAAAATAAAAACATTTTTTTTGTTGTTGTTTGTTTTGTTGTTGTTGTATTAACGTTTATTTTCCATTGCTTCCTTTCGAGCAAGTAAATATATATATATATATATATACACACACACGCACGCACACACACACACACACCTTCTTTTTCTTTCGGCTGTTCCCTTCAGGGGAATCATCTGCCTCTATCTATTCCTATCCTCTGTATCCTCTTCTCTCAGACCAAATACTTTCGTGTCCTCCTTCACTACCTCCATAAACCTCCTCTTTGGTCTTCCTCTTGACTTCATGCCTGGCAGCTCTAACCTCAGCATCCTTTTACCGATATACTCACTCTCCCTCCTCTGAACATGTCCAAACCATCTCATCCTGACTTCTCTAACTTTGTTTCCAAAACATCTCACATGTGCTGTCCCTCTGATGTACTCATTCCTGATCCTATCCATCCTCATCACTCCCAAAGAGAACCTCAACATCTTCAGCTCTGCTACCTCTAGCTCTTCCTCCTGTCTTTTCCTCAGTGCAACTGTCTCCAAACCACACAACATCACTGGTCTCACTACTGTCCTATACACCTTATATATGTATGTATGTGTGTGTGTGTGTGTGTGTGTGTGTGTGTGTGTGTGTATGTGTATGCTTATTTATGTTTGTTTATAATCATTATGTGTAATGTATATGTATGAATATATATGTGGGAGATATATGTATATATGGGAGATAATCTATTAACCTTATTATTAGGGAGATGTACATAATATATATATTTTCCATTTATTATTATTGTTTATTTTTATAATTTTTGTTGTTGTTGTTGCTCAAAATAAACTTCAATCAATCAATTTTCAGGAAAATTTTCCCCAAAAATACCACAATATGGAATTAACGGTATGCTACTATCTCTTTTTCATCGCAACTTTAAATAAAGTTGCTGTCTTTTTGAATAACTTCATATGTTTTTATTTCCTTTTTACGACACGAGAGGAGGCAGGGGATGCGCGTAAATCTACCTTTTCCCGCAACGTCGACAACTTTTCTCTGACCTACATAGAGGCTCAGATCAGTGCTAGAGAAACACAGAGGAATCATGAAGCATTATGAAAGAGCTGGGAAATTTGAGTGCGGAGAGACAGCAAGGGTGAGGAGGGCACGTTTTACCAAAGCGCTGCGTGGAAGGTTTTCTGGGGTCACTGATCAAACAGTTTTCTGAAAATGAATAGGAACTTCCTGTCACTTTCTGGATCAATGGAAGTTGATTGATCCTCATCCTAATGCTAAGGGCGGCTTTGAGAAGACCTGATAAGTCAGCCTGGAAAGAAGATGATGAATCAAAGCCACAAAACAACTGACAGGTCTGCAGACGCTAAATAATATTGGGCTATTTTTACCCTGTTTAATGGGAAGCCAGACACTGGTCTTCAAATTAATTGGTCCTAACATTAGGAGTTGTATTTACTGTTTTCAGCTTTATTTCATGCACATTATTATACACATCTTGTAATGATCTTATTTGGCTTTAAACTGTCTTGTCCTCTCTGAAAGCAACAAAATCTCAACCGATGGGAGCATTTAATATTCAAAACACAGATATTCGGAGCATGGTTTTGAAACAATCAGGGAAAGCCAGGACAATGTATTAAAAATAAGAAGAAGCCACTGTTCGGCATAGTAATTAAAAGTCACAATGAAACCAAAATAGCAACAGATCTTTGAGGATTTTTTTGAGACATTGGAGAATGTGGTTTGGTAAAATGGACTGCATTTATATAGCGGTTTCATCAGACCCTATGGCCATCCAAAGCGCTTTACATATCGCCTCACATTCAACCATTCATACACCGACGGCGATGTCAGCCGGCACCATCCAGCTCATCGGGAGCCGCTGGGGTTAGGTGTCTTGCTCATGGACACCTCGACACTTGGTCAGGTGGAACAGGGGATTGAACCACCAACCTTTTGGTTTGTAGACAACTGTGAACCACTGAGACACTGCCGCAAATGTATAGTATGGCATGCAAAGCATTCTGTGTTAATTCAGGCAAGACACGTAGCTCTGCTATCATATGATTGGAAAAATTCCAGCTTCGCCCATATCAGCTGATCTGATTCCTTCGCAATCAATTGGTAACTCTTAAAGGGGTACTTCAGCACTGGGAAGATTAATCTGTATTTAAACTGGGTCATCAATGTAGTAGAAATGTGAAATTATTTTTGAATTTGGTGCCTTCTAGACTGACAAAAGACAGAAAATGTATTTTTGTCTCATGGGGATGAAAGACTACAATTCCCAGAATGCTTTTCTGCCCTGTGAGGCCATTCCCAAAGCCACCGCTACTGGATCACTGTGATTGAGTTGGAGAAGACACTACAATTAAAAACTGAACGTGTCTGTTCAATATAATGAGTGAGTCACCGCACTGAGCACTAACTGCAGGAGTGAGATAAATGAGCTGAATGAGCTCTCATGATGAGAGTAATCGCGACTACACTCACGGCATACATTCACAACGCAAGTTCAGTCTGGCGCGTTTCAGTTCATGCCTTTGCAAACTTAACTTTCATAGAAATTAATTTGAGAAGTTAAAAGACATTGCTCACCATAGCTCTGTTTAAATGAGTGCCTGTAGCTGAGCTGAGCTCTGAGTGCTCTGAGAATTTTCATTATAGGAGGAATTTTTCCAGAAATAAAATGCATAAATCGCTTGTCTCAGGGGGATATGAGGGGGGAAAGCACAATCATTTGAATATACTCCAGGGTTTCTACTGATACAAAGCCATATGCTAATCGCTGAAGTAACCCTTTAAACAGGGCGTCTTACTTAAGCATAGCTTCAGTTAAGTCTGTCTGCTCGTCTGCTTCCCACCTCCACCCCAGCTCCTCCTTAAACCGTTTTTAACTTAATCAATGATGCATGCTCTGTTCTTGATGGGGGATTTACACTGCCCCCTCAGTTTAAAAAAATGTGAGGTTGTCCCCAGAAGCTGCTGCTGTGCCCTGTGTTGGCTTTTCATGGAAATAATGAAAAGGACGGGGAATTCAGGACAGAGCCATAGTGGACCTGACTGAATTTATGTTTTCAGTGGAAGATAGTGCTGTCAAAAGTACAGACCGCGATACCAAGTCGGTACTGAAATTTAAGAAATGTGGCGCTTTGTGTGAATTGTGAATTGTGAATTTGAATTGTGCTCACGGGCTCATCAAATAGATCTGTGATTGGCTACAACCACCAGCGCTTCATAAACATGTTGTAAATGTACATCAATGACACTTTTCACAGATACACACAGTGCTTGCACAGATACACACAGAGGGCCTCATTCATGAAACTTTCGTAAAAATATGAGCAAATTCTGAGTAATTTGCGCGTAAAATGGACCTTTACGAAAACACTTCTCCAGATTCACAAACGCTTTGTATACCACGGATTCGTTAGTTAAACGTGTGTATATATTAGTGAATTCCGAACATGCGTAAATAGGATGCATGTGCACGCTCATTCATAATTAGCATAATCCCCGCCCATGAGTTACAACTGCAAATGACGTGACCAGGAATGCTGTGGACTCTTCTTGACTTCTTTCTCAGGTTTGGCTCCAGGATTTTGCATAAATGTTGACTAATTGGCCATATGACTAGCAATAAATATTAAATTATCGCGTGTCCACCAAAGCATGTTTTAGCCAGCTAAACACCTGGTGCTCTTTTGAAAACGGCCAGCTGGTGGCGCTTCTCTATTATTGTCGTTCGTTTGGTGTATAAGTGTGATGTTTGGTCAACATAGTTTTTTGTCCCGCCCCTCCTCCACTGTGATTGGACGGCCTGGTAAAAAATGACAGTGACGAGCGCTGCCTATTGCCCAACGTTAAACAGTACAAAAAAAAAAGCTAACAAAATAACGGGGCAGATTAACTCTTGAAATATTATTATGGAAGGCCTGCCCTACATAGTGCATCAAAATGCAATGTCATCAGTTTGCCTAAATTAGAACACAGAACGTTCAAATGTTTTACGCACCATTTACACGTGGTAGAGAGCAGGTGTAAATTTCTTTCGTACCAACTAAGATTTTGAAAATACATTTTCGTGAATCCGAAAATTTACGTCATACGTTTACGAACAATTTACACACAAATTCGTTCTGCTCGTGTTTCATGAATGAGTCCCAGAGTGTTTGAATGTAGGCGTCTATCAGCCTACCGGTCCGCTGGTTGACGCCTGCTTGTGCTTTCAAACGCTACTGCTCCCGCTTTCAAAACACTTTCAAGCACTTCCTTGTTCTTTCAAACGCTCCTGTGTGTTGATCATTGTAGCCAATCGCAGGCACATCCAATGAGCACGTGAGCCCAATGGCCAGTCAGAGGTGTTTACAATTACAGCTCAACAGCGCTCAAAGCGTCGTTTAAAAAAAAAAAATTCAGTACCTATTCGGTATTGCGGTCGGTACTTTTGACAACACTAGTGTAAGGTCCAGTTAGGACATTTTAATTAAACATTACAAGGGCAAATTTGTTTAACTCTTCCCCACCAAACAGGGAATTTTCAGTTACTTGTGAGAAAACGCTTCCCGGCCAAAAACTGAATTTTCCAGGTTTCCGTGTTTTTACTCTCATACGCTAGGGGGCGCTATTGCGCATTTTCTGATTGAGTACTGAATCTCCTGATCAAAACACACGCGAGCAAGATGGAGTTAAACAATGATCTTACTGTATGTAAACAGATCGTATGTGGTCATCATATGGATCAAACGTATTTAATGTTCCTGAATGAAATGTGGACCCAGGATGAGCTATAGGACTGTGCAAGCATTAGGGGTGTTGATGAACTCAATCTACTCAATCTGTGTTTAAACATCGCTCTGAATCTAATCTGAATGCAGTTTTTGACAAAAACGCGATTTTCTTATCTTTTTGTTCAAAATGTTGCTTTTTTATGAAACTTACCCATATTTAAGTGTTGATAAAAAAGGAATGCAAGCTTCAAAAAGAAACCTTGCTTTTTTGTTTAAAAGAAGAGGGTCAGCTCTTTCTTTTTACAGTATATATTGCATGCTTAGATATTCATAAAACAAAATATTCTATGAGCTATTCAATATTTGGTGAAAATGGTCAACAACCCTGCGGTGGCTGTAAACTTTTTTTTTAAATGCTGGAGGGGAAAGAGTAAATAAATACAACATATGCATGGATGAACGGTTCTATTACATGCACATAGAAAGCAAATAGGCTGAATTTTCATACCAAATTAAACTGCACATATGCTCATTTACGCTTATTTAGAGACCTCAATTAAGTCAATGTGGACAAAAGCATTTGCTAATTGTATGCATGAGTTAAATGCAGATCTTTAAACCCTAATATATATTGTCTATGTACAACCTCAGATACTTTATCTTTATGATGATATCTTAGTGGTATTAATGGTTTTATCTAAAATTCAAACATTGATTTACAGTTTATAAGCTTTATGTTTTAAAAGCTATCCATGATACTGTAAGCATGTGTGCTAGAAAGCCATTAAAAGACTTGCGAACACTAATGAGATCATGCTAAAACGACTTGTCATCGCAACATTGCTTGTCACTCCTGGTTAGGATAAAAAACTCAAGATTAACATGAAAGAGACAGGATTTACAGCTTGTTCCTTTAGTGTGTCACACGTGGTTTGGCACAATGTTAAACTGTTCTGATCACATTTGTTGCCAAAACCACACAGTCCTGAATTCATTCTTGAGCAGACAGACACTTTGCATCATAATTCGACTTATCTTTGGAATGAACAGAAGTATATACACAACCGTTCAAAAATATTGAGGTGGTAAGATTGTTTAAATGTTCCTGAAATAAGTATTTTATACTCATAAGGCTGATACAGTAAAAAGAGTTGTTTTGAAAAAGCTGAATTTTTAGGATCATTGCATACAGTCTCCAGTGTCACATGATCCTTTCTTATTATTATCAATGTTTGAAAACTCTTGTGATGCTTAATATTTTGGTTAAAATCATTATAATTTTTTCAGGATTATTTGATGAATAGAGAGTTTAGAAAATAGAACAGCATTTGTTTGAAATATAAATATGTTGTAGCATTATACATTTCTTTATTGTAACATTTGTTCAATTAAATGTATCCTTGCTGAATAAAATTATGAACTGCTATGAAAACATAAAAATCCTACTGACCACAAAGGTGCTTTGGGTGGTTTCTAGGCATGTTAAGTGGTTGCTAGGATGTACTGGAGGATTTCTAGGGCATGCTAAATGGTTTTGAGGGTGTTCTGGGTGGTTACTTACTGGTTCAGGTACAGTAGGCGGTTCCAACAGGTATGCATGTAAATTCCTGCATTCTGCAAATAAATCCTATGACAGAAGACATGAGAGAAATAGTGACATACTATAACATAATATACCATAACGTAAATATTGATTTACACCAAAATGTATGTGTGCTACGCATTTATTCTTAGGTTATCACAGATGCTGATGTCAAATTGTAATCAAGGCAATAGCGGGTCAGGTCTCCCATGAGATGTGCTATTTGTGTGGCCCGTGGAGTTGCTGCCTATGTAGAGCGTTCCAAATCTGTCACTTATGAGGTTTCATATCAGTTAGGATGCTCCCTTAGAAGGCAGCTCACTAGCTCACAGTATGACACACTGTTCCATCAGAAAGAAAACATATGATTGATTACATACATAGTAATTTTAATGCTCAAGTTCACAGGTTTGTTAAAATCTTCAACGCCTTTGAGCGCCTAGTGATGAGATTACTTATCTTGCAAACAGATTTAATCGTGATTTTGATATATTGGTAACACTTTATATTAGGGAACGCTATTAACTTGGTTATTAGCATGCATATTACTAGCAAATTGGCTGTTTATAAGTACTTATAAATAGTGTTAATGTAACCCTTCCTGTTCGATCTACCGGCTCCAAGCAGGACTCGAACCCGGGTCTGCCGGCATGAGAGTCGGACGCCCTAACAAGGAGGCTAAAGGCTGCAACCTCTAGTGTCAGCCGCTAGAGCGTCTGTTGAGGTCAGAGGAGTGAGGTTTACTCGCACTGTGACTACTAGACGACCTCTGTTACATTGAGAGTAACGCATTACAAATAACACAATCAGATTACTTTTTCAAGTAACTACACTGTAAAAAAATATTTAGAAAAAAGTTACCTGGTTGCCTTAAAATTTTGAGTTCATTGAAATTCAAATTTTGAGTTAAAACAATGAATTTTTTTTTTTTGAGATTCGACAACCTTTATTAAAATATTATTAAAAGATTTTATAAGCATATTGGGTAATTGTGTGTGTTTTATTTCTGATGATGCAGTGAAATATGCCAAATAGGGCTATTTTCATGATTTATCACATTTTTTTATGTGGTTCAGATACAATAATATTTTGAGTTTCTATTTATTAAACAAATTTCCTTCATTGTATCAACTCAAATTTTTTATTTCAATAAACTCAAAATTTTAAGGCAACCAGGTTACTTACTTTTTTAAGTTAAACCAACAAAAACAAAAACAGTTTTTTACAGTGTAGTAAAGTGACACATTACTTTTAAAGTTACTTTTACAAATAAGTATCAAAAGTTACTTTTTCTCGTTTACACCTACACCTGTTCCTATGTTGACAGAAATCGGGCATAAAATGCAGAGGTATTGTGTGCGCTGATCATGATGGTATTTGTAGTTCTAGACGAAGAGCCAGACAAACAGGGCAAATTAGCGTGAGAGTGCAATTCCAAAAAGACGGGAGATCTACACGGATCTACTGACGACACAAATGAAAGAACACAGACGCTGCCGGATCGTTTCCATAATGACCAACACAATCTACCAAGAGCAGCCAGTCCCTGGTTTAAGACATGCTTTTTGGCCAGTATGGTAATGGCGCAAACACCAGTAAAATTACTAGAATAAACCTTAGTAAATCACCTTATGTACTTCATTTAAATACTCTCCACCCATACATGTTTACGGTGGCCCAGAAGTGCATCTGTACTAAATTAAACCACAACACAACGAAATTGCCACAACACAACAGAAACGAGCCACAACACAACGAAATCACCACAGCACGACGGAATTGCCACAACACGACGGAAATGCTCCCGACGAGGGGGCTCTCGGTGTGCAATAAAGTTAGTTTCCCTTGCCATTGCTCTATAGATTGGCCAGTCTTAAGAAGATTTAAACACTACGATCAGTTTTAAGTGTGTAACCATTGTATATCGACATGAATTATCAATTCAAAATCACCTACAGGCATTATAGCTGCATATTTATACTCGAAAACGCTTTTACAAGCTGCCATGGTGCTTAATGCCCGAGGGAACATCTGCCAATTCCACCCTGCAGTTGAAACATGTAATTTGTATGAATTAAAATGACTTTTAACATTTAAAAACAGACATGTTAAAATCCCACAGCTTTATTTGTATTCTAAAAAACTGACTCAATGCATAACACTGGAATTTGAACATTTTAACAAAACAAAAAAAAATAATTTTAATTAATAGAATTATACGTTTCAACCACTTGGTGGAATTGGCAGACGTTCCCTTAGGCATCAAGGGCGGTGATCGCGAGTAAAAACGTTTTTGAGTATAAATATGCAGCTATAATGCCTGTAGGTGATTTTGAGTTGATATTCATGTCGATATACAATGGTTACACACTTAAAACTGATCGTAGATTGATATCTTTGTAAGACTGGCCAATCTATAGAGCAATGGCAAGGGAAACTAACTTTATTGCACTCCGAGAGCCCCCTCGTGGTCGGGAGCATTTCCGTCGTGCTGTGGTGATTCCGTCGTGCTGTGGTGATTCCGTTGTGTTGTGTCTCGTTTCTGTTGTGTTGTGGCTCGTTTCCGTTGTGTTGTGGCTCGTTTCCGTTGTGTTGTGGCTCGTTTCCGTTGTGTTGTGCCTCGTTTCCGTTGTGTTGTGCCTCGTTTCCGTTGTGTTGTGCCTCGTTTCCGTTGTGTTGTTGCTTGTTTCCGTTGTGTTGTGGCTCGTTTCCGTTGTGTTGTGCCTCGTTTCCGTTGTGTTGTGGCTCGTTTCCGTTGTGTTGTGGCACGTTTCTGTTGTGTTGTGGCTCGTTTCCGTTGTGTTGTGGCTCGTTTCCGTTGTGTTGTGGCACGTTTCTGTTGTGTTGTGGCTCGTTTCCGTTGTGTTGTGGCACGTTTCTCTTGTGTTGTGGCTCGTTTCCGTTGTGTTGTGGCACGTTTCTGTTGTGTTGTGGCACGTTTCTGTTGTGTTGTGGCTCGTTTCCGTTGTGTTGTGGCTCGTTTCCGTTGTGTTGTGGCTCGTTTCTGTTGTGTTGTGGCGTGTTTCCGTTGTGTTGTGGCTCGTTTCCGTTGTGTTGTGGCTCGTTTCTGTTGTGTTGTGGCTCGTTTCCGTTGTGTTGTGCCTCGTTTCCGTTGTGTCGTGCCTCGTTTCCGTTGTGTTGTGGCTCGTTTCCGTTGTGTTGTGGCTCGTTTCCGTTGTGTTGTGGCTCGTTTCTGTTGTGTTGTGGCTCGTTTCCGTTGTGTTGTGGCTCGTTTCCGTTGTGTTGTGGCTCGTTTCTGTTGTGTTGTGGCTCGTTTCCGTTGTGTTGTGCCTCGTTTCCGTTGTGTCGTGCCTCGTTTCCGTTGTGTTGTGGCTCGTTTCCGTTGTGTTGTGGCTCGTTTCCGTTGTGTTGTGGCTCGTTTCCGTTGTGTTGTGCCTCGTTTCCGTTGTGTCGTGCCTCGTTTCCGTTGTGTTGTGGCTCGTTTTCGTTGTGTTGTGGCACGTTTCTGTTGTGTTGTGGCTCGTTTCCGTTGTGTTGTGGCTCGTTTCTGTTGTGTTGTGGCTCGTTTCCGTTGTGTTGTGGCTCGTTTCCGTTGTGTTGTGGCTCGTTTCCGTTGTGTTGTGGCTCGTTTTCGTTGTGTTGTGGCACGTTTCTGTTGTGTTGTGGCTCGTTTCCGTTGTGTTGTGGCTCGTTTCCGTTGTGTTGTGGCTCGTTTCCGTTGTGTTGTGGCTCGTTTTCGTTGTGTTGTGGCACGTTTCCGTTGTGTTGTGGCTCGTTTCCGTTGTGGCTCGTTTCTGTTGTGTTGTGGCGTGTTTCCGTTGTGTTGTGGCTCGTTTCCGTTGTGTTGTGGCTCGTTTCTGTTGTGTTGTGGCTCGTTTCCGTTGTGTTGTGCCTCGTTTCCGTTGTGTCGTGCCTCGTTTCCGTTGTGTTGTGGCTCGTTTCCGTTGTGTTGTGGCTCGTTTCCGTTGTGTTGTGGCTCGTTTCCGTTGTGTTGTGCCTCGTTTCCGTTGTGTCATGGCTCGTTTCCGTTGTGTTGTGGCTCGTTTCCGTTGTGTTGTGGCTCGTTTCCGTTGTGTTGTGCCTCGTTTTCGTTGTGTTGTGGCTCGTTTCCGTTGTGTTGTGGCTCGTTTCCGTTGTGTTGTGGCTCGTTTCCGTTGTGTTGTGCCTCGTTTCCGTTGTGTTGTGGCTTGTTTCCGTTGTGTTGTGGCTCGTTTCCGTTGTGTTGTGGCTCGTTTCCGTTGTGTTGTGGCTCGTTTTCGTTGTGTTGTGGCACGTTTCTCTTGTGTTGTGGCTCGTTTCCGTTGTGTTGTGGCTCGTTTCTGTTGTGTTGTGGCTCGTTTCCGTTGTGTTGTGGCTCGTTTCTGTTGTGTTGTGGCTCGTTTTCGTTGTGTTGTGGCACGTTTCTGTTGTGTTGTGGCTCGTTTCCGTTGTGTTGTGGCTCATTTCCGTTGTGTTGTGGCTCGTTTCCGTTGTGTTGTGGCTCGTTTCCGTTGTGTTGTGGCTCGTTTCCGTTGTGTTGTGGCTCGTTTCCGTTGTGTTGTGGCTCGTTTCTGTTGTGTTGTGGCTCGTTTCCGTTGTGTTGTGGCTCGTTTCCGTTGTGTTGTGGCTCATTTCCGTTGTGTTGTGGCTCGTTTCCGTTGTGTTGTGGCTCGTTTCCGTTGTGTTGTGGCTCGTTTCCGTTGTGTTGTGGCTCGTTTCCGTTGTGTTGTGGCTCGTTTCTGTTGTGTTGTGGCTCGTTTCTGTTGTGTTGTGGCTCGTTTTCGTTGTGTTGTGGCACGTTTCTGTTGTGTTGTGGCTCGTTTCCGTTGTGTTGTGGCTCATTTCCGTTGTGTTGTGGCTCGTTTCCGTTGTGTTGTGGCTCGTTTCCGTTGTGTTGTGGCTCGTTTCCGTTGTGTTGTGGCTCGTTTCCGTTGTGTTGTGGCTCGTTTCTGTTGTGTTGTGGCTCGTTTCCGTTGTGTTGTGGCTCGTTTCCGTTGTGTTGTGGCTCATTTCCGTTGTGTTGTGGCTCGTTTCCGTTGTGTTGTGGCTCGTTTCCGTTGTGTTGTGGCTCGTTTCCGTTGTGTTGTGGCTCGTTTCCGTTGTGTTGTGGCTCGTTTCTGTTGTGTTGTGGCTCGTTTCCGTTGTGTTGTGGCTCGTTTCCGTTGTGTTGTGGCTCGTTTCTGTTGTGTTGTGGCTCGTTTCCGTTGTGTTGTGGCTCGTTTCTGTTGTGTTGTGGCTCGTTTCTGTTGTGTTGTGGCGATTTCGTTGTGTTGTGCCTCGTTTCCGTTTTGTTGTGGCTCGTTTCTGTTGTGTTGTGGCGATTTCGTTGTGTTGTGCCTTGTTTCCGTTGTGTTGTGGCAAATTCGTTGTGTTGTGGTTTCATTTAGTACGGCTGCACTACTGGGCCACCGTACATTTTGCGTCTAAAAAGTGAAACTCAGCCGCAATAAGATCAGCCACAAAAATAACCGTCCACGCCTATTCAGTGCAACATCTTCAATGCGTGTCTTTAGTGGATCCTGACAGTAGTTTTTTTTTTTTTTTTTTTTTTTTACACCAAAAAGAGGGTCTGCGCTGGCGCAAGCTGTTAGTAAATCTGGCCCTAAATGTGAGTGTGCATTTATTTGCTTGCACGAAAACATTCAGTATCTCTCAAAGTAAAACAGTACAGTGCATTCCACAGTAAAACGCCAGACTCAGAATATTATGCAAACCTACAATAATGAAATATGTTAACCTACACAAAGTCAGAGTGCTAAACATGAAAAATTCACATGGTCTCAAAATCTTTCATCAAAATAAATTCCACTCACTCATACAGTGATATCTATAAGCTCTGATGATGTGATTACACCTGCAAAGGGATGAGCAAACTGTCACTCACATGAGATCCACCAATAGCAACAGCTAACCATTCAATTCCTCATGGACAAAATCAAGTCATTTTTTTCTTGTTAGGCAGCCGTTTCACTCTGATATACCCCACGATAAGGAAGAAAGTCTGTGTACTTACATTTATCTGACAAAGCCGAAATGGCAGAAACATGTTCTCCTCTTGTTTCTTTCTCCTCATTAGCATGGTCCTCTCTACACACACTCCTTTACACGTTTTCCTCTCTCTCTCTGTCTCGGCCTGTAGTCACGGTTTCTGTCTCCCGCTCTGTGCTGGTAATAAACGAGGGGTCTGTGTGGGCCGCTGGCACTTGGAGGGGGGCTAAATTACCGCCATTGATTGTCCGCCTTCGACAACCTGACAAAAGACTTGATCACTCATCTTGTTAAAAGAGGATTACCGTGACGTTTGCATCTTGTTACGCCCATGAAGATCTCTTATTCTGTCTTTGTACTATCATTCTTGTTCTTTCACTCATTTAAAGCATTAATAGTTTCTCTAAACCGTAATTATTGTAATCACGCTGTTTAGAGCAGCTCTTCCATAGACAACGCTGTCAGAACTATCTCGCGGGTGATGAAGGATCGAACATCTGCATAGAGAGGATTGTTCTTTTCAAGGCTGTCACACTGAATGTTTCTCAGACTAAATAAAACTCTGACTGCATTGCTGTTTTGACACTCTTATGGCAGTAGGGAATGATTTCATCTGCTTTAGGATGAAAACTACATCATAACCATCAACTCTGAGATTTGTGGTTTGGTCATTTCACCACAACAGCTGTGAACCACATTTCATTACGTTTGAAGAAGAAAAGCTGTGACTGATGTGCTGATTGCAAAAAGTTTCACACATTCTCTTTTTTCCTTATCTGCACTTTACACAGATAGCATCATAACACACACATGAGTTTAAAATTTAGAGAACCTGTCAGCTTAGACTTTATATCTCAATGAACTGATTCATTTGGGGGGTGGGGGGGTTGTTTTATTATGTCGTAAACAAGCGGCAACCTCATCCAGTTTCTGTTGAAGCCAATACGGAAGTAACAAACTACAATTCATCAACTGGCCACTAGGGACAGGCTCCAGAAGGGAGCAGAATCTCATTGAGACTTTACACCAACTTTACAGCAGAAAAAAAAAACATTTACAACCTGGTACAAATTGTAGTTTTGGTCTATACCGCTAATTTTGCCCTTCATGACAACTGTGAGGGGTGTTTTTTTTAAATAACTCATTCGTTTACATTATATAAAGCCTTAAAGTTCTGCATAATTAACGGCGTGGTCACTTTGATTGACAGGTGGCTAGCCATTTACCCGCTGTCTGTTAGTCTTCACGTCACCTCAGCTCCGCCCAAGTCCCGCCGCTTTGCCCATTTTCTGTTATCCGCAATGATGCGTTGCCTATAGGCTTATATAGAGAAGGTTTTTATATAGAACATTTAAAATAGAACCTTTTCTATTTTATATAGAAAAGGTTCTATATAAAACCTTAAAGGGGGGGTGAAACACTCAGTTTCAGTCAATCTCGTGTCAATCTTGAGTACCTATAGAGTAGTATTGCATCCTTCATATCTCCGAAATGTCTTTAGTTTTATTGTATTTATAAAAGAAATATGGGCTGTACCGAGTCTTTCCGGAAAAAACCGAGCGCCTGGAGGCGTATCGTGTGGGCGGAGCTAAAGAATGACGATCGCGAACAAAGCGGTGATGTCCTCAAGCGTGGAGAAACTCATGGCTATCACAGATAATGATCCAGAATCATTCGGAGGCTGAAATAAATCGAACAGGAGAAACAGCAACACAGGACGTCCGTCTCTGTGGTATGTACTGTATTTAGTGGCCTGTCAACATTTGTGTGTCTTTACTCGCAGTTTATGAGGACATGATTCGGTTTATGGACTATTGTATGTGACTAAAACTTAGCAGTAGCAAGCAAAACGGTTTTGCACGTCAGACTAGTGTAACGTTATAACTTACATAGAACAACAAATGACGAAGCACGCGATCGTGTCGTTTACTGATGTTTACTCACGCGACGAGCCAACAGCACAGACATTTGAAGCAGTTTTACTCACCGGCTGCTTCCAAAGCAGGACCGAACCTTTATCGCTGGGACCGCTCCGTCAAAAACACACTTCTTTGGTATGATTTGGTAAAGTCCTGACAGAAGTGAACGGTGGAGATCCACTTTTGCGAAGCGACTGAAACGATGTTGTGAAGCTTCCCGTCATTTCTGCGTTCAAATCGGTTCAAATGCAGCGCTGCCTTCCCGGAATGCTGTGCTGAAGCGTTGAAGTCGCTCGACGTCAACCATAGGAATAAAGTGGAGCGCGGCGCCTGGATCGACTGGATCTGCACCTGAGCGAGTGTTTCCGGCCGTGCATTTCCTCTCTCGCTCTAGTCACGCGCGTGCACCCTACCGGGAGAAGAGCCCGTACGGCCCATACAAGGACCTTCTGCTCTATTAACGTCAAGTAGACCCATACTCGAAAAAACTCTCCGAAACTTGTGAGAAACCGGAAGGAGTATTTTTAACACAGAAATACTCCATCAAACGTCCAACATTAGTTTTTGAAACTTTGTCTATGTTTAGGATGGGAATCCAAGTCTTTAACAGTGTAAAAAGCTCAGTATGCATGAAACAGCATTTCACCCCCCCTTTAAAAGGTTCCATCAGCGCTACGTATTTGGAACCCCTAAAAGGTTCTATATAGAACCCTTTTTAAGTGTCAAAATGGTTCTTTCTTGTCATTATAGAACCTTTTTAGCATAAAATGTTCTTTGGGGTTCTATATAGAACCATAGGGTTCTTTACTCAACTCCAAAGAACCTTTTATGCTAAAAAGGTTCTATAATGACAAGAAAGAACCATTTTGACACTTAAAAAGGGTTCTATATAGAACCTTTTAGGGGTTCCAAATATGTAGCGCTGATAGAACCTTTTAAGATTCTATATAGAACCTTTTTTTTCTAAGAGTGTAGATGGCAATGAGAGCTCGTCTCTACTTTACACTTCAAAACTGCTCTGCAGAATCCTGTAGGTGATGTCACTGACACTGTGTCCATTTTTTTTTTTTACAGTCTATGGTCATAGCTCATACGTCCCCATTGTAAAGTTTGCTGTTTTGGTATTTGTAAATATTACTTCACCTTTCTTTGGTGTACTGGAAAACATTGATAAGCATTTCATAAGTTTTAAAGGCTGGACAAAAACATTAAATAAATGAGTATGTGATCATTAATTAATGAACGAAAGTGTCAATGTTTACAGAATTACTACTTCTTCTTTGTAACCCGTGCAATTTGCTCTGGTATGCTGGATATCAGCTTTTAGACCAAATCCTGACTGATGATCCTGACATATATTTAATCACAATTTATAGACTTCTGCTTGTCCGATTGCCTTTTGAGGATTGACCACAAACTCTCTATGGGATTAAGATCCAGGGACACATGCATCACTCTTGCTTTGAAACATGCGCTTCATCATGCTGGCAAATGCATGGATCATGGCTACATTGCTCCTGGATTGTTGGGAGAAGTTGCTCTGTAGGATATTTTGATTCCATTTTTTTATTCACGTGTTTTTGGGCAGAATTGTGAGCGTGCCCACTCACCTGGTCTCGGGATGCTTCACTGTTGGCACGACACAAGACTCGTGGTAGCATTCACCTTTTCTTCTCTTGGCAATTTTCCTGATGTCCCAAACAGTCAGAACAAGGCTTCATAAGAGAACATGACTTTTCGCAAGACGTTTGTTGTCCAATCCCTGCAGCATTTCAGTCTGTCCTTCTTGCTTTTCTTGGAAAGAATTGGCTTCTTTGCTGCTCTTCTTGACATGCTGTCGTATAGCCTTGGCCTCAGTTCTGCAGATCCACTTGAAACCACCAGCTGCCAATATTGAGCCGCTCAGCACAGGCGCTGTCGATCCTGTAGCTGACGGTCCTGTGGTGCTTACTGGATACTTTGAGACGTCCGGAAGCCTTTTTCACAGCAGGTGAACTTTCAGGTGCAATATTCTTTACAGCAATTTTATTGCATGTGAAGCCATTTTAATGCCAAGTAATGATGTCTGCATGTCTTTCGTTGGTAATTATTGCTAATTTTCACCACTGTTCCTTGGAGCACTTTTGATAGATACTGACCACTGCAGACCGGGAACACCCCACAAGAGCTGCAGTTTTGGAGATGCTCTGACACAGTCATCTAGCCATCACAATTTGGCCCTTCCATTATTCCTGCTTTCAATACATCAACTTTGAGGCCAAAATGTTCACTTGCAGCCTAATATATCCCAGTGTCGCGATGATATGTAATTTTGCATTTTAAATAACTTCTTATTTTTTAATGTTAAAATATATGTATTTTGTAATTTGTAACTAAATTGTTAAACTAAACCCGAGCCAATTTAACCAATGAAACTGACCATCCTTGTCGAGCGGACCATTGTACTATGTTTGGTGTAGTTTAAAAATAATAAAAAAAATAATAATAATTGCACCTCTTCTGCCACCCAAAATGTCAGTTGTATCTTAGCTGTTCACAACTCATACCTTTACTTATCCCACAAACCAACGTAAACAAAAGCAAAGTAGTACAGCTCATCATAAATCCCCTTCTACTGTGACTGCTTTATCTAATTACAAAATAAATGCAGGTTAATCTGGATTCTCAGTAAACACTCGAGAAGCACAGCGTCATGTTAACGCGCCATCATTTGATGTGCCAAAACTGTGGATATCTGGAACACCTCACCCATGCCTTCTCTTAAACGCTAATCCCCGGACACCCAGTTAGCTTTCAGCGTGTGTCGTAACAAATACCGATCTCTGTAAACGTCCATGAGAGAGGCTCAAAATGGAAAGGATTAATACATAACAGGCCTTATGGAGGGCAGACACCTGATATTGTAGTGCAGTAATGCTATCTCTGTCTCCATAGAGGAAGGCAGGCCTCAGCGGGCTGTGCGACAGCATCCCAACGGCTGTTTTTAGCTGATTCAGAATGTGCCTGCATTCAAATTGGGCTTTTGTTATTTAGATATATTGTTTATTGTCATGTGTTTATTCATTGTGAGAATATTACATAAAAGACTTTTAGCTGCAGTGAAATTCAGCAATATGTGAACATTTACATAATCGCTTTATCTGCAGCTGTCCCAAAGGTTCACTTGATGTAGTAATACAATTAATAGGTTTAATTAAAGAAATCACAAATATTATTAATTTGTTGACACACACATGCATACATATATATATATATATATATATATATATATATATATATATATATAAGGTTGTTATTTTTTTGTAGATAATACACTGTTCAAAAACTTGGGGTTAGTAAGATTTTTTTATTGTTTTTAAAATAAGTTTCTTATGCTCACCAAGTTCAAAAAATATTGTAATATTATGAAACATTATTAACATTTTCTATTTTAAAATAATACATTTTTACTCCAGTGCTCAATGTCACATGATACTTCAGCAATCATTCTAATATGCCAATTTGAAACGTTTCTTATTATCAACGTTGCAATTTATAATATTTGTGGTAACCACCACGATACATTTTTCAGGATTATTTGATGACTAGAAAGAACAGCATTAACATTGTAAAGTGTTTAATGTCATTTTTGATCAATTTAATGCATCCTTGCTGAATAAAGTATTAATTTCTTTAAAAAAAAAAATCTCACTGACCCCAATCTTTTAAACAATATTGTACTGACTTTTTGTTGTTGTTTACATCAATACCTCTTTTAAATGGATTTTTTTGTGATATAATGAGTAATTATAGCTATTTAACATATTTGAAAGACCAATGTTAACATTTAATATGCCTTAAATGCAAAAGAAAGACTTGTTTTGTTTAACATTTATTACAGAGCCTAATTCATCTTTTAACAGTTTTACATTGAAATAAAATAAAATGTGACGTTTACTTGTATTATTACGTTTATTGAGGAAAGTGAAAAAGTCAGTATTATTTGCTTTTTCTGTTTGATTGCACTTCTTTTACGTTAACGTTTAAGATAATGCATTCATTTTTATGTTACATGAATAAAACTACTAGTAAAAAATCAATATTTTTATGTGAGGATTGACCCTCTTGATTAATTAGTAAAAAAATCTATTTTTAAGATTAATCTGTCCATCACTAAACATCCCTTTTGCTATGGGGATTTGAGCAAATCCCTTACTGTAATTATGAAACTCATCCTGCTGAAACTCAAACTCAAACTCAAACTCATCCTGAAACTCATCTGTGCTACAAACATCAATGACATCTTATGCTTGTTGAGGAGAGGTGTGCTATTACATTTCCAAGTACTGTAATCAGAATTACGGTTTTTGCCTGAAGGATGATAAAATTGGTGCATTTCTAGATAATAATAATAAATAAAAAAAAATGCATCATGTCCTACATGAAATAAGTGCAACATGAAAAACATGTATAAAAAAATAAACCTCCCTTTTGATCAGCTTAATCAAGTGAGAGCTTTATTTGCTTTATTCTAATTATTATGCCCTGTCATCGTATCCAAGTAGCTCCACCCGCACCGGAAACTCATTAGACCAAGTTCAAATTTAGTCCGTGGGCGTTTTTTAAGATGATACTGACTCCTCAGTTATCATCAGTTATGTTATGCTCAGTTATGCTCTTCAGCTGCAGTGTGTTGTGAGCGATTGGCCGTTCTGATCCGCCTGTGATTTTCTTGGATGCCATATTCCTCTTTGGTTGTGGACAGACAAATTGCTTGTCACATCAAGCCTGGCGAGGACACAGCGCAATGAGTCCACACTCACGGTCTGATATTAGCCTGTTCTTCAACCAGACTCGGAGGTGTTTTGATCCTTCCTCTGCTTTCTAATGAAATTTACTGGCCGTCTCAGGAACAGTGGGGTGCTACACTGGTTCAGGATAACATCATTTACTGAGAGGAAGAGACGAGAGATTGTCTGCGCTGCCCACACAATATATGAAAAACCTGTAATTGCTGCCTTCCTTACCAATGTGGAGATAAAAGAGGACAAATACATCCTGCTATGAACACGTCTCTATGCCTCCACATGAATCATGTAGGATGATTTACCTAAAATTGAAAAACAATAATGTTAACAATATTGGAAAGTAAAGCTTTATTTACAAAACTCTTATATACATCTCAGCATGTATGATTATAATACATAAGGATTATTTCTTTTTACAATTATTGACAACTATAATATACTCTATAACGTGCACAGAAGAGTAAAAAATTATATTAGACACCCAGATGCGAGCGATTGCCCTTTGAAAGAATAACAGTCAAGATCAGTATCAGAACAACAGACAAATCCTAGTTGATGGACGGACGGACGGACGGACGGACGGACAGACAGAGAGACAGATAGATAGATAGATAGATAGATAGATAGATAGATAGATAGATAGATAGATAGATAGATAGATAGATAGATAGATAGATAGATAGATAGATAGATAGATAGATAGATAGATAGATAGATAGATAGATAGATAGATAGATAGATAGATAGATAGATAGATAGATAGATAGATAGATAGATAGGGAGTGAGATTGGGAGTGTACAGTGATAGATAGATATAGATAGATAGATAGATAGATAGATAGATAGATAGATAGATAGATAGATAGATAGATAGATAGATAGATAGATAGATAGATAGATAGATAGATAGATAGATAGATAGATAGATAGATAGATAGATAGATAGATAGATAGATAGATAGATAGATAGATAGACAGACAGATGACCTTTAATGACATTCCATTATTAATCTGTAGTGTTTAATATGGAGTTGGCCCACCCTTTGCAGCAATAACAGCTTCAACTCTTCTGAGAAGACTTTCCTCAAGGTTTAGGAGTGTGTTTATGGGAATGTTTGATAATTCTTCTAGAAGCACATTTGTGAGGTCAGGCACTGATGTTGGACGAGAAGGCCTGGCTCTCAGTCTCCGCTCTAATTCATCCCAAATGTGTTCTATCGGGTTGAGGTCAGGACTCTGTGCAGGCCAGTCCAGTTCCTCCACACCAAACTCGCTCATCCATGTCTTTATGGACCGACACTTTGTGAACTGGTGTGCAGTAGGAAGATGCCATCCATGAAATTGTCCAAAATGTCTTGGTGTGCTGAAGCATTAAGAGTTCCTTTCACTGGAACTAAGGGGCCAAGCTCAACCCCTGAAAAACAACCCCCCCCCCCCCCCCAAACTTTACACTTGGCACAATGCAGTCAGGAAAGTACCCTTCTCCTGGCAACTGCCAAACCCAGACCCGTCTATGGGATTGCCATACAGAGAAGCATGATTCATCACTCCAGAGAACACATCTCCACTGCTCTTGATTCAATGCTTTGCATTGTGCTTGGTGATTCTTGGATGCAGCTGCTCGGCCATGGAAACCCATTCGATGAAGCTTTCTGCGCACTGTTCTTGACCTGATCTGAAGGTCACACACAGTTTGGAGGTCTGCAGCTATTGCAGAAAGTTGGTGACTTCTGCGCAGTATTTTCTGACGTGATTTTACGTGGCTTTGTGACTGTTGTTCCCAATTGCTTCTTCTTTGTTATAATACCACTAACACTTGACCGTGGTAGTAAGATCATTTCACAAATGGACTTATTGCACAGGTACCATGCTTGAATTCACTGAGCTCCTGAGAGTGACCCATTCTTTTATAAATGTTTGTAGTAGCGTCTGCATGTGCTTGTTTATATACACCTTTGTCCATGGAAGTGATTGGATTTGACTGGTGATTGATGTCTCCATACTTTTGGCAATATAATTTAGACAGACAGACAGATAGATACAGTAAGACAAATAGACAGAAAGATAGAAAGAAGCTTTTTGTGATCTATTTCTTTTTAGTTCCTGAAATAGTCAATAGGAAAAACTGGTGTTTTGAACACCCGTAACAGAATAAGAAAACTACTCAAGACTGTGGACAGAAATTGCAACAAATTGGAATGTTATCTGGTTTCAATGAGCAACCTTGAACTGAAACATCCTGACTCGGTGAGCATGGCCTTGCCACAACCATACTAGAAGCGGATAAAGCCGGACATGCTGTGCTCTTAATGCACAAGAGATGAGGCAGAAACAGAATTACAGTCTTAACCTCATTCTTTTCCCATTTTGCAAACCACAACAAAGAAGCCCAATGGAAATGTAATACAAACCCCCATATTTGCTCGGTGAAGCCCCGGAATGGTTTATGGTATTTCACTAAAGTAAAAAAAAAATTGGTGTAACACAAAACCAAGGTGAAAGTGACCTGCACTGGCATTTACACTGTACACTCCCAAGCCTCTTTTTCTGGGAGCTTTTCTTTAAACCAGGGGTTGACAACCTGCTTATATAAAGTGCTATTTTCTTGTTAATCACTGGGCCATACCCCTCACCTTAAATAAAAGATGTCCCGTGTTACCACTATGTAAATTAATTATGCAATTCATTGCCTTGTTGTTTACTCTTTCTCTCTTTTTATGAACTTAATTGAACTGGCATTGCAGTTCTCTTTGAGTCATGTGTCAAGTGTTGATGACTTGTAATTGTTTGTTCTTCCTTATCGTTTGTTTATCGTCTTCACTTTATTTTTTTGAAACACATTATTTCATTTCATTGTTTTGCTTCTCTTCAGCTATGATAAAGAAACATCCACTCTTGCATTGCATGTTAATGCATTTTGGGGGCAGAACAATGAATGGAAGGGTGTGTTTGATTGGGTTGATTTAAAATATCAACAGTGTTTCTAAGAAATCACGTTCTGTGCCTTTAATATTGTCCTACCAGCAAAACGTAAACAAAATAAAAAACGTATCAAAGCAAATTCAGAACACATTTAGAAGCACCACTCACATTTTATTTATAAAAAGTAAATATCATTTTTGATTATTATCGGGTTTTATATTGTGCAAAGTGACAGACAATTTATCAAAAGACCCTTTCCCACAGAGCCTTGATTGCATACAATTTCTCTCTCTCTCTCTCTCTCTCTCTCTCTCTCTCTCTCTCTCTCTCTCTCTCTCTCTCTCTCTCTCTCTCTCTCTCTCTCTCTCTCTCTCTCTCTCTCTCTCTCTCATCTGTTCATTAACATCTATTGAACACCTGTTCAATTTCTCATTAATGAAATTATCTAATCAACCAATCACAAGCCAGTTGCTTCAATGCATCAAGACAATCTCCTGAACTCCAAACTGAATATCAGAATGGGAAAGAAAGGTGATTTAAGCAATTTTGAGCGTGGCAGGGTTGGTGGAGCCAGACGGGCGGGTCTGATTATTTCAAAATCTGCTCAGTTACTGGGATCTTCACGCACAACCATTTCTAGGGTTTACAAAGAATGGTGTGAAAAGGGAAAAACATCCAGTATGCCACAGTCCTGTGGGAGAAAATGCCTTGTTGATGCTAGAGGTCAGAGGAGAATGGGCCGACTGATTCAAGCTGATAGAAGAGCAACTTTGACTGAAATAACCACTCGTTACAACCGAGGTATGCAGAAAAGCATTTGTGAAGCCACTAACTTGAGGCGGATGGGCTACAACAGTAGAAGACCCCACCGGGTACCACTCATCTCCACTACAAATAGGAAAAACAGGCTACAATTTGTACGAGCTCACCAAAATTGGACAATTGAAGATTGGAAAAATGTTGCCTGGTCTGATGAGTCTTGATTTCTGTTGAGACATTCAGATGGTAGAGTCAGAATTTGGCGTAAACAGAATGAGAGCATGGATCCATTGTTACTTGTTACCACTTTGCAGGCTGGTGGTGGTGGTGTAATGGTGTGGGGGATGTTTTATTGGCACACTTTAGGCCCCTTAGTGCCAATTGTCTCTGATGGCTACTTGAATGGCTACATTCAAAATTTCAAATTAGTTTCTTGAACATGACAAAAAGTTCTAAAATGGCCTCCACAGTCCCCAGATCTCAACCCAATTGAGCATCTTTGGGATGTGGTGGAACGGGATACCCCAATTTCTGTTAGTTTTTATGATGCTGATGTTAGTTTAGTTGTTTGTTCTTTAAATAAGTTTGTTTTTAGTTAGCTATTTGATGCTATAAAAACAGAGGTGTGACATTATGATTGACAGCTGAGATTGGTGGCTTCTCTGAGCAAAGTAGGGTGGGGGAGGCCTTGATATCATCACACCACTTCATGCTCAATACTGCACGGACTCTTGTTTAAGGTTCACTACTGTACAGACTCGAGACCTAAGATGTCAGTGCCATATTGGGACACTGGCAGCTTCACTTACTACAATGGAAAAGAGTGTAGGTGAGTCACCCATTTTTTTTTTTTTTTTACAGTTTATAGTGTGAACGCACGTTTAACAGAGGTCATCTAGTAGTCACAGTGCGAGTAAACCTCACTCCTCTGACCTCAAGAGATGCTCTAGTGACTGACACTAGAGCTTGCAGCCTTTAGCCTCCTTGTTAGAGCGTCCGACTGTCATTCTCATGTTCGAGTCCCATTTGGAGCGGGAGGTTCGAACAGGAGGGGTTACACACGCACAGATTCCAGAAAGTCAGTGGCAGTGTGAATGAACCAAAATCAAACTAAAAATCTCATTAACAGTGTATATTTTGTGAAATGGGCTTAGGTTGTAATATTTACATGAAATTGGAACAGCAACAATTTTGGGTAAGGAGGCGTTCGCATAGAATGCTACAAAAGCCATACCTTGCTTTTAAGTGAGATCCAGACAATTTACTTAACTTCACACAGCAAAATAATAATAATAATAATAATAATAATAATAATAATAATAATAATAATAATAATAATAATAATAATAAAAAAAAAAAATATATATATATATATATATATATATATATATATATATATATATATATATATATATATATATATATATATATATATATATATATATATATATATATATATTTATTTATTTATATTGCTTTTTTTGCTTTAAGAATCTGTTGTTGAAGAGAGTGGGGAAAAAAAAAGCTTGAGATGGAAGCCTGAGCAGAAATCAGCCTTGAGTTAGAAAAAAAAAGTATTGTTTGCCAAGAAACTCTGAGAAAAACAACTGATGTACATTATATTTCATTATATTTAAAAAAAAAAAAAAAAAAGTAATCTGTACCTATAGAGACCTCAGTACCTGTTCAGCTCGCCGGTCGGCCACATCTGTGTCACATATTGGCACCTTTTTTTTCCTCAGATCCTTAACCGTCAGACTAGCAACACCCACCCAGCCTGTCGAACAAACAAACAAGCATTTGAAAAGGTCAACATGTCTAGGAACACCATCGTAGACAGACCGTGCTGAACGTCACAAATCATAGCTGACTGAACAAACAAGCGGTTTGGTGGCAATTTTGCTGGCAGTTATGAAAGCTCTGACATTACTGACACAGCACACTTAAAAAAGGGGGAAAACAAACTGTCAGTTAGTGCAGAAGGTTTAGGACATTTCTAAACAAGATGGGTGATGCTTCAATAAAAATATATATTTACCTGAGACAAATATAAACCACAAGTGGGATGTGTGTGGCAAAAAAAATAAAATAATAAAAAAAATAGTTTGAGACCATATGCTAACAAATACAGTATGAAACCCATGCTGTATTGCTTATTCTGGTATTGCCTATTATTGATGGAAAAAAACCAGAATGTATTCAGCAGAAGTTACAATATTAACTCCATTAATATTAGTGATTATAAAGGTTCAAATTTTGCTAAATATTAAATTGACCCTCCACAAATGATTTTGTCAATAAAGATACATTTAATTTAAGATGCTATATCATACATTTCATTCAGGAGCATACATTTTAAACATTAAAACTACCTACATATGTGTATGTGTCACGCCCTCACAATCATCAGTCACAACCACACACATGTTCCCCATCACCATCATTCTGAACTCCTGGGCACCATCACCAGTCACCACTACAGGTCCTTCTCAAAAAATTAGCATATGTGATAAAAGTTCATTATTTTCCATAATGTAATGGTAAAAATTAAACTTTCATATATTTTAGATTCATTGCACACTACCTGAAATATTTCAGCTAGCTGCATTGACCCGCCCTTGATAAAACACAGTGGACCAACACCAGCAGCTGACATGGGACCCCAGACCATCACTGACTGTGGGTACTTGACACTGGACTTCAGGCATTTTGGCATTTCCTTCTCCCCAGTCTTCCTCCAGACTCTGGCACCTTGATTTCCGAATGACATGCAAAATTTGCTTTCATCCGAAAAAAGTACTTTGGACCACTGAGCAACAGTCCAGTGCTGCTTCTCTGTAGCCCAAAAGTGGCTTGACCTGGGGAATGTGGCACCTGCAGCCCATTTCCTGCACACGCCTGTGCACGCTGGCTCTGGATGTTTCTACTCCAGACTCAGTCCACTGCTTCCGCAGGTCCCCCAAGGTCTGGAATCGGTCCTTCTCCACAATCTTCCTCAGGGTCCGGTCACCTCTTCGTTGTGCAGCGTTTTTTGCCACACTTTTTCCTTCCCACAGACTTCCCACTGAGGTGTCTTGATACAGCACTCTGGGAACAGCCTATTCGTTCAGAAATTTCTTTCTGTGTCTTACCCTCTCGCTTGAGGGTGTTAATGATGGCCTTCTGGACAGGGTCGGGGCGGCAGTCTTACCCATGATTGCGGTTTTGAGCAATGAACCAGGCTGGGAGTTTTTAAAAGCCTCAGGAATCTTTTGCAGGTGTTTAGAGTTAATTAGTTGATTCAGATGATTAGGTTAATAGCTCGTTTAGAGAACCTTTTCATGATATGCTAATTTTTTAAGATTTCATGAGCTGTATGCCAAAATCATCAGTATTAAAACAATAAAAGACCTGCAATATTTCAGTTGGTGTGCAATAAATCTAATCATTACATTATGGAAAATAATGAACTTTTATCACATATGCTAATTTTTTGAGAAGGACCTGTATATCAACCCGGCTCACCTTTACTCCCATTGTCTGGTCTTGCACCGATCCCATCATTGACTCCCTGTCCTGCCTAGAAGCATTCATCTGTACCCATCTTCGTCTTCATCATCATCGTCCTCTTTGTCTTCACCTTCATCATCTTCACCATCATTGTCCTTCATCTAAGTGTCACCATCCCTTTAAGTATAACCTGTGTCTGAAACCTCTGATAATAAACCTTGCACTTGCACTAATCCCTCTGTGTCTGACAGTATGCTACTATGTACAAGTTAGTAAGCTGTTTTTAATGTCTTTTATAGAAGTCTCTAATGCACACCAATGCTGCAATTAATTTATTAAAAATACAGTAAATGTAGTATCATTACAGTTTAAAAGAACTGTTTTGTATTTTAAAATGCAATTTATTATTGTAATGTTATAGCTGAATTATTAGCATCATTACTCCAGTCTTCTTCAGTCACATGATCCTTCAGAAATTATTCTAATGCTGATTTGCTGCTCAAGAAACATTTATTAGAGTTGAAAACAGTTGTGGTGCTTCATATTTTTGTGGAAACCATGATACAGGTGTTTTTCAGGATTCTTTGATGAATAGAAAGTCCAATATATATATATATATACAGGTCGCTCTAAGGAGATCCGTGAATTCAAGATTGAGGTATCGTGATAGGTTGTCCATTAGCAATAAGTCCATTTATGAAATTTCCTCAGTACTAAAAATGACACGGTCAACTGTTAGTGGTATGATAACAAAGTGGAAGCAATTGGAAACAACAGCAACTTCAACCTCCAAACATCATGTGGCCTTTATATTAACAGCAAGTCAAAAGAGGGCCACCTGTGACTGTGAAATTTTGAAGCCCCATGATCCATGAAGTGTTTTTGGGCATTTTAGATGGCTGATCACTGACCAAAGTCAAGAGCCCATCCTAGCGTCTCATTCTAGTATCTAAATATGGCTCAGATCAGATCCCTCCTTTAATGCAAGTCTAAGGAATTTTTGGGTCTGTATTTTCAGACCTCGTTTTACGTTTGATTGCTTAGTAAAGTATTAGCAACAGTAAATATTAGGGCTGCACGTTTTCAAGTTTTTCATTAACCGTTAACCGAGGCCCTTAGCGGTTAATACTCTGTTAACCATAGTGTGCGTCAGGGTTATTTTTAGCTTATTAATTTGACGACCGCCATCTCCGTAGTGAACGCGCCTATATAGAGAAATGCACATCATGGATTACATAATCAGGAAGTAGCCTATTTCTTTTCGTTTTAAATTGTTAAAAGACATTTCAAGCTTTCTTAAGATATATTTCATGTCTGTGAGGCCTACGCTGAGTTTCGTTAAATTAGGATGAGATGCGCTCCAGTTCACGAGCAATGCAAGTGGCCGCGAGGGCGCCTGCATGATAAGGGCATGCAGTAAAATATGCAGCCGAGAATGATTCACACAGCGTTTGACTCGCGCGGCTGAGCCTCTCCCGGCAGAGAGTTCAAGCATCTGTGGACTCGTTCCTTCAGCTCTGGCCATCTTGCTTTCAGTCCGCGATTTGCTTTTTTTGTTTTCTTCATTACAGTTAAAGTAACGTCTGCTTTTCGCTAGTTCCTCACAAGTTTCTCACTTCAAACTTTCTTTCTTCTGCTCCGTTATGTACAGCGCATGCGGCTCCCGCTCTGCCCTAATGCGACTTATAGTCCAGTGCGACTTATGTTATTTTCCTCATTTCCTCATATTTTCATGATGCATTTTTGGAATGCAACTTATACTCCGGAGCGACTTATAGCCTGAAAAATGCGGTAAGCACTGCATTGCAATACTTACATTTTGCCTCGTCACTCTCAATTTTAAAGTGCTCCCACGCTCTACTTTTCTTTGCCCGCTTCATGTTAGAAAGCTGGTCATGACTTCTTCTTGTGGATATTACAAATGTCTGGGAGCGCTCTGGAGCTCTCTAGTGGTGCAAAAATATATTACAACTAAATTCAAAGCACGTCATTGACGCCACTTAACCGAGCAAAATGTTTCACTCGGTTACGCACTTTTAAACGGTTAATCGGTTAACCATGGACACCCCTAGTAAATATGAAGTGTAACTTTAGGCCACAAACCTAATCATTCATAATCATTCATAATCATTCACTTCACATTATAAAACTGAGAACTGTGAGACGCCCCACCTGTAGTTACGCATCATAATGTCATGAAAACTGTTACAAAAATTCTTAGGCTACATCTTGGAATTGGTGATTCCAAGAAAAATGATTTTAATGTGCACTGCCTTTGAGTTTCTCAAGAAAATCAGAGCTCTAATGCCACTGTGGTGGAGGGATTTTGGAAAGTTCTTCAGACGGTAACCCTCTTTATGATTACATGTTTGAGTTATGTAACTAGGCACCCTGGCACACTGAAACCGTCATTACAGGACACAAACGCATAAAAAAATAGATGGGGGGCTGTTTTAAAGGCAGTTTAAATTGAAACGCAGCAACAACCTTGGACATTTCCCTGTTTACCAAACGATCAATGATGCTCTCACAGATGTCCTTACAGAAGCTGATTGCGCTGCTAAACTGAATCTTGCTCATTTCAAAGCACGACAGTCCACCTTTGACATTTTCAGCAACCCTTTTACTGCCGCTGTAGACAGTGTGCCGGTAAACACTAAAACAACTGCCAGATCCGTATGAAAGTCTGAAAGCAAAGTTTCAAACTGCTTTAACACTCACGCTTCATTTCTAGTGCCAACTTTCGACAGCCTCTACCTGAGACTAATACGTTTTTTTTCCATTAAGAATTTCAGTAATTACAGATAGCATCAACATAATGAAAACCTCCTCCATGTTTTATAAAATATCACTGGCAACACAAACAAGCTGATTTGGCATCTTGAATAAAATGACAGGATTTCATGAATAACACACCAAATTAACTTCACTACAGTTTAAATGTATGAAGTATATAAAGTCATGATGTCTTCAAAGGCAAAAAAAGAAGCTGTTTTGTTTTTTGAGCTTTAGTTTATTGATTCTGCTGTCAATCATTATGAATCTGGCCAATCAATGGCCGATAGCCAATAATTATGGTAATTGTGGATGATAGTTTTCTTTCTGCCAGTAAAACATGATAGACTAGCCATTGCCTGAAAGGACAAATGTTACGTGCATTTAGAGCATTAGAAATGACTATACATAAATCCTGCACTATGGTCTTATTATTTCCAAAAATAGGTGAGCCAAGCTTGTAGCATCACACTCAAAAAAGGCTGTAATTTAGCGCCAAACAAGGTTTGAGCAAAGGCTGTGCATACTTATGTAGGTGATACATTTAAAAAAAAAATCTGTGGCCAAATTTTATCATCAAATCATAAAAGCTGATTTTCTTTACACAGTGTTGTATCAGCTAGTATAACCGCACACGTTTGTCGTATTAGACTAGCAGATACTGATGGTGGTCATCCATCTCCATGTTGTCCTTGATGGAGGAGACCATATGTGCCAGAGATTAAAGCCAGATTAAATCACACAGAGCCCATGGTCCTAATGAAAGACCGCCTCAAACTCATCTTTTTTTAAAAGAAAAATGTGACACCCCCAACCCCGCCCACCCTTCAAGCGATCCTTTTAACCTCTTACACAAACGTCATGCTACGTTTAAGGCCATTCACTGTCCTACTGTATATCTGTCTCACTGTTTCAGGTGTTACTGATACCATTTTCCATAATCCCATCCTGGAAATTGTCTTGCTAATCTCTTCAGGAAAAACATCTAACTGGCCTAACAGTTTTTGGTTGTAATAATGGATCACATTCACTTTGAACTGTGAGATCGGCAAGCTTGTCCTTAAATGCTTTCTGGGTTGATGGTCGTTTATCAAATCTGCCTCTCTGTTTGGATGATTCCGGAGGATTATCTGTATAATCCGTAACACTGTGAACTTTCCTTGAAGCTGCTTTTACCTTCAGTCACCCTGGGTGATCTGGTGCCAAAGCTGCTCCTCTACGCCCGGACAGGGAGGGCCAGATAAACTTCAACTGTTTGGAAAACAATGTGCGCTAAGAATAATCCATGCAAATAATTACTGTTTGCCAGGCAGGCAAATGTTCCAGTGGTTTATATGAGTAATATTGTTCGTCAGTGGGTAGGAAGAACAAGCCTGCCAATTTAGCAAACAATACAAATTGTGTAAGTTTGTGTAAGTCATTCTAATCACCTTTGAATGAAAGCTTTCTGACAATCTGCATATTGACATTTTTCATATTTTAGCAAAAACATAAAAGCTTACCCTGCTTCCATGGCGCTCCATTTAATCCAGTTACTGCAAATAAAGTAATATCTGCCTTTCGCTTTTTCATTTAAAATCGGTTTACCTCACCAGGCATTTTCAAAGCGTTCATTTTCAATTAGCTCCATGCACATTTAGGTCAGCGTCAAACCAGTAAAAGTAATTCACAACAAGACAAGAAAGCCAATTCAAGAGATTAAAGGTATCATACACTGCCTGCAGATATAGGCTAACCTTATCAATAAAATCATTTACAGCAGACATGTCAACAGTATGTGCAAGGAAAACTGAGGGGTCCAAAAGTCTGAGATCACTGAAAATGCACACCAGTGACACTAAATGACCTCAACTAAGAAAATTCATTTTCTTGAGAAGATCGGAGAAAATCTGCAGAGGAAAATCAACGCTTACTTCATCAGGAGAGAAGAGTGGCAGGACCGCTGGACTAAAAATAACATTACAATCCAAAAGATCCTAATACTAGGAATGTGGTTATGTATTTTCAACAATGTGAATGTCTCAGTGAGATGTATTATATCTATTTTACAGTGGATTCTTTGGTAAATCAGCCGCAATTTCGACTTCATTTTTGTTATTTTTATATGGACTCGACAGAAATGGCACACCATGTAAGTAACCGTGTTAATTCTATAATACATTACACATGTCAATCATAGCTATTTCATATGCAAAGATGTTAGACAATCACAGCATATTTTTATATTTTATTTTTTTAAACATGTTTCCCTTTAAAAGAATGGCCCAGATCACTACAGTAGTCCCTGGAGATAATTTTTTTTTGTCGTAAAATGTGAAACTAGCCACACACACACACACACACACACACACACACACACACACACACACACACACACACACACACACACACACACACACACACACACACACACACACACACACACACACACACACACACACACACACACACACACACACACACACACACACACACACACACACACACACAAAAATAAATAAAAATAAAATAAAAAACTCATCCAGATCACTAGTAGTTCTTGAAGAGTGAAGAAGAGCATGCTTCACTCTTCTGACTAGAGCACCTGAGTAATTAGTAATGCATTTTATGACCACGTTGAGAGTAAAAAAAGACTAATATGTTATTACTAATATGTTAGTAATTAATTATTATTATTTTTAAATATTTTTATTTTATTTTATATTTTTCATAGTTAGTTATAGTTCCTAATGATGCCAATCTCATTCAGCAATTAATGATTGGTAAAACTATACAATAAGGTTTCATTAGTTAACATTAGTTACCTAAGGGTGCTTTCACACCTGCCTCATTTAGTTCGGTTGAATCATACTAGAGTTCGTTTCCCTCTTTGGTGCGGTTCGTTTGGTCAGGTCTGAAACATAGACTGTAAAAAAAATATGGACGTAGTGTCCGTGACGTCACCCATAGGATTCCGATAAGCCGTTCTGAAGCTTAAAGTAGGGTCGAGCTGGGCGTTGCCATCTTGTGACCGAGTCATCGCGTGTCACTCCCGGATAACAGAAAATGGGCAAAAAGGCGGGATGTGCGCGGAGCTGAGGTGACGCAATAACTATAGACGGCGGATAAATGGCTATCCACTTGTAACCACGCCCTTAATTATGCAGAACCTTAAGGCTTTATATAACGTAAACGAATGAGTTATAAAAAAATTCACCCCCCTCAGAGTTGTCATGAAGATCAAAATTAGCCTTATAAGCCAAAACCACAATTTGTACCAGGCTGTAAACATGTTTTTTTTTCTGCTTTAAAGTTGAGAATTTTAACATGGGGCTCAATGAGATTCTGCTCCCTTCTGGAGCCTGTCCCTAGTGGCCAGTTGAGGAATTGCAGTTTACATTACTTCCGTATTGGCTTCAAGAGAGATCGCGGGAGGTTGCCGCTTGGTCTGAAAGCAGCAATCGCACTCGGGTGCGCACCAAAAGCGGACCAAACAAGCGTACCGAGACCTCCTTGAAGGGGTTGTCTCGGTACGCTTTCAAACGAACTTTGGAGCGGTTTGTTTGTGGTGAGAACGTGATCCGACCTCGAACAGAACCAACTGCAAAAGTACTGATCATTTTTGGACTGAACCAGCTGCCGTAGTTAGCTGCGCTGACATTGTGTGCATGATATTATTACCTGATAGATCGTTGGCAATATTTTCGGAAGATGGAAGCATGTCAAGAGTTAATAATTAATGCACGCCTCCTCTTGAAGTGACGAGCGATGCGCGCTCGCCGTCTGCAGTGCATTAGAACGTTGTTTTCATGTCGCATCCGCGCTTCATTATAGAAATGTTTTGTTTGCATACTGTGGTAAATACACACCGTGTAGTAGATTATGGCCAGGGACAAAACTGGCCCGCGCAGTCGACTCTCCATAGTGTTATTATAGTTTGCTGGCTTTGCCTCTTCTGCTGGAATTTTCCTACACGTAAATTCTGGCCAATCGAAAAGCAGTTTAGGAAATATGCCATGGCCAATGAGTGATGTGGATGTTGTCACGTGCCTGCGTTTTGGTTTGTTTCAACTGGTTCAGACCAAAGCAATCAGTGTGGTGTGAAAAGGAACCAAAAAATCTGAAAAATGCAACAATGTATAATTGTTTGCCCTTGGTTCGGACCAAATGAACCGATCTAGAGATGTGAAAGCACCCTAACATGAACTAGCCATTTGTTTCTGTATTTGTCAATCTTTGTTATGTTGGTTAATATAAATACACCTGTTCATGGTTTGTTCATGTTAGTTCACAGTGCATTAACTAATGTTAACAAGATTTTTAGATTGAAATTAGCATTAACAAATATACGTAAATGCTGTATAAGTGCAGTTCATTGTTAATTCATAATGTTAATAAACCTTATTGTAAAGTGTTACCGATTAATAAGTCACCATCTCAGCCCTAAATTGGATTTCACTACTGACTAGTTAATTTTGTTTCCATAATAGTCAATAGTACAACTCATTTGTCATGAATTACTTGTTAAATGGCGGCCAAATATTCTAGTGTTAGTACTAGTTAGCACTAGTCCTTCTCTATGATACAGTAACAAAGATATGAACATCTGCCTGGTGTCAGGCTTCACTTCTGTTTCAATAAGGTTTTTGTTTTTTACCCCAGAGCCAATAAGCTTCTGGAAACGAACACAGCAAGCATGCTGTAAAACCAACTAATGTGTCACAATGATTTCTTTTTTCACGGAAACAGTTTCTCTTCCTCTATTTTTTAAATGTGATCTTTTCAGTCCATTGCTCAGAGTCAATGCCGGGAACAGCAAACTCAAACAAGTGCTCGCTGGTAAAGAAAGCACTGATAAAATTCTATAGTTAGAAAGCACTCAGGTCTGACCAGCAGAACATGTCCTTTGGAAAAAGACTTCAGCCCCCCTGGGTGCACTGCTGTTATTATTCTGCACACAACTCATTTGCTTAGCCAAATCAATGCATTCTGGTGATGCATTAACATTATCACCAATGAAAGAAATGCAAATGCAGCACTTCAACAAAAAGATAGATGCAGAATTTGTCACCTTAAAATTGCTGGTGTGATTAATATCATATGTTAAGTACAAACCCGTTTCCAAAAAGGTTGGGACACTATACAAATTGTGAAAAAAACCAGAATGCAATGATGTGGAAGTTTCACATTTCAATATTTTATTTAGAATACAACATAGAGGACATATGGAGGGTTGCTAGGCAACGTGGGGGAGAGGACGCTGGCGTTGTCTGTTCGCCGCTTCTCCACCCACAAATCATGTTAATGTACTATTAGATTTAGATTTTATTTTATTTCCTTATGTTTGTGACTAGTCTAACAGTCAGAGCTACAATTGGGACTGTTGCTGACTGCTGGCAGCCACTGAGAGGACGTTGAGAGGTCGTTTCGCCGTTTTCCACCGCTTCTCTAATGTTTTTGTTTGAATTGCTGCGGTTGGTTCTGGTTTGGAGGACATTTGATGTTTCTTTGCCGCGGCTGCTCACTGGTGGTCTCCCTTGGGCTTAAGCTGCATGGTGGCTGAAGTTTGCACCGGGCTAGCGTCATCCGGGCCATCGTCATCGGCGTCCGGCATGATGTTGGGATGTTCCGCTTCTCGGCTGCGCCGCTGTTCCGTCCTGCATTGCGGCCGTGGAGCGGCTAGGACTTCTGCGCCGACCCCGGTGTGTCCACAGAAGTGCCCGGAAAAATGTTCTGCCTCCTGCATGGTGCTGCGGCGATCCCCATCGTTTGAATCGTCATGAAGACCCATCATCTGGTCTTCAGCTGTCGTGCCTCCTGCCTCGGCGATGTCATCAGGACACACTGCGGCTGGGAGAAATCTGAAACATGGAGTGGACCACAGTGTGCTGCGGAGCTAACAGAGACTTCCACCATCAGCTGTTTTCTGTTCACCATCAGCTCTGTTTTCTGTTCACCATCAGCTCTGTTTCTGTTCACCATCAGCTCTGTTTCTGTTCACCATCAGCTCTGTTTCTGTTCTGTTTTCTGTGTTGGTTGATTGTTTGTAGTATTCTATATTTTTACTTGTTATTCATTTTTTGTTCTTATCCCCCCCCCCCCCCTTGTTGCACTTTGAGATTCTTTGGAATGAAAAGTGCATTATAAATAAATCTATATCAAATGTTTAAACTGAGAATTTCATGGCATCAACACATCTCAAAAAAGTTGGGACAAGACCATGTTTACCACTGTGTGGCATCCCCTCTTCTTTTTATATCAGTCTGCAAACATCTGGGGACTGAGGAGACAAGTTGCTCAAGTTTAGGAATAGGATTGTTGTCCCATTCTTGGCTTCTAGTTGTTCAACTGTCTTAGGTCTTCTTTGTTGCATCTTCCTCTTTATGATGGGCCTAATGTTTTCTATGGGTGAAAGATCTGGACTACAGGCTGGCCATTTCAGTACCCGGATCCTTCTTCTACGCAGACATGATGTAGTAATTGATGCAGTATGTGGTCTGGCATTGTCATTTTGGAAAATTCAAGGTCTTCCTTGAAAGAGACGACGTCTAGATGGGAGCATATGTTGTTCTATAACTTGGATATATCTTTAAGCATTGATGGTGCCTTTCCAGATGTGTAAGCTGCCCATGCCACACACACACTCACGCAACCCCATACCATCAGAGATGCAGGCTTCTGAACTGAGCGCTGATAACAACTTGGGTTGTCCTTGTCCTCTTTAGTCCGGATGACATGGCGTCCCAGTTTAACAAAAAGAACTTCAAATTTTGATTAGTCTGACCACAGAACAGTTTTCCACTTTGCCACAGTCCATTTTAAATGAGCCTTGGCCCAGAGAAAACGCCTGTGCTTCAGGATCAGATATGGCTTATTTTTTTTACCTGTAGAGTTTTAGCTGCATGGCAACGGCGAATAGCACGGTCGATTGTGTTCACCGACAATGTTTTCTGGAAGTATTCCTGAGCCCATGTTGAGATTTCCATCCCAGTAGCATTCCTGAATGTGATGCAGTGCCGTCTAAGGGTATGAAGATCAAGGGCATCCAGTATGGTTTTCCGGGCTTTACCCTTTCGCACAGAGATTGTTCCAGATTCTCTGAATCTTTGGATGATATTTTGCACTGAGGATGATGATAACTTATAACTCTTTGCAATTTTTCTCTTCTCTGAGAAACTCTTTTCTGATATTGCTCCACTATTTTTCACCCCAGCATTGGGGGAATTGGTTATCCTCTGCCCATCTTGACTTCTGTTTCTTATATGTACATTTAACTTTTCCGGCCTCTTATTGCTACCTGTCCCAACTTTTTTGGAATGTGTAGCTCTCATGAAATCCAAAATAAGCCAATATTTGGTATGGCATTTCAAAATGTCTCACTTTCAAAATTTTATATGTTATCTATATCCTATTGTGAATTATTGCATTCCTATTTGATTCACAATTTGTAATTTGTACAGTGTCCAAACCTTTTTGGAATAGGGATTGTAAAATTGTCGCAAACATGCCTTTTGAACATTGAATGCATGTTGCATATAATAATAATAATAATAATAATAATAATAATAATAATAATAATAATAATAATAATAATAATTCATTACATTTATATAGCGCTTTTTTAGGCACTCAAAGCGCTTTACATAGAATGGGGATTCTCCTCAACCACCACCAATGTGCAGTATCCACCTGGATGATGAGACGGCAGCCATATCCTAATATAAACGTGACCATTTATAGAATATTTAATTAATGGAATTCGGAGATTGATAATTCATATGTTTAAGGGTGTACTCACACTAGGCACGGTTGCCATGAACCGGGCCCGAGTACGATTGTCAAGACCTCAGCAGACACTCCAGGGATGCGCTGGTCATGTCCGGGCGCAGGTCCATCATCTGATCCTGATCCCTAAACCTCAGGATAAACAGAGAGACTAACATTAGCACAGATGCCACTCTTTTTATGATGTAATGAGTACATCCGGTGATGTACACCTAGTGTGGAACTCCTTTGCAAAGCATAAAATGGCATGTTAAAAAAGTGTCTTAAATGTTTTACCCATGCATTATTTCTTTATCAAACCTCTTTTAAAATATAAAAGGCATCGTATGGAACAGATAGAGACCAAACATGATTTAAAAAAAAAAAAAAAAACGGTTGAGTCATCATCCACGCATTGATTTATCTGTTAATGGGTCTGTCCCGTGGACTGTTGTGTTTACAGTCAATAACCATTAACGTAAACTGAGTTTTGTGTGAAGATGAAGTGGATGAGTTGCAGTTTATATACATTCAAGGCCTTCAAACATGTGTATGAATGGAATTAGATAGATCTCTGTGGCACTCTCTTTTGCTGCTGCATTCAGGAGGTTCTGAAGAAATAAACTTTAGGAATGAGTTTGGTGGTTAAAATCACTATATTCTAGACCATTAAGATGTCCTTTCCTTGGTGGTGGTGGGAGCAGAAGGTCCCGCTTCCTGCCATGTGAGAGGTGTCTGGCAGTGGTCCTGGCATCTTATCTGATGTTGCTGAACATTTGTTAATGTTCATTCACCAAGGGTCCAATCACAGTGTGGCACATCTTCTTCCACACCGGTAGTTAGAGAGGGGCCTTGCCATAAACTGGTCTCTGGAATGCCATCCTTACTAATGTTCACTACACAAGACATTTCTGAATATCGAAGTTGAAGACTTAAAAAGTCACCTTATGCAAATTTGGAAAGCTACTGCAACTCACACAAACTCACTAGGTTGACGAGTTGTTGTCACGCGTGTGTTGCACCTTTTCATGTGTGATTACTTACAGTGAATGAGATATGAACTGTTCGCCATCTTTCTGCTGCTCCTCTCAGTTTTCTGCTCAGGAATTCAAAAATAAAATAAAATACGACAACTAGTCTACTGTTGTGTCTCTTCTCCGGTATTGCGGATGTCGCCATCTTTGATATGGTTACAGATAACATCACGAGAAAGGGGAATGACTGTCATAGTCATTCGTTCATGAATGGGCTATTGTGAGCTATTGAGACAAATTCCTATTAGGGCAGCACGATTAATAATAATAAAATATTGACCTTCGACATATTTAAATTTGAGTTTTTACTTTTTATTGTTGTTGTTTAGCAGCAGTTGGCCATTATTATTATATAGTCGTTTTTAATGTGCTTATCACATGGCAAGTGAACAAAAATAATAATTAAAAAATAAATAATCATATTTCTCATCATTTATATTTGCCGTAATAGCAGTTTAACTCCACTTAAATCCATTAAAAAAAATTAAACTAGCCTAATTTAAAATGTACTGAGTTTACTGAGATTATCAAATATCAATTAAGTCAGTAAAAAGACCCAATATTTGCAATCATATAAAATCAGATAAATTTAGACACAACACAACTTTCAAACTACACTGTAAAAATTTATTTAGAAAAAAAGTTACCTGGTTGCCTTAAAATGTTGAGTTCATTGAAATTGAAATTTTGAGTTAATACAATGAACATTTTTTGAGATTCGACAACCTTTATTAAAAGATTTTGTAAGCATATTGGGTAATTGTGTGTGTTTTATTTCTGATGATGCAGTGAAACATGCCAAATAGGGCTATTTTCATGATTTATCAAATTTTTTATGTGGTTCAGATACAAAAATATTTTGAGTTTCTATTTACTAAACAAATTTCCTTCATTGTATCAACTCAAATTTTTAATTTCAATAAACTAAAATTAAGGCAACCAGGTTACTTACTTTTTAAGTTAAACCAACAAAAAACAACCAAACATTTTTACAGTGTAGTTTATGTACAATCAGGGCCAGTTTAAAAAATGAGATCTTAAAGGGATAGTTCACACAAAAATAAAAAAAATACCCCATGATTTACTCACCCGCAAGTCATCAGGATATGACATTCTTCTTTCAGATGAATGCAATCGGAGTTATATAAATGTGCTGGCTATTCCAAGATTTATAACGGCAGTGAATGGCAGTTGAAGTCCATAAAAGTGCATCTATCCATCATAAAACAGGTTGTACACGCGTTCACGAGGGACTGGCGTATGACGTATGATGCAGGCATAGCATAAGTTCTGGTGATGAATGCAGAAGCGCAGAAGGATAGAGCAAAACAAATCTTGGTTCTCGCGAGAACTAGCCTATTCTTACCGAAGCGTCCCATGTCAATCGCTGGAATGCTAGTCTCTCGTGAACGCGGGTACGACAGTTAGCAGAAGTTAGAGATTACAGCTCGTAAAGTTTTAAATACAGATATTTTTTCCCACACTAATGCACCGCTTCGCTTCAGAAGGCCTTTATTAACCCCCGGAGCCATGTGGATTACTTTTATGGACAGCCCCCATTCACTAGCAGTATAAAGAAGAGCCAGGGCACTATTTAATAGATCCCTGATTGTGTTAGTCTGAAAGAAGAAAGTCATATACACCTGGGATGGTTTGGAGGTGAGTAAATCATGGGGTAATTTTCATTTTTTTTTATCAACTAACCCTTTGAGTAGTCTTATGTAGGCTACTAGAAGTTAGACAGTTACTTTTCTGATTCAGAGTAGACCAATCTTTTTATTTCAGTGACTTAAAGTTAGGAGCAGTCTCGAAGAAAAAAAAAATGAGTTGACTAACTTTTAAGACTAGTCTAAGCAGTAAATGCAACTCGCCACAAGTGAGGCGAATCAACCATTAAAGTCTCCATTTGCATTTTTATTTAGTGAAAAAACAAAACAAAACTTTGGGCAAACACAGACATGAACTAGGCATATTTAAGTGGTCTGCTGCTTATGTAAGCGATGGCACATAAAAAAAACTCTAAAAAATAAAAGTCATCAGGACCAAAGACAAAAGCGGCATTAGTAATTTGGAATTATTTCAGTATAGAGATATTCTGAAAGTGAGGGCAGCATCAAAACAAGAGCACTCCCATTACAATCAACAAAGAGCAGACATGATGTAAATAAGAGATGTGTTGCGCAGTAGCAGCTTTGTGAATTACAAGTAGAACGTTTGCAGGAGTCAACAACTGAACCGCAGGCCTTAAACAGGCACATGTGTAAAACCACAGTGGCAGCTTCAGTGATTATAATGGGATGGAAACGTTCTAGTGTCGTAGCTGCACTGGCTTTCTTTGTAGGCTATAACTTATTCAGAATATGAATCACAGTTTTGTTTTCTATGCTGCTAAGTTTTTTCATATTGTGAAGTTCAATCTTAACTGAGTAAAACAAAAATATTTGCAGTGCTTTTAAAAGTGACACTTGATTTTGACGGTCCACTTTAGACATTGTATTAAGTAGCTTTGCAACTGGCTGTCAACTACCTCTCATTTGAGTATTAGTAGACTGTCAGGTTACGGTTGGTAGAATAAGTTGACATTTACTTGGACTATATCAAAATGCAACCCATTCTCACTCCCAAGGCGTCAAAAACCGAAGCATGGTCAAGTGCCTTCCGCGTCACAATAAAGACGCTAAAGGTGCCCCTGGGCGTCATGTTTCGACGCGCTGGGTGTTCCATTCATTTCAGTGAGAACCCTTTGGCGTCATACACAGACGCGCTGGGTATTAGTAATGTTATCGCCATGGTGAAATTGTATTAGTTTATAATTTTGCCATTATGACATGTTGGAGTGTGTTTTTCAATTTAATCAGCAAGCATAATTTTATTTACATTTATTTTATTTATGCTATTTAGACATGCTTAACATGTAACCCAACCCCATCCCATCCCTAAACCTACCCATTTGTCTGAACATGATATAAAACACAGGATATAGCCTGACATATACGACTGCATACACAAGTTATTCAAAAAAGTTAAATAATCCAAGTTTTCCGAGGCCAAACGATTGATTTGTATGAAGAAAATCCCCAAAAGCGATCAGCATCTCCATCCGCAGAAGATCATCAACAAACACAATCAAATTTCAAATATTGGCGCCCGTTACGTGAGATTTCATAGTGAAATTGCATTGGCTCTCGTGTGTCTTGTGACCAATTGCGTCATTACGTCAGCATTGATTGTAAAATGTCATTGGCTCTCGTGTGTCTTGTGACAGATTGCGTCATGCTCAGGAGTCTTTTGAATTATTTGAATGAGAAATGAATGAGTTCGTTCACGGGGCAGCGGGATCATCATTTCAGCGATTAAAACATCAAGATCGACTCTGTTCTTCACATGAAGATATCGCATGACTTCAGAAGACTTGGAATGCAACATGAGTTAATACTTTTATACTGCTTTGGTCAGTTTTTGCAATAAATACCTGTGACTGTACATTTATTTGCCTGGTATGTGTTTTATATTGTTTAGATATGGGTAGGTTTAGGGTAGGAGTGGAGTTAGTTGCTCCAAAATATAAAAGTAGCCTTTAAATATTAATAAAATCATGTCTGCTTTTATAAACGCAAATAATTAAATGCGTCTGTTTATGACGCCAAAGGTTTATCATTGTAATGAATGGAGCACCCAGCGCGTCGCAAAATGACGCCCAGGGGCACCTTTAGCGTCTTAATTGTGACGCGGAAGGCACTTGACCATGCTTCGGATTTTGACGCCTTAAAAGGGTTTTTTAAAAATGGAAAAAGTAATTTAATCAAAATAAAATAACTTGCTCTTCCTCTGAAATGATTTCATTTAGGCTACATGAGCTATTGCATAATGTTAACCAGAAACCAAATATCCATGCCCACTATTCACAGCCCATTTAATTCACAATGGATACAATATTTTTCTTATTAAAATCTCATATTTCACGAGAAATGACTTAATTAAGTTGGGTGTCAAATGGCAGTTTACATTGACTTTATCAAAGTCCAAAGTTTCTGTTTACTACAGCAGCTGTTAAGAAATCCTAACAAAAAATAAAAATAAAATATAGATTACAGTCCTGTTAGCAGTTTATGGCTTATACTTTATATCGTTTCCACTTAAAAATCCATATGCTATTTGCATACTGGCAAAATGAATGTAAAATATACATTTCAGGATCAAGAGGTCACCAGACTGTTAAAAACAACCCAATTGGGTTGATTCATTTTTACAATAATGCTAGCTTTTAATTATTAATTTTTTTTACTTCATACATTAATTAATGTTTAAGGATTAACTTAAATCCTCTGAACTTTAAAAAAATCCTCAACACAACCACTGGCTTGTCTGATAATTCCTTTACTTTCGATCATATTTTACAGTATAGCATATTTGAGATAAATAGTATCTACATTTAAGATTGTTAAACAAACATTAGAAGTAACAACTTAACATTTAGAAATAGTCAAGTGTAATCGGCCAGTCTCTGTTGTCCCGTTTCCACCATTACGGCGCTGGATCTTGTGCTAGATCTTGTATCGGTGAACTTGCTGCCTTCACGTGCTGTTGGAATTATCGTGAATACTATTTTCCTAGTGAAATTGAACAGCCTCTTAAGTCAAAATATGAATGCGATGCACTCATTTATGACTTCAGAAGTGCATGGCAAGTAGGACATTTCTGATAGTACGTGAAGAGAGCATAACTTTATACCGCGACCCTGCATTGCTTATAATAATAATGTGTTCGATTTATATAGCGCTTTTCTAGGCACTCAAAGCACTTTACATTGAAGGGGGGAATCTCCTCAACCACCACCAGTGTGCAGCATCCACCTGGATGATGTGAAGGCAGCCATATTGCGCCAGAACGCTCACCACACACCAGCTGATTGGTGGAGAGGAGACCTAGTGATGAAGCCAATCAGGAGAGGGGATTATTAGGAGGCCATGATGGACAGGGGCCAATGGGCAAATTTGGCCAGGATGGCGGAGTTACACCCCTACTCTTTATCGAAGGACATCCTGGGATTTTTAACGACCACGGAGAGTCAGGGCCTCGGTTTAACGTCTCATCCGAAGGACGGTGCTCATTGACAGTATAGTGTCCCCATCACTATACTGGGGTGTTAGGACCCACACAGACCACAGGGTGAGCGCCCCCTGCTGGCCTCACTAACACCTCTACCAGCAGCACCTGGTTTTCCCAGTTGGTCTCCCATCCAGGTACTGACCAGGCTCAGCCCTGCTTAGCTTCAGTGGGAAACCAGTCTTGGGCTACAGGGTGATATGGCTGCTGGCCATAGCTGAAATAAAGGCCAAAGTACTGTATAATTTACTTAGTACGCCCGGGGTCACAAGTGTGCATTTAAATGTTTTTTTTTTTTTTGCATTATTTACATGAGTTGTAACCAACAGTCTATGGTTGTAACCATAGATGGTAAAAAAATATGGACATAGTGTCTGTGACGTCACCCATATAGGATCCTGAAGAGTCGTCTGAAGTGTAAAGTAGAGACGAGATGGCCATTGTGCTTCTGTCACGGCCAGATAACAGAAAATGGGCAAAGAGGCGGGGCGTGGGCGGAGCTGAGGTAATGTGATGACTGACAGACAGCGGGTAAATGGCTATCCACCTGTCAATCAAAGTGGCCAAGCTCTTAATTATGCAGAACTTTAAGGCGAAACTAATGAGTTATAAAAAAATCAAAATCACCCCCTCACAGTTGTCATGAAGGGCAAAATTAGTGGTATAGACCAAAACCACAATTTGTACTAGGCTGTAAATATTTTTTTTTTCCGCTGTAAAGTTGGGAATTTTAACATGGGGCTCAATGAGATTCTGCTCCCTTCTGGAGCCTGTCGAGGAATTGCAGTTTAAGTTACTTCCGTATTAGTTAAGTTACTTCCTGTTAAATTATTCAACAGAAACTGAGGGAGATTGGCACTTGGTTATAACTTGTGACAAGAGATTGCTCAAATCTGCGAATGCGTCGAATATGTGAAAAAAAAGAAGAAAAAAAACTGATGTAGGTCTATACATTCAGCTTAAGTGTACAGTTCTAAGAACACATTTTAACCTCATAACAGAAGTATTTATATTTTGTATCTTTTTTTTAATAAAATCATAACATTTTATACAAGGCATCAGGCATTTCTATCATGTGAAAAGACCGACGCGACACGTTTAGGTGACTCACATCAATCATCTGTATGGTACTTTGCATACAATTAAATAATATTCAGCAAAATTATGAATTTAGGCTATAGACAAAATAAAATGTACACAATTTTACCGGAGACATGCATTAGTTTGACAGAGCTACACTGCACTCTCCTGAAGAGGTCACAAAAAGCCTGCCAAAAAAAAAAAAAGCCAGAATCTGGGTAACACAAAAACTACCCAAACACTGAAAAAATAACCTTAAAAAATGACACAAAAGGCTCAATGCAGGAGACTTTAGGGAGCATCATAGTTCCCCCAGACTCCTAATGATCCTGCAATCCTATAATCCTTTCAAAAGCATAATAAGGATACAATCTTATGTTAAGGAAACCTGGCTGATTGCACACAATCTATGCAAAACAATCAGAGTTCTGGTTCAAACATTTCACTGTCTGTGCGCTTTGCACAAAGGCATTTTGTGGAAATTGTCTTTGCTCAAAAGTTCTGCTTCAGAAGAACTCTCATCCTGAGCTTATTTATGAGAATGAACAAAGGGCATTATCTAAGATCCATGCCATAGAAACCAGGAGTGTAGCACCTATTATATACCTATTATAAATATTTAAGTTCATTTACAATTTTTTGTAAACTCATCATCATTATAAGCTTTGTTTTGCCTGTCATAAAGGGATGGGTTTTAAAGTCGGCATAAAACAGAAGTTGTGATATTCCTTTCTTTCCTATTGTGATGTATTTCTGAGAGAAACGGCTTATCGATTATGTAAAAATGTAGGACGGGACTTGATTTTGTTAAAGCTACAATGTGTGATATTTCCCCCCATCTAGCGGTGTAAAGGTATGACAATCCAGTGAATATTCGTTTCTGTTCCTCTCAATCCCGATTTCGTTTTGACTCCTACGGTGGCCGATTTAGTCCAAGATTAACATGGCTTCCAATTCGACCTCGTTCACGACTGCCCTCGAGTGTTAAAATGCGAAATTCGAAGCTTGAATTTACGGGTATGTCCCTCTTTGGCTAATGTACTTTCAAGATGGAGGGGCAACATGGCGACCGGCATTCAAACCCCTCACCCGTATGTATTTTCAATGGCATATTATAAACTTACGAGAATACTTTATTACTTGAAAGAAGTAAATATACATTAATGAGCACATATTTTTTTGAAAGAACTAGGTGTTTTTAGCTAAGAATAAACTAAAAAAGTTGCACAGTGTAGCTTTAATCGGGAATTGATTGGATAGCTATGGCTTGCTATTGGTTGATCTCATGTGAATGACAGGTTGCTCCGCCCCCGTGCCAGTAAATACGTCACCAGAGAAAAGATGTCGCTGCAAGATAGATGGGAGGTTATTTTGATTAAAGATTATGAGGTACATTAATTCAAAAAATTATGATGTGCACGGATAAATCACTTATAATTACAGCAATATTCTTTTAATAAATATTTAAAGGTGAATTTAAGATGTCTTTGCCAACCAGGTTGCATTATTAGTTGAATCAATAAATCAATATTGTAACACTTTTCATTTGTAAACTGAAAGGCCTTCACATGGAAAATGCTTAAAAATTGCACGACAAACCCTCCTGACCTTTAGCAAACAGGAGTGTACCAGATCAAATTATGGATTTGCCACAAGCAAATATTCATGTTTATCATACATAATCAATGAACTAGCGGCTACACCTATTAAATTCCAAACAAACATTCATAAGGCGTCAGTGAGTGTGATATAGCAGGTCATTTAAGAAAGAATTGAACTATAGGATGTAGGTCACGCTTGTTATTGGAAAAAAATATTTTCAATTTATTGTCTATGGAGAGCAGCTGTGGCCTACAGTCAAACGGAAACATGCTTACATACAACGGTAGATAACTGAGCTATGGTATTGTGGTATACCTGATGCTTTTTTGTTAGTGGAAGAGAGTGGTTTGCAGAAACGTTCCCTCAGGAAATCAAGTGTTAATTAATTTAGAAAGTGTGTTTAACTGCACTTTTTCTTTTCATTTTTATTGTCTGTATATCAACAGCCACTGATTGTCAATGGACATTAAATAATTATTTCATATGGAGCCTCTTAACAGAACCCCTAAAGGGTCGTGGTGATGGGAGATTGAATTAGAGACTGTGTGTTTGTATGTAAAATGTGATGGAAATAATATGAGGTGGGGCGAAAATGTATTTAAAAATGTTAGAAAAATATTTCAAGGCTTTTGAGAATGAGTTTCTCTGGGCAACGCCCACATTTTTTAACTCCCATTTCATATTTTTAGGGGCTCTGTATTAAAGGGACAAGGGAATGGGGAAATGATTTCAATGCTTTTGTGTTCGCTCATAAAACTCTGTTGGGCTCTTTGGGCTCTGATGAGAAACTTTGAGTTTTCATGCAACACTTTAGTGATGGAAATTGTAAGGAAGGACAAATTATATTTTAATGTTTCAACGTTTTTCAGGAAAACAAGAATGTTAAATATTTGAGAGCAAACTGAACGATTTTTTGGTGGAATGCAACAATTTTTGGTAGAGAACGCAAATGTTTTGCAAGTGCACGCCAAAGCATTGGAATAAAAATGTTCCTGCCATCATTTTTTTTCTTCATCACCACGTCCTCCTATGTTCACTCATAAAACTTGCATTCTGTCGTAAAACTTTGAGCTCTGCAGAGAAATACTGTGTTTACTCCCAAAACTTTAGTGATGGAAATAATGTGGAGTAGGAGGACAAATTATATTTAAATGCAAAGTTTCTCAGGAAATAATGTTTTCGTGAGAGAATGCAATATATCTGAGAGCAAACTGAACGATTTTTGGTGGAAAGTAACCTGTGAGAGAACACAAATGCAAGTGCATATAAAAACATGGAAATAGATAATTTTCCTCCATATATATATATATATTTTTTTTTTTTGTCATTATGTCCTTTTAGGGGCTCCATATTAATTAAAGGGCAGGGGGATTGTAAAAAACAATTATATACATTTAAATATATACATACACACTCTGTATTACCCAAAAAAGTATCCAAATCGTTAAATTGAGGTTCCAATCATTCCCATGACCAAAGGTGAATAAAATTAAGCACCTAGGCATGCAGACTGACTCTACAAACATTTATGAATCTTTCTGCAGAGTCAATAGCTACAGTCCTCCAAACTTCATGTGGGCTTCAGATTAGCTCACGGACAGTGTGCAGTGTACAGAACAAGGCCAAGCAGCTACAGCCAAGCCTTACACCACCAAGTGCAATGCAAAGTGTCAGATACAGTGGTGTAAAGCACGCCACAACTGGACTTAAGGGCAGTGGAGAAATGTTCTCTGGAGTGACCAATCATGCTTCTATGTCTGGCAATCCGCTTGATAAGTCTGGGTTTGGCGGGATTCAGGACAACGGTACTTGCCTGACTGCATTGTGCCAAGTGTAAAGTTTGGTGGAATGGTAGAAGCTTGACACACCGCTTTTTGGGGGGGCATTTTTTTCCATTCTTCTTTGCAGGACCTCTTAAGCTCTGTAAGGTTGGATGGGAGGCAGCAGTGCACAATTTTCAGATCTCTCCAGAGTTCAGTTGGGCTCAAGTCTGGGCTCTGGCTGGGTCAATCAAGGATATTCACAGGCTGTTATCTCAGTTATCTCGGCTGTGTGCTTAGGGTCGTTATCCTATTGGAAGATGAATCTTCACCTCAGTCTGAGGTCCAGATCGCTCTGGAGCAGGTTTTCCTCAAGGATGTCTCTGTACGTTGCTGAATCCATCTTTCCCTCAATCCCAAGTCTCCCAGTTCCTGCCGCTGAAAAACATCCCCACAGCATGATGCTGCCACCACCACTCTTCACTATAGGGATGGTATTGGCCAGGTGATGAGCGGTGCCTGTTTTCCTCCAGACATGATGCTTGCCATTCAGGCCAAAGAGTTCAATCTTTGTTTCAACAGACCAAAGAATTTGGTTTCTCTTGGTCTGAAAGTCCTTCAGGTGCCTTTTGGCAAACTCAAGGCGCCCTTATAAGATTGGCTTCCTATATTTAAAAAAAACCTGTGATGAATTACATTGCACTGGCCTGGCATTTTCAATTCAAAGGCATTTCACAAACGGTTGTACCTAGTTTAATATTAGAGCTGAGTTAAATTTGGAGTTATTTAGATTTTTGTTGCTTTTTAGAGCTACATGGCTTTATCGTATCTCTTTAAGGGTTTAAGGGTGAATAAACAAGGACAGGATATTAATTTAAGGGTAAGCTATAGCAAAAATATTCCTTTAAATCTTGAAATAAAGATAAACACATGAAACTGACATGTTGTTAGGCATTCAGTGAACTAGTTTAACCTCAGTACACAGAGCACATCATAAATAGTGATATTCTTCCAACCAGAAACAGCATCTTTACATCCCTGTCCTTATGCTGTATATCTCTCTATATAACCAGTGATCCCTTACTGGATCTCTATGTGAGGGATTTGCCACAGACCAGTGACAGATGTGCTGTGCCCTCTCCTCTCTTCCTAGAGTATATTTGTTTAGCAGGATTACAGCTTGTCATCTCTGGGGACGCCAGCCGCAGCGCAAAGCGTTCGGCTCTTAAAGGGCCGCCGCGCAGTCGAGCCGAGGGGCCCGTTCACATACCCAGTGTGTCTCCGAATGGACTCCCGCTGCGCTTGGCTCCGCAGAACCTCAATTTTCTCCCAGCCAGAGTGTTTCTCAACAGGCTTGAATGGAAAATGGATGTTGATTTGATCCAGAGCATGCAATGACACCTCTGACACAGTCCTTGTGGACCATGTGATAAATATTTAAAGCGCGAGAGAAAGAAATGTTTGATAGGAAAGAGAAAGAATTATGGAGAGAAACACACTAAAATGGAGGGGGATCGTGAGTGGGTGTGCGAGGAGGAAAGATGGAAGTCAAATGGCAGTATACATGCTGCGCTGATTAGATATTCCTTTTGAAGGTAGGTGTGGTGTCAGGTTTGCTTTGAGAAGCTTTTCGACTCTTGATGTTTCTGGGATAACAAAGACGTGTCAATGAAGCATTCGCTGATATGAAGATTTTGTTATGCGCTTTCCTGTGGCACTTTGCAGGCAGCTGGCTGCTAATTTATTAAGCGTTGATGTTTGGCATCTTGCGGGCAGACGTGTTTGACTAACATTATCTGCCGAGGATGGTTCACAACATCTTTATTTTCACACAACACATGCACGTGCATAGGTGTTTTTGATGCGCTGTGTGTGAAGACAATAAAAGAATATGTGAGGACAACAAAACAAAAGCAGAACATATATGTAAATCACTCAAAAAATAAAAATGTTTAAAGAAAACTTTCCCCAAGCAATTTAATTTAACTATTAAGGTATTTATTTACACCACTATACAGAAGTTTGAGGTAGATGTTTTGGTTGTTTTTAAATGAAGACTCTAATGCTCACAAACGCTCCATTTATTTGATAAAATTTATAGTAAAAACAGCAATATTGTGAAATATTATTTAAATTATTAATACATATTTTACACACACACACACACACACACACACACACACACACACACACACACACACACACACACACACACACACACACACACACACACACACACACACACACACACACACACACACACACACACACACACACACACACACACACACACACACACACACACACACACAATAACGTGATGCTCAATAAAAATGTATTATTATCATTGTTGAAAACAGTTGTGCTGATTACTATTTTTTTTTACGAAAACTGCAAAGATTCTTTGTTGAATAGAAATGTATTCGAAAAAATAAAGTTTATCTAAATATGTTTGTAACAAATGTCTTTATTGTCACTTCTGATCAATTTTAATAACTACTTTTAATTAAAGTATTAAAAATCTTACTGACCCTAAAGTTTTGAACAGTATTGTAAATCAGAGCATGATAATACAGTAAATTTACAGAACAGACAACTTACAGTAATGCGCTTACAATGGGGGTTTTGCAGGTAAACAGCGACATGAGACATGAATAAATAATGACAATAAATTCCGTTCAAAATCGTCATTTTACAGCAGGGAGGCTATTTCAATGTAGCCTACAATGTATTTTTTATAGGTATTTTTCAACAACAAAAAAGTAGGGCGGCACTTGACATTGTCCATTTGGGAATTACAGTTTTTTTATTCACTTTGGTACTATTTTCATAAATAAGATGTACCTTTTTCAAAACTCTTAGTACAAAAATCCAAACTGACACAGCTAGTCATTACGTCAAAACCTGATCTCATGCTTTCATTCAGTTGCACATATTTTCAGTCCACTCACTATCATTGTTTCAAGCACAATATTATTGTAATATGTAATGAGAACATTTGGTTTCATAACACAACTGTATGATTTTCTTTCAATTTAGTACTTTTAACAATCAGTTCATCCAACAGCAAACAATACAAGATACATGTTTCAAATCACCCTCGTGGCTTACAGATGCCACATAAGAAAATATGCTTACATTACCTAACTTATGTAAATGAATCCATAATCTTTGTAATAGTATCTATTCAGTGTGTTATCAAAAGGTGTGATAAAGTTATGACCCAGCCAGTAATGTGGAAGCCCCATGGTAATCTGTTTACAGTATCACATGGCATACATACTGCAATGTACAATGCTGTATTTGATTCCATCCGCCTTATCCATCCCTACTGTATTCTGCTCTATGTTCACACACACACACACACACACACACACACACACACACACACACACACACACACACACACACACACACACACACACACACACACACACACACACACACACACACACACACACAATATGGTATTTACGGTATGATTGAGATTTACGGTATGAAAGGTGGTTACTGTGAAACATTCATGTAGATGAAACTCATTTTGTGTAGTGAAAAGGATACTTTGTGGTTTTGTGTATTGTACTAACACAATTGAAAATATGCTGAAATGTTTGAAAAAAAGGGAACTTTTTATGATCTGTTGTGATATTAGTATTATGAGTTTTGAAAATGTACACCTTGCTTGTGAAAATAGTACCAAAACGAATAAAAAAATATAATTAGTTTTTGCTTATTGCTGCAATCTCATGTGATTGACAGGTTGCTGGAGGGGAGGGATTAATACTGTGGAGAGAGAATTGACAGGAAACGATTCAAAGCTGGAATGGAATGGGGACAGATTCCTTCTGGATTCAAACAATTCACACGTCGCTCTTACAGGAAAAGGTTCTATATATGAGCAATATCCCATCGGGCTGATACAGCCATATTGCATGGCTACAAGTGTGATATTACGTTTACACCACAGTTCGATGGCACAAGTCAGTAAATGTATAAGAAACAACAATGGAGTGTCTTTAAAATCACTCTTTTGTGCAGAACTGCTTTCTTCTGCCACAGATTCAAATCTCAAGTTAACAGTTTGACAGTTGAGCCCAAGCCTCCATTACGAATTCTAAAACGTCAATTTAGTTACGAAAGTTACGAAAGATCACTTGGTGTAAGCTGATTGTATAATGTAGAGTATAATGCTATTATGAGAGAGTGATCGACTAAACGAGTGTATACTTTTCGGAGGAGCCCGATCTCATGTAAATGCGTATCAATAGTACGAGTGTGCAATCTCGTGGAATGTATACGGCAAAATGAGTTTTGGCGTGCATATGGTACGCGTTTTTTTTGTGCATATATGATACGCACTTTATGGCATATTATACGTACGATTATGCGTACGATTTGGTTTACAAATTAAATGATTTATGTTATTTATAATTAAATAAATAATTATTTATTGAATAATAATTTATTAAATAAATTAATTGTTAGGAATTTGTGAATGCAAGTTATCAAAAAAAAACAAAAAAACAACAAAAAAACTGAACCCATTAAGCCTGAAAGCATTATTCAATCATTTAAAGAGTTACTTCAGATATTTAGCATTAAGCTTTGTATTTAAACTGGGTCATAAATGTAGTAGAAATGTGAAATTATTTTTGAATTTGGTGCCTTCTAGACTGATAAATGACAGAAAATGTATTTTTGTCTCATTGGGATGAAAGACTACAATTCCCAGAATGCTTCGCTGCCCTGTGAGGCCACTCCCAAAGCCACCGCTACTGGATCACTGGATCATGCTCCCACCACATTTATTTTTATAAAATCAGTTCATTTAGAGAGCAGAAACTACAATTAAAAACTCAATGTGCCTGTTCAATATAATGTGTGTGAGCAGCTGAGCTAGTGTCACGGCACAAATACAGCAGGAGTCAGATTATGATCATGAGAGCCGAGGTAAGCGTGTTTTCAGTCTGGCGTGTTTTCAGTTCATGCCTTTGGAAACTATCTTTCATTGGAATTAATTTGAGAAGTTAAAACACTCTCTTTGCTCCGCACAACTCCGTTTACATGACTGCCCGCAGCTGCCTGAGCTGAGTGCAGTGAGTGCGATCCCACTCCACATTCGCGGGTCGAAAACATGCAGAAATAGCACCCTCTACTGGCTGTAGTCTTTAGCCTCTGGCCAAAAATTCCTCCCATGACGGAAAATGACGATATTTGCGTCATCGGAGGATTTTTTCCCCAATAAACTGCATAAATCTCTTATCCCAGGGGGATATGGAGAGCATGATCATTCAAATATACTCCTGGGTTTCTACTGATACAAAGCTATATGCTAAATTGCTGAATTAACCCTTTAAGGCATTTCTCCTAGTATAGACTTTTTTTTGGCTTAATGGTTCTAAAAATGGAGTAAAGAACACTAGTGTTCTGTATAGAACTTAATAGATTTTTTTAATCCCCGCTCAAAATGTTGAAGCATGTGCTTATCATCTTAATTTCTGGTCTCAAAGTAATTTCCAGCAAAACTATTCATGTAGTCCCAATGCTAATGGAATAATTAAATTTACACTGATTCCATGCAACAAAATCAACTTGTATCGAATTAGCTCTTTTTAATTAACCAAACTGACCAAGCAGCAAAAATCTATTTTTCGAGTCAGTTTGGATAGAAGCATTTTTTTTTCTTTACACACTTTTTCTTTTCTGTTCCCATCTCCAGCCCCCAATATACATATCAAACCACTTTTAATAGGAAAATGTCGCCGACGTGTGCACGCTAGTATAAGTGTTGTCCGTAGGGGACGAAAAGAATGAAAAGTATTAACCTATATCTTACATAAAATATCTAGTTTTCTCGTGGACTACTGGGATGTATGTGTATGTAATGTTATGTATGTCCTAGTGCGCTCCTTGCATGCTTTTATTCATTATCATCTGGTTACAGATTTGTCTTCCTTGTGGGACCAATTCACTGTACCAAATTGATTCTGTACCCCCAACTGTATTAATGTAATGTTTGAAGAGGTACTTTGAATAAACTCAAACTCAAACCCTGCTCTAACGTCCCGTTTTATACTTCAATGATACAGTTCAGAATATGTTAATCGCACCACTGTCTCTCGCTTGACGTTCGGGGAGAGAACTGACCACATAACCATCTGCCATGGAGCATTCTGCTGCTTGTTTTGGCCCATCTGGATGTGTGACGCTTTGAGATCATGAAGTTTCTCATAATAGACTGCATCTTTATATCCCATAACACCCATAATTTTCCATAATGTGCCTGCAGTTGGAGTCATTTGTGTCCATGCCTATCTATTAGAATGCATGGACATCTAAATGTCTTAAAGCCATTTTCCTGATTATTTTTCAGTCTGTGCAAAACTAAGTCGAGAGTTTTCATGCAAAACTAAATGAATATTAAAATAATAAATAATACTATTTAAATATTGAAATAACAATAAATCATGGAGGTATACAGTAACTTTGCCTTTACGCAGATCTGGGCTATTTACGTCTGTCTGTGCATGTTTTATGGAGTGTGTTTGTGTGTAGAAATCAATGCTTGCGGTGTAAGTACCAGTAATCACTGCGGGTGAATGTAAATGCTTCATATATTTTCCGACTGGGTCACCCGAGGCAGAAGAGAGTAGGTCATGCATGCAACACTCTCTCTCACACACACACTCACACATATGCTGAAACCGAAAAGGCACATTGTAAATGTCAGTACGCTGAGTTGGAAAAGCCCAGAGCTTTACACAAAAAGATTTTTGTTTAGAAATCTACCAGAAGTATCCTATTTGTGAAATCAGTTTATATATAATTATACCAAATTAGCCAGCACTATTACTAATCTGTTCACATTACAAAAGCTGCAAAAACATAATATTCTACAGGTGCAGACAGTATGTTGGAATAGTTATGATAAAATGCTGGCCGCAAGCTTTCATAATGTCCTTTAATTTACAAATGCAAAACATTAGGACTATCGAAAAATACATTTATATTTTGGAGTGTTCGTGATGCTAATGATGTAGAAATGGTACACTTCACATTTTGCCACATAATAGGGATGCCCAATATATAAATACCATATTGGCTTATAATAAAGTACCCCTATAATTCTGTTTTAATTCTGTTCTGTTATGGTTGGGAAAGGTTTACAAACGTTTACATGTGTGGAAGATCAAAAAACACATTTTCTAATAACATATATAGCAACGTCACCGTTTTTCTCAAAGTCTATGAAACGGATTGATAAAGTATCCGGTCTCTCCAAACCCCTCCTTTCTGAGAGCTTCCTCTACTCGGATTGGTCATGTCCCAGTCTGCTGTGATTGGTCTACAGTTTACAGCATATGTCGGAAACAAATCACACATTTTCTATTTAATAACATTTGTATACACAGTAATACCAACAGTAACAATAGTGTCATTAAGCAAATGTTTTGCACTTTGATCCTAAAAAATTTGCTGTCATTTTAGATTTACAAACAGCTAGCCTGACAAGCCAGACCCACATCAAGATGTTTGGTCTGGAAACTCACCATAGACAGGGCTCAATCCGAGGGGCGGGATAAACGGTTGTCTTTCAAACTCCCTCTGCATGAGATAGGATAGCGCTACAACCAGAGCAACGAAGGTGAAGCAGAGTTTGTTGATAGATTAAACATTTGCCGTATCCGGTCGGCAAAACTCCGAACACATCTTCCCTTCTTAAGAAAGACTTCAGTGCCGTTCTTTGTTCTTTTCTCAGAGAAAAGCTAAATTTTTGGTATAAAATCAAAGTGGAGGCGCACATACAAATCTCACTACCCTGGCCTCAAGAGGTGCGCTAGTGACTGATGCTAGAGGCTGTGTTCTTTAGTCTCTCCATGCCGGAGACACCAGTTTGAAGCCCATTCACAGCAGGTCAAGTAGTACTGGTAACAATTGGTGCCGTGACCCAAATGGGAGTGAGGTTTAAGGTGGTAACAAAGCAAGCTATTAAGTAAACCTCACATCCCTATTCTTAAGAGGTGGTATTTAGCATTCTTCTTAGAGCTCCCACCTCCCATGCCGGAGACACGGATTCGAATCTCACTCGGAGCGGGTTGAGTAGTACTAGTTGCAATTGGTGCCGTGACCCGGGAGTGAGGTTTAAGGGGGTAAGTGTTTGTAAGATCTGTCCTTGTAAACTTCACTCCCCTGTTCTCAAGTGGTGGTATTTAGCATCCTTGTTAGTGCTCCCGCATCCCATGCCGGAGATGCTGACCTGGAGCAGGTTGAGTAAGATTGGTTACAATTGAGACCCAGATGGGATTGAGGTATAGAGGGGTGAGTGTTACAGAAAGCTAGTAAGTGCTGTGCATGTAAACCTCACTCCCCTGATCTCAAGAGGTGCGCTAGAGACTGCTGTCTGCGTCCATGTTAATGTCCTCACCTCCCATGCCAGAGATGCTGTTCAAATCACACCCGGAGCGGGTCGAGTAGGACAAGTTTGTTTTTAGTGCTTCGTTTTTTGGATTAGTTAAGTTTAGACAAAATCGTATAGAATTTAATACAATGTCATTTATCAGTCAAAAACCTGCCAGAATTGTAATATTAGTCTATCCCTAATATCAGCACACTGGCTCATTATAAAACAGCCCTCATCATCTTTGACATCACCTTCCAAGTCCATGATCCCACAAACTGCATATGTGAGGTGAGCACCTACAATCCCCATGTTTACCGCTCTGCACAGACACTACAGGGCCCTTTTCCTTTTTGCATGTTCATGCATGTATGCCTGTTTGTTTCCTTCATCCCTGTGTGTCCGCCTCCTTTTAAACCCCATGCATCTCCTTTGTGCATGTGTCGCTCATGCCAGCTGCTCTCTGAAGCCACAGGAGTTCCCGTAGTTTCCAGGCTTTAATTAGCCTCGGAGGGTCAACACACCTTCAGGTGCTTTATAACACACTCACACCTACACGTGCACACATGTACTTTACTTCTCACCGAAATCAGCTACAATTCAGCTTTATATGGAGTCCCAGCAGACTCTCTATTCCATACATTGATAAATTAAGGTCAGGGGAATAGTGAAGGAAAATAATGAAGAAATGCGTCTTCCTCATCTCCACCATGTAAATGTGCATTTTGGTTTATTGAAAGCGAAAGTGCAGGCAGAGCCGAAATTATAGAGCTTTTTTTTTTTAATTGTGAGCATGTACTATCTCCTTCAACATCTCTAGATTTCAAACATCAGCAAAACACCTTGTCTGCACTCAAACCCACACATACAGCCCAGCTAGAGAACCTGATAATTGCCATTTTGGTGTGCATGACTGAGCTTGTACGAATGCTCATGTTTACTAGTTTTCTTCATTTTTCTAGTACTAGAAAAGTAGTCAACTATAGTCAATGTTTACCTTATGGAAATGGCCCACAATACACTGTGAAGCATCAGCTGCCTTTGCTGTTTCTGATATATCCACTGCCTTGCTGATGGAGAGTGAGCGAGTGGAGCTGACACGAAAGCATGCTTATGTCCATTATTCACACTGCAAAAAAATCAATATGGTGATAAGTATTTTGGCCTTGCTTTCTAGTAAATAAATAGAAAAATCCTCAAAACGAGATGAATTTCTTAAAAAGGAAAAAATTATTGCATAGTTTATTTTTATTTCCCCATTGACAAGCTATTAGCCCCTTTCACACATACAATCTTTACAGTTAAATTACCGGTAAAAGTTCCGGCAATTTACCGGTATTTAATTTTTTTTATTATTATTTATGCGTCAAAAATGCCAGTGGAGTAAGAAAAATAAACTTACTTCAATCATTGAAATCTTTAACACCTGGGAAAAAAAACTCTTGTTTTCATCTCGAGGGCAGTTAGCAACTGGTTGGTACAGGATCCTTGTAAGACAATTTGAAACTGCCATTTTTGAATCATGAACATTCTTAGCCATTCACCTAGAACAAAGTATGAAATGTATTAAAAATCAGGCACGGTATTACATATACAATATAATAAAAATACATGGCTAATTTTGAATGCCAATCAATGGAGAAAACTGCTTTTAGAACTAAATAGTGTAGTTACAGCATCTACAAGCAGGGGATATAACTGGATATATTCTGTAAATGCTGGTAGGTGCTGTAATATATTATGTACAAAGTGTGTGTGTGTGCGCCCTGGTAAACCCAACACTAAAAATTCATCTTCAGCCTCACAAAAACACACGCACATGTCGTGTTTCCATGTTTTATGGGGACTTTCCATAGGGGTAATGGATTTCATACTGTACAAACTGTACATCCTATCCCCTTACACTGCCCCTGCCCCTAAACCTACCCATCACAGGAAACATTCTGCATTTTTACTTTCTCAAAAAAACTCCTTCTGTGTGATTTATAGGATGTTTTCCTCATGGGGACCTAAAAATGTCCCCACAAGGACAAGGATTTCGGATATTGCCATCTTTGTGGGGACATTTTGTCCCCATAACGTAGGGATTACCAGGCCACACACACACACGCACGCAATATACCACAAATACATTTGACTTCACAATCCGATATGGCAAACACACAAAACATGCCTAAGCAATTTGTTAGAACTAAACTAGCAAAATCTAAAATCCTTGTAGGGATATTTTTGGCCCTCATGAGAAAAACAGCTTATAAAATGTCAAAATGCTAAAAGTTTTCTGTGATAGGTAGGTTCAGGGGTTGGTTTAGCGTAGGGGGATAGAATATTCAATTTGTACAGTATAAAATGTCTATGGAAAGTCCCCATAAAACACAGAACATGGAAACCAGGTGTGTGTGGTTTCTGTGTGTCCTGGTACAAAATGTCCCCGTAAAGATGGCAATATTCAAAATCATTGTCTGGATATTGTGTGTGTGTGTGTGTGTGTGTGTGTGTGTGTGTGTGTGTGTGTGTGTGTGTGTGTACAGTACAGTAAACTTTAAGTGTCTTGGAGATGTTGCCAAAGTCCTTCTGGATTTAGTCTGTTTCTGTCTCTTGATGTAATTACAGACAGACTCTATGATGGTGTGATCGATCTCCTTGAGGAGCATAAGGCTGTTGTCAGACTCCTTGTGCATACAAAAATCTCACTGGATTCTACAATTATTGGCAAACGGAATGTTTTGAAATGTAAACTGATGTTTCCAACAGACACATTACAGCAAAATATATAAATAACTGCCGTAAAACCATTTTTGGGTGAAAATACTAAGCCTTCCACACAGTACGCCATATATACATATGTAATTGATACTTTTATTACACTTTTATTAGTGCCCCCATCCACTTTCATTGTTTGGCTAGAAGTGCATTCTACAAAACTTCTCTTTTAGTGCATCACAGAATAAAGGAAGTCATGGGTGAATACATGATGACAGAATTGTCATTTTAAGGTGAACTATCCCTTTAAAAGATAGAAGGTGACAAATTCCTCCCCTAATGACACTCTTTCTGAAACGAATAAATCAACGGCGTCAAACCCGTTGCCAAAGCATGATTTATGCATTTCTCTCTCCCTGAGCATCTTCCATGTCATCCATCATATTCGGCAAAATCCCAGAGAACATGGGTTAAATGATCTTCACCTCATCTCTCCTTATGCATCTGGAGTGTGTTGAGGGGGTGGGACATCTCTGAAGTTGAATAATAATCTAAATGTCATTAATCATTAGTCCACAGTCCATCTCTTTCTCTGGCAGTCTCCCTCTCACACCAAAAGTCTAAAAAGGCGCGTCTTGTCTGTCTGGCGTGGATGTCGCTCTCTGTCATTTCCCAGTACACCCACATGTTTACTGTTGACTGCCTGTGTCTCCCCATTCGTGGCAGGAGCCTTGGTGACTGTGCACATGAGTGCTCTCTTGCACGTCACACGGAAATATCCATCCTCCCCAAGGGCTTTGGAAGCTTGAGGGTTTGACATCGAGATGTATGGGATGTTCATGGTCTGCTTGGCCCGCTGTTCCCAAACTGTACAAGCGAACAGCATGCAAGAAGTCTGATGCAAAAGGCAGTCGATTCATGTAGATTCAGCTTTATGGCTCAGCTCAGAATTCTCAGTGGATGAGACGCATTTAAAGCCATAAAAGAACAGATATACACACACCTGCAAACATACAATTAAATTCTGAATTAATGTGGCATGTAAATACATATACACCATCCAGCCCAAAAAAAAAAAAAAAAAAAAAAAACCTTTTCAAGTCTATGATTGGATCATGATGTTGTTTTAGCATGTTATTTTTGGCAACAGTTCTTCCCTAACTGATGGAGTGTGTGGCTTTTCATTTCTTAAAGCTGCACTGTGTAACTTTTTTAGTGTATTCTTAGCTAAAAACACTTAGTTCTTTCAAAAAATGTGCTCATTAATGTATATTTACTTCTTTCACGTAATAAAGTATTCTCGTAAGTTTATAATATGCCATTGAAAATACATACGGGTGAGGGGTTCGAATGCCGGTCGCCATGTTGCCCCTCCATCTTGAAAGTACATTAGCCAAAGAGGGACATACCCGTAAATTCAAGCTTCGCCGTGTCTAATGTGAAGAGGGGGATTGGCATGTTAATCTTGTACGAAATCGGCCACTATAGGAGTTAAAACTAAATCAGAATTGAGAGGAACTGAAACTGGATGGTCATATACCTTTTAACCGCTAGATAGTGGAAAATATCACACAGTGTAGCTTTAAGCAACCATGTAGGAAGCACATCATCGCCATATTCCAGGATGACAATGTCAAGATTGTAAGGCTCAAATGGTTAAATAATGGTTGGAAGGGGTCATGAAGGATCATTTTCACACATCCTCATTGAAAGTCTTTGAGATGTGCAGGAGGACACTTCACAGAGTGCTGGACTCTTGCATTGTCAATACAAGATGTTTGCACAACTTTTATTTCCATTAAAGGTGAACTATGTAGTATTTTTGCAGTAAAATATCCAAAAACCACTAGGCCAGTGCTATATATTTTGTTCAGTTGAGTACCTACAATATCCCAGATGTTTCCAACTATTTGTAAATTGTGAGAAAATTGCTATTTTAACTAAGGACAGGGACGTTTCAGCATTGCATTTGAGAGAGTCGCCTGTCAATTGCGTCATATCTGCGTTACCCTCGGTTTCGGCTTTTATTTGGCAGGAGAGCTTTACTCTTAGCAGTGTGAACAACTGAACGCACGGAGTAACGTCATAACATCGTTTTAAACACACTTAAATGTATCTAATATGATAAACAGAGCTCCATTACCTCAAAATCATAACCGGAAGAGCGGATCTGTGCAGGCGCCCGGCAAATGAGTCCCGTCCCGTCATAATAAAAGTCCCGGTATTCACAAGGCGGGTATTTGTTTAACAATCGCTCCAGCAGCTGTGCTCAGGTCCACAACACTCGGTCCTGCTCTGCTTTAGACTACAGTAACGTTAATAACCGCATGCATGAACGTGATTTCTGCCCGAGTCATATTTTTCACCGGCTGTGATGAGAAGACCACATCTCCCAAGATACTGAGCTCACACTTTGCATCATCAAACTACGCATTTATTTTGCATAGGCGCCCTCCAGTGGACAAAAGCTGCATAGTGCACCTTTAACAGGTGCAAAAAAAATTGTCATAAAAAAAAAAAAAACATGTATACGTATACTTTATAAGTGTATACATGCATTTTCACTTGTTTATATTCTCAAAAATAAATGAACAATCAGAAGTAATTATAAACATATTTACCAGTTGACACTTGCCACTGACCAACCCCAGAGTGTTATGACTGCTGCCGCCCATCAGTTTCTCCAGTAAGTGCTCTGTGAATATATGTGTTTCATTTGTTCAGAGACATCCAGCAACAGGTGAGCTTGACAAAAAAGTGTGACCTTGAATTTACATTTGACAGATTCCGGCAATACCATTGAAAAACAACATCAGAAGGTTTTAAGCTGGACTCTTCAGAGTCTCTTCAGAGCGTCGTTCCCTTGTGATGACAGTGCTGTGTTTAGCAGTCATCTAACACTCTTTTTAGTTAAAGAAACCCAGGTGTGTGAAATTTAGCCCCAGTCCTAAACCGCTGCTACTGGAAGATATTGTGGTGCACAGCATAAAGGAGCTTGCTTAGGGAAACCCAAAACTGCAGGCCGCTCATGTTGTTCATATGCAGCATATTTACTGTGATAAGTTTAGAGAATGCAGCCTTTTGACACAGTGCAATTTCTAATTGCCATATCATTCACACTGATAATATACACATTTTACACACACACACACACACATACCATTTTTAGGTTGTTTTTTGTTCTCAAAACAATATTTTGTAAATTACAATTTTACTGGGGGACATGATTCGGTTTATGGACTATTGTATGCGACTAAACCTTAGCAGTAGCAAGCAAAACGGTTTTGCACGTCAGACTAGTGTAACGTACATAGAACAGCAATGGAGTAACCGTTAGCGCATTTGAATGACGAAGCACGCGATCGTGTCGTTTACTGATGTTTACTCACGCGACGATAGCCAACAGCACAGACATTTGAAGCAGATTTACTCACCGGCTGCTTCCAAAGCAGGACCGAACCTTTATCGCTGGGACCGCTTCGTCAAAAACACACTTCTTGGAGTGTGGAGATCCACTTTGCGATGCGACTGAAGTGATGTTGTGAAGCTTCCCGTCATTTCTGCGTTCAAATCGGTTCAAATGCAGCGCTGCCTTCCCGGAATGCTGTGCTGAAGCGTTGAAGTCACCCATAGGAATAAAGTGGAGCGCGGCGCCTGGATCGACTGGATCTGCACCTGAGTGTTTACGGCTGTGCATTTCCTCTCTCGCTCTAGTCACGAGCGCGCGCACCCTACCGGGAGAAGAGCCCGTACGGCCCATACAAGGACCTTCCGCTCTATTAACGTCAAGTCGACCCATACTCGAAAAAAACTCTCCGAAACTTGTGAGAAACCGGAAGGAGTATTTTTAACACAGAAATACTCCATCAAACGTCCAACATTAGTTTTTTAAACTTTGTCTATGTTTAGGATGGGAATCCAAGTCTTTAACAGTGTAAAAAGCTCAGTATGCATGAAACAGCATTTCACCCCCCCTTTAAATGTATTAAATGTCTTTATTAAACATATCTAAACTTCTACTCAAGTATACTGTGCAACATACATGCAAATATCAAACTAAACAGATGCTATTCAAGGACAATAACTCACAATTTCAGACCCAAAAGCTGACTTTATAAAGCATTTTCTCTTCGGCCTAAATGTTTTACATTTGCTTTACATGTCATGAGCTCATTCTGACACACGATGCACAACCAGGACATACTAATATTATTATGTCAGTGTTTGTTGTGTTCTCACAGTCGTATGACAGGAGATATGACGGGAGATGCACCAAAACATGATTAGAAATATCAAAGGATCTTGTTATACCATCTTAACATGGGGGAACGCAAATAGATTCATTTTTGGTCCAAAGCATATGGGGACGCAATTTTAAATGAAGTGTTGTCACAGCATTTCCTTCGCCAGACAAATTGAACGGGGAGTTTGTGCCAGCACTTTGGGCTTTCCTATTTTCACAGTCAGATTACTAGAGGCGTTTGCGAAGGAAAACATCACCAGTACTAAATTACTCATAACCAAGATAGTAGTCGATATTCTTGATGCTCATTTAAATACCACAACAAAAACGAACTTCCCACCGTACACTGAAAGCGTAATAGCTGACAAGCAAAATAGAAATGCAATCTAATTATGAGTTGAAAGGCATGTAGACTGCTTCAGTTAATGTTTCAATTAGGTACCATTACTTGATTTTTTAAATGTATTCAAGACAAGTAAAAACTTCATAAGCAAAGGAACATATTATCAGATCAAAGACTTTTTTTTTTTTTACATTTTGAATCAAAAGAAGTCTCATACTCACCAAGGCTGCTTTTATTATATGCCAAATATTAATACATTTTAATATCTTATATATATATATATATATATATATATATATATATATATATATATATATATATATATATATATATATATATATATATATATATATATATATATATATATAAGATATTAAAATGTATTAATATTTGGCATATATATATATATATATATTTTTTTTTTTCTTTTTTTTTCCAAATATAATTTATTCCTTTGATGGAAAAGCATCCTTACTCCAGTACTCAAGTCTTCATTTCCTTCAGAAATCATTCTAATATGATGTTTTTTTTGTTCAAGAAACATTTATTATTGAAAAGTATGCATGTATACACTCCCTTAAAAAGTAACTAATTGCGTTACTTAGTTACTTTTTAAGAAAAGTAATGTGTTACATTACTTTTGCGTTACTTTTTTCACCTGGGATGGGCTTGTTTTTTTATATAACAAAAAAAGTTGTATTTTTGAGCAAATGTAAAGACCCTTCCACACCAAAAGTAGATAATAAGCCTCAGGTAACACTTCCCCAAAAAACAAAAAATCTAGTCATTTTTGCATCACTTGCTTGTTGGAATCACCAGCAAGTACATTGGTAAATAAAGAGGGACTGAATGCATACAACTATCTGATTAGTTTAACATATATAATTATTGGAGGTTTGCATAGAATTCTGATTTTGCATTTCAGATGTTATTAATTTTGAGGAATACTTTTCTTGAGATTAGATTCGTGCCAATAAGATTAGTAAATTGAGCGTGCATAAACTAATCTCATTTGCACTAATCTAATCTCAAGAAAAGTATTCCTCAAAATTAATTAAATCTGAAATGCAAAATCAGAATTCTATACAAAGCTCCACATTTAGTCTACAATAACCATTATGTTTATTTTGTTGTAAATGTAATGCACTTGGTACTAGGTACTTGGACAAGTAATCTGATTACATAACTCAGGTTACTTGTAATGAGTTTACCGCAGCACTGGTTGTAACATTATAAAAGTAAAAATAATTTTGTCACAAAATCTGGTTAGACTTGATTTTAAGGTGTCATTGTTACAGACTACTGTGTGATATTAATTAACATGTATTTACTTTAGGGTTAGGATAGGATTATTTTTGGTTGAGGGTGGTTACATGTAATTATGCATCATTTACTGTTATTATTATGGTAAGTACATTATATGTTATGTAACGCAACTGTAACAAAGTGTTACTAAAATCTTACTGACCCCAAACTAAATGATTTATTTACATCAATGTGGTCTGGGCTTTTTATGATGATAGTTGCTTGCTTAGTAATGGCGGCATAAGGGGAAAAGGACAGCTAATTCAGCTTCTGTGAAGTTCTGTCAAAATACAGCTGTCAGGAAATTAGACTGATGAAAAGGGCATGACATTTTTCTTTGTTCCTACTTTCTTTATGATCCATTTCCATTCGTAGCATCTGTTCCTCCATCTACCTTCCTCATTTGAGTGTGTGTTTAACACCACCTGATTTTAGCACGTAAATAAATTCACAGTCACTCCCTCCAACATTTATTCACATCACTTTTACACCTCCAACTGCTGGTGTGTCCTAACAGAGATAAATTTAGCAATGCAACCATGCAAAACGACAGAAAGAGAGGAGGAAATAAAGCCCTGCCAAGGTATGTTTACATATCTTTTTCAAGAATTGGAATATTTCCGGTTGCCAAATCTTTCTCAACTTCACTGCTGTGCATGCTAACAGATGGAATTATGTGCTCTATTATGCCAGCTCTCTCTTATTCGTTTTGTGTGTGTGTGTGTGAGAGTGTGTGAGTGTGTGTGTGTGTGTGTGTAAGTTTCTTTCAGGAATCTTTTGAAAAAGGAGCCCACACATCCGATCACATGGCTGAATAACTCTCCTCTGTTTTTTAAAGTTTTACTGCCAGCAATCCGATGCGTCTCTCCTCCCCCAGAAACAGCATGTGTGTTCTTACTCCCATCAATAACTTAGCCAATGCTGTGAAATATGATTACGAACACAGAGACTTTGTTGACACTCTCAGCGATTTTTTGCAGTTCCCGCAGCTTTTCTCTAATTTTGTCTGTTCACTCATCGCTCCTCCTGTTCCGAGAGGAAGGGAAGAGAGATAAATGTCCTGAAATGCAACATTCCTCCCACCCTCAGGCTTCAGGCCCTTGGAAGTGTCTGTGCGTACTTCGCAAAATGCCCATGTTTAACAGTAAAACTAAACAGCGTAGGTTTGGGGGACACGATTTAAGCGCTGCCAAACCGACCACACGGAAGTGCCCACTTATAACACAGAGCCTTCCAAAAAACTCCCAAATATAAATTGCATATGTTTGAGTGGATGCATGCACGTGCACCTAAATCATAGGTTATGAGCGGAACAATGCAATTTGTTGTGAAATCCATTAGTCTCCTTTACCTGTGTGAACAGTATAATAGAGAAGCTCTAAATTCCCTGAACTCACATTGGTTGATTCATCATGGTAAAAAATAGCAATAGTGTCTTGCAGCTGTAAATAAGAAACATAGATGGCAACACTTTAAATGTGTGCATACACTAGAGAGAATGCTGCAAATTCAACTTTTTCATAGGGGATTGTGCGACCGAAAGGTGAGAAAATGTTTCTGCAAAAGACCAAATAGCTACTTTCGTGCTTCGTTTTAAACGGCACTCTTCAAACGCATCTTACACATTCCCATCTACACTATATTGCCAAAAGTTTTGGGACGTCTTCCTTTACATGCTCATGAACTTTAATGCCATCTAATTCTAAACCCATAGGGTTTAATATGGAGTTGGCCCACCTTTTGCAAGGCTTCAACTCTTCTGGGAAGGCTTTCCACAAGGTTTGGAAGTGTGTTTATGGGAATTTTTGACCATTCTTCTAGAAGGACATTTGTGAGGTCAGGCACTGATGTTGGAAGAGAAGGCCTGGCTCACAATCTCTGCTCTAATTCATCCCAAAGGCATTCAATCGGGTTGAGGTCAGGACTCTGTGAAGGTCAGTCCAGTTCCTCCACACCAAACTCCCTCATCCATGTCTTTATGGACCTTGCTTTGTGCAGTCATGTGGGAACAGGAAAAGGCTATCCCCAAACTGTTCCCACAAAGTTGGGAGCATGAAATTGTCCAAAATGTATTGGTATGCTGAAGCATTAAGATATAATTTCACTTTAACTAAGGGGCCAAGCTCAACCCCTGAAAAACAACCCTACACCAAACTTTACATTTGGCACCAGACTCATCTGTCGTATTGCCAGCAAGAAGTGCGTTTCGTCACTCCAGTGAGTGTGCGGTTTGTGCGAGAAACCTTATTTATATAATTGTTTTACCTCTAACACCACTATGTCCAACAGCCTACAGCATGCGATCACTTCCGGTAAGTGAGGTCACCTTACTGGAGGTAATAGCATTTTGAAGGCTGTTGGACTGTTCTCTAACTGAGCAGATTTTATGAAAATGAACGCAGTGGGAAAGTGATCTGGTAATCCAATAGCGGTGGCTTTGGGAGTGACCTCGTAGGGTAGCGAAGCAAGTGCATCCTGGGAGTTGTTGTTTTTCCATCCCCATGAGACAAAAAAAAAAACATTTTCTGTCTTTTCTCAGTTTAGAAAGCACTAAATTGAAAAATAATTTCACATTTCTACTACATTAATAACCCAGTTTAAATAAAAAATGTAATGCTATATCACTGAAGTAACTCTTTACTAGCTTCATGTAATTATGCATCATTTACTGTTAATACTATGGTAATAAAATAAAGTGTTACCGGCTTCATTAGTTAACTTGTTAACATTAATGAACTCTAAAGTAAAGACCAAACAATGAACAGCTGCATTTTATAAACTAACATTAAAAAAATGAACAAATACAGTCATACAAATAGAATTGCTCATGGTTAGTTCGTTAACCAAAGTATCAAAGTGTTTTCAAATAAATAAATAAATACATCTGAATGGAAAAAAGTATGCAACCCTACAAAAATCCCATTATTGACATTAACTTGCATGCCCATGGGGACGACAAAGAGCTGAATCACTACAGTTAGAACTCCTATGTGACAGTTATTAGCTGCTACTGTACTTTTCCATTTGTCTGTCACATATTCTCAGTATTGATCAGCTGTCCGCTGTCAGACGCCGGAGGCATTTTTGTCAATTCATCAATGACATGTACAGATCGAAAAGAGAGACCATCACTATTCTGCCATCCCGAGCAGTAGTCCGCCTGGCCTTTTTCTCATGCTGTATTCAGCGGGAGAGGTCACAAAGGGCTTGTGGGATATGTAAAAAAGAGCACTCCAACATGGGCCTTCTTCAATATTAACAAACTCCAGCGGCTCAGGAGTTTCTGCCCTGCTGAAATAAAGCAGCATGAATTCACGTTCATTAGTACTAGTTTGGTGCTGGTCTAGATTGTAAAGTGTGAACACGCTACCTGGAGGTAATGTGGTTTCAACCAGCATTGTCTTGCTGATGAAACTGCTAAAGACCAAGGAAGAATTGCGGGTTACCTAACCAACCTTTTGATTTTCAGCAGCACGGAGACTCAGCTAAAATTTCAACTTGTTTCTGGGTAGCATTGGATATCCTTTGACCTTGATTTCGGAGAATTCAGTAATTACATAAGTCTTCGTCAGCTGTGGCTTTCCACATTATTGGTTTGTAGTTTTTATAGAATCCCATTGCACCTCACATATGTCCGGCTTTTTTTCTTTCATGCAAGTGCATGCTCAATTATGTCTACTGCATGCTATATTCGGCCATGCAATGCATTCAATGATGAGAGAGACTACAGTACTGTATGTAAAATATTGTGATATATTTACACAAATATAGTACTTCCATATTCTGGATTACTCAAACACATTTACAGAGTCATGCCAAAATTCACAAAGCAACTTTTTTGGTGGAAACCAGGCTGGTACAACATAAGAAACTTTCAGTTATTTTAACAAACACCAATAATTTATAAATCCAGGAAAAAAATGACTGTGCCAGTGACAAACGCCTGTCTGTAGCAGCTCAGTTCATACAGAAGAAAATGAACTGCAATCTTCTTTAATTAAGCATCAGTCTGCAGGTTTGCAGTCTGCTGCTGTGGGCTGCTACAGTCTGGAAATTTTGGATTTAATCATATATACAAGGATGTAAATAACAAATTATTCTAGCTTGCAAGTTCGATTTCATGCATTATCATGTCTCACATTGTAACAGAATGTAATTCATAATGTAACTCTAGGAGGTATTAGCATATAGTATGTCTTCTTCAAAACTAGTACTATGCAGACTTAGACTGGGTAAACCCAGCCTGTTCTGCCGGTGATTTGATTTTGCCCTGCAACTCAGTCTGGAAACCTGTACATTCATTTCTACTGCTTCTGTTACACTTTTGCGGGAATTACAGGATTTTTCAAATAATGCTCGTTTATCACTCCTCTTGTGAAGTAGAAAATACATATAATGTTCAATTTGAAACGGTCTGGTGATAGCCAGACAAATACAGACTACTACTATGACACAAATTTAGCACAGAACACACTCTTTGGACCCACTTTATATTAGGTGGCCTTAACTACTATGTACTAACATTGTAATTAATCATTTGATAAAATACCTATTGTGTACATACATGTTTTTATATTGTACTTACATTTTAAAAAATAATGCATGTAAATATGTCTGTAATTAATTTCTGTAGTTACATTTGTCATTACACAGTTGGCACTTCCCTCACACCTAACCCCCTTTAAACTGACCCACATCACCACACCTGACCCTAACCCTACCCTTAAACTGACCCACACCACCACACCTGACCCTAACTCTACCCTTAAACTGACCCACACCACCACACCTGACCCTAACTCTACCCTTAAACTGACCCACACCACCACACCTGACCCTAACTCTACCCTTAAACTGACCCACACCACCACACCTGACCCTAACTCTACCCTTAAACTGACCCACACCACCACACCTGTCCCTAACTCTACCCTTAAACTGACCCACACCACCCCACCTGTCCCTAACTCTACCCTTAAACTGACCCACACCACCACACCTGACCCTAACTCTACCCTTAAACTGACCCACGCCACCACACCTGTCCCTAACTCTACCCTTAAACTGACCCACACCACCAAACCTGACCCTAACTCTACCCTTAAACTGACCCACACCACCACACCTGTCCCTAACTCTACCCTTAAACTGACCCACACCACCACACCTGACCCTAACTCTACCCTTAAACTGACCCACACCACCACACCTGACCCTAACTCTACCCTTAAACTGACCCACACCACCACACCTGACCCTAACTCTACCCTTAAACTGACCCACACCACAACACCTGACCCTAACTTTACCCTTAAACTTACCCACACCACCACACCTGTCCCTAACTTTACCCTTAAACTGACCCACACCACCACACCTGACCCTAACTTTACCCTTAAACTTACCCACACCACCACACCTGTCCCTAACTTTACCCTTAAACTGACCCACACCACCACACCTGACCCTAACTTTACCCTTAAACTTACCCACACCACCACACCTGACCCTAACTTTACCCTTAAACTTACCCACACCACCACACCTGTCCCTAACTTTACCCTTAAACTGACCCACACCACCACACCTGACCCTAACTTTACCCTTAAACTGACCCACACCACCACACCTGTCTCTAACTTTACCCTTAAACTGACCCACACCACCACACCTGTCCCTAACTTTACCCTTAAACTGACCCACACCACCACACCTGTCCCTAACTCTACCCTTAAACTGACCCACACCACCACACTTGACCCTAACTTTACCCTTAAACTGACCCACACTACCACACCTGACCCTAACTTTACCCTTAAACTGACCCACACCACCACACCTGTCCCTAACTCTACCCTTAAACTGACCCACACCACCACACTTGACCCTAACTTTACCCTTAAACTGACCCACACCACCACACCTGACCGTAACTTTACCCTTAAACTGACCCACACCACCACACCTGACCCTAACTTTACTCTTAAACTTACCCACACCACCACACCTGACCCTAACTTTACCCTTAAACTGACCCACACCACCACACCTGTCCCTAACTCTACCCTTAAACTGACCCACACCACCCCACCTGTCCCTAACTCTACCCTTAAACTGACCCACACCACCACACCTGACTCTAACTTTACCCTTAAACTTACCCCCACCACCACACCTGACCCTAACTTTACCCTTAAACTGACCCACACCACCCCACCTGTCCCTAACTTTACTCTTAAACTTACCCACACCACCACACCTGACCCTAACTTTACCCTTAAACTGACCCACACCACCACACCTGTCCCTAACTCTACCCTTAAACTGACCCACACCACCCACCTGTCCCTAACTTTACTCTTAAACTTACCCACACCACCACACCTGACCCTAACTTTACCCTTAAACTAACCCACATCACCACACCTGACCCTAACTCTACCCTTAAACTGACCCACACCACCACACCTGTCCCTAACTCTACCCTTAAACTGACCCACACCACCCCACCTGTCCCTAACTCTACCCTTAAACTGACCCACACCACCACACCTGTCCCTAACTCTACCCTTAAACTGACCCACACCACCACACCTGTCCCTAACTCTACCCTTAAACTGACCCACACCACCACACCTGACCCTAACTCTACCCTTAAACTGACCCACACCACCACACCTGTCCCTAACTCTACCTGTATCCCACCTCAATATCAGCAAAACAAATTGAAGTATAATTTGAACACAGTAAGTAAATTGTCCTTATTTTTTGATGTAAGTACATAGTACTTAAGGTCACCTAATGTAAAGTGGGGCCCACTTTTTTTGTACAGCAGAAGCACACGCTTGAAAAGAAGCATCTACTCATCTACATTAATGAACTGTGATTTACTGATTTTATTCACCATTTCAAGCAGGCCACGATATACAGCAGTACAATTCTATTTACATCATGAGAGCACACGTTATTAATATTTCAAGTGTCTACTCTAGTGAACCTACCCGAGCATACCAACAAGCTTGGTTAAACATTTTATTGAACAGTAAGACTAGTTATAGAGCTACATAAACTGCCTGGAGGTTTCTGTCAGGAAGCTTAGTCGCAGAATGAAAAAGCTGTGTTGTGCAGGCAGACCAGTGTATCATAGCTTAGGGATGTATGGTGCACTTCAACCGGAGGAGTGAAAACTCAGAGCAGAGACAGATGAACTTTACCACGAGGACAACAGAACACTCGTCCACGAGTCAGGCGTACAAAAGCACTAAAGCGGTTCTCTACATCTGCACGGAAGAGAGAAACAAAAGGAGACTGACAGAAAGACTAAAATCAATCATTTATCAAATCTGTACAAATTATATGTATGCATGTATGTATGCATGCATGTATGTATGTATGTATGTATGTATGTATGTATGTATGTATGTATGTATGTATGTATGTATGTATGTATGTATGTATGTATGTATGTATGTATGTATGTATGTATGTATGTATGTATGTATGTATGTATGTATGCATGCATGCATGCATGCATGCATGCATGCATGCATCTATCTATCTATCTATCTATCTATCTATCTATCTATCTATCTATCTATCTATCTATCTATCTATCTATCTATCTATCTATCTATCTATCTATCTATCTATCTATCTATCTATCTATCTATCTATCTATCTATCTATCTATCTATCTATCTATCTATCTATCTATCTATCTATCTACAGTCTTGTTCAAAATAATAGCAGTACAATGTGACTAACCAGAATAATCAAGATTTTTAGTATATTTTTTATTGCTACGTGGCAAACAAGTTACCAGTAGGTTCAGTAGATTCTCAGAAAACAAATGAGACCCAGCATTCATGATATGCACGCTCTTAAGGCTGTGCAATTGGGAAATTAGTTGAATTAGTTGAAAGGGCTGTGTTAAAAAAATAGCAGTGTGGCATTCAATCACTGAGGTCATCAATTTTGTGAAGAAACAGGTGTGAATCAGGTGGCCCCTATTTAAGGATGAAGCCAACACTTGTTGAACATGCATTTGAAAGCTGAGGAAAATGGGTCGTTCAAGACATTGTTCAGAAGAACAGCGTACTTTGATTAAAAAGTTGATTAGAGAGGGGAAAACCTATAAAGAGGTGCAAAAAATGATAGGCTGTTCAGCTAAAATGATCTCCAATGCCTTAAAATGAAGAGCAAAACCAGAGAGACGTGGAAGACAACGGAAGACAACCATCAAAATGGATAGAAGAATAACCAGAATGGCAAAGGCTCAGCCAATGATCACCTCCAGGATGATCAAAGACAGTCTGGAGTTACCTGTAAGTACTGTGACAGTTAGAAGACGTCTGTGTGAAGCTAATCTATTTTCAAGAATCCCCCGCAAAGTCCCTCTGTTAAAAAAAAGGCATGTGCAGAAGAGGTTACAATTTGCCAAAGAACACATCAACTGGCCTAAAGAGAAATGGAGGAACATTTTGTGGACTGATGAGAGTAAAATTGTTCTTTTTGGGTCCAAGGGCCACAGGCAGTTTGTGAGACGACCCCCAAACTCTGAATTCAAGCCACAGTACACAGTGAAGACAGTGAAGCATGGAGGTGCAAGCATCATGATATGGGCATGTTTCTCCTACTATGGTGTTGGGCCTATTTATCGCATACCAGGGATCATGGATCAGTTTGCATATGTAAAAATACTTGAAGAGGTCATGTTGCCCTATGTTGAAGAGGACATGCCCTTGAAACGGTTGTTTCAACAAGACAATGACCCAAAACACACTAGTAAACGGGCAAAGTCTTGGTTCCAAACCAACAAAATTAATGTTGGAGTGGCCAGCCCAATCTCCAGAAATTAATCCAATTGAGAACTTGTGGGGTGATATCAAAAATGCTGTTTCTGAAGCAAAACCAAGAAATGTGAATGAATTGTGGAATGTTGTTAAAGAATCATGGAGTGGAATAACAGCTGAGGTGCCACAAGTTGGTTGACTCCATGCCACACAGATGTCAAGCAGTTTTAAAAAACTGTGGTCATACAACTAAATATTAGTTTAGTGATTCACAGGATTGCTAAATCCCAGAAAAAAAATGTTTGTACAAAATAGTTTTGAGTTTGTACAGTCAAAGGTAGACACTGCTATTTTTTTGAACACACCCCTTTCAACTAATTGCCCAATTGCACAGCCTTAAGAGCGTGCATATCATGAATGCTGGGTCTCATTTGTTTTCTGACAATCTACTGAACCTACTGGTAACTTGTTTGCCACGTAGCAATAAAAAATATACTAAAAACCTTGATTATTCTGGTTAGTCACATTGTACTGCTATTATTTTGAACAAGACTGTATGTATGTATATATATGTATATATTCACATCTATCAGGCATAACATTATGATATTGTGTTGGTCCCCCTTTTGCTGCCAAAACAGCCCTGACCCATCGAGGCATTGGACTCCACTAAACCCCTGAAGGTGTGTGGTGGTTTCTGGGACCAAGATGTTAGCAGCAGTTGCTTTAAGTCCTGTAAGTTGTGTGGTGATACCCCATTGTTCAGCACATCCCATAGATGTTCGATTGGATTGAGATCTGGGGAATTTGGAGGCCAAGACAACACCTCAAACTCATTGTTGTCCTCAGCAAACCATTCCTAAACCATTTTTGCTTTGTGGCAGGGCACATTATCCTTGTGCTTTTAAGAGTGGAAGGGGTCCGCATGGGCACCCTGACTAATCTGTGCTATGTAGCCCTATACATGCATTCTGACACTTTTCTATCACAACCAGCAATTAAGGGTCAGTTCACCCAAAAATGAAATGCATGTCATTAACTCCTCACCCTAATGTCGTTCCACACCCATAAGACCGTTCATCTTCAGTTAGTTAATTAGAATCTCTTGAAGCATCGAAAATAGAGATTCAAACGGTTATGAATCAGGGAGTCAATTCATGATTCGGATCGCCACTGTCCCATGATTTCAGCAGTTTGACACGCGATCTGAATCACAAATCGATACGCTGATTCACAACCGTTTGAGTCTTTATTTGATGATTGAAAACAAACACGGAACAGAAGACAATGCTGAATAAAGTCATATTTTTTATTATTTTTGGACCAAAATGTATTTTCAATGCTTCAAGAGATTCTAACTAACTAACTGATGTCACATATGGACTACTTTGATGATGTTTTTATTCCCTTTTGAGACATGGACAGTATAGTGTGCATACACTTAGATAAGCTGTCGGACTAAAAATAAAATATCTTAAACTGTGTTCTGAAGATGAACGGAGGTCTTGTGGGTGTGGAACAACATTAGAGTGAGTCATTAATGACATAACATACATTTTTGGGTGAACTAACCCTTTAACTTGAGCAATTTGTGCTAAAGTAGCTCATCTGTTTGAGTGGATCTCACAGGCTTTACTCCCCATGCATGTGCATCAGTGAGTCTTGGCCGCCCATGACCCTGTTGCTGATCCACTACTGTTCCTTCCTTGGAGCACTTTGGATAGATACTGACCACTGCAGACCGGGAACACCCCACAAGAGCTGCAGTTTTGGAAATGCAATGACCGAGTCATCTAGCCATCACAATATGGCTATTTGTCAAACTCGCTTTAAGATTATAAACTCAATTTAACATAGATTATCTACTGAATCGCAACATAATTTTTCTCAGCAACAAGGGGATACACTTCTTTTTTAAAGTAATTAAAAATGAAGAGCTTCAATTATAATGGAGAAATGCGCTGAACAGACATGAGGATGTGTCTCTCTCTCTCTCTCTCTCTCTCTCTCTCTCTCTCTTAATCGACGAAAATAACACTGCATAGTGCAAACACCAATAACAGCTTTAAATTGCCAATGCCGGCAAATGACCATGGTATAAACAGGATAACCCACGGCTAGCTGGGCAATGAACATTTTAATGCTGTGTATATTCGGTGTATATGAGTGCTGTCACAGTTATACTAAACAATTAAAAATAAATAAACTTAAACTTAAAAAACTTAAAAAAAGTTTATAATATTAATTAGAAATGTTGCCTTAGTAACTCACTAAAATAAAATCATTTTAAATTGACTAAATTACTAAAAGCTAAATAAAAACAAAATTAAAAAAATAATAAATTACAATTTGTAAAACTACATTTAAAACTGAAACTATAAAAATAAAAGCAAAAACATAATTTTAATAAATGCTACAATAGTATATAAATAGTACTAAACCAACACAAATTGCTGATATGACTATGCACTTTATCAATTAAAAGTTTAAGTTCTATCTTGTATCTGTTAAATTCTTAACACATGTGCTGTACTTGTGATAGGTGAAATGGACTACAAATGTGCCACTGCTGCTACATTTAGCAGTAAACTTTAGTTGGCATCGCTCTGTCATCTCCGGGGTATTTATGATTCAGCAGGACCAGATCCGCTCAGATTATGTGTCAGATGACCCATAGCAGAGAGCAAGTCCCTGGATATGCCAAAGTTTGTGAAGTTCATGGGATGGAATCTTCATGGGTTCATGGGATGGAATGAGTTTTATATGTGGCCATTACATACTGTATAGAAGTGGTATGAAAATGTATTCAGAAATACAAGTGGAGCTACCTTGAATCCTTTATCTGTATTTAAAGGTGCACAAAGTAGGATTTTATAACAGCCAGGCCAGTGTTATATATTTTGTTTATTTGAGTTCTTACAATATCCCAAATGTTCCCAACTATTTGTATATTGTGAGAAAATTACTATTTTAACCAAGGAGCCGGGACGTCTGAGGGAATCGCCTGTCAGTGGCGTCATATCTGCGTTACCGTCGCTTTCCAGTTTTATTCTGCAGAAGCGCTTTACTCTTAGCAGTGTGAGCAAGTGTCACAGCAGCCTCTGAGCGAACGCACATAGTAACGTCATAACAATTTTAAACACACTTAAATGTATCTAATATGATAAACAGAGTTATGTTACCTCATACTCATGACCGGAAAAGCAGAAATGGCGCGAGCGACTGTATCCCGTCATAATAAAAGTCCCGCTGCTCGAGCCGTTTGTTGCGTAACAATCTCTTCAGTGGCCTTGCTCAGCTCCTCAACACTCGGTCCTGCTCTGCTTCACACTACAGTAATAACCGCATCCATCAACATGATTTCCACAGGAGTCCTATCCCGATTCTTTTCCAGATGCTATGAGGTGAAAACCACATGCCCCAAGATTCTGAGCTCAAACTTGGTGTCATCAAGCTTTTGTTTAGAATAGCGGACGGAAAAATGACAATGCAGTTTTAATGTAGTAGATTGTCAAATTGTTACATAACCATTCAATTAAATGGACATAAAAATGTTCTGGTTTAAATACAAGTTAGCTTGTGCCAGAGCAAACCCATTTTGGCGTTAAAAAACTACTTTCAGGATTTACTAAAAAGAAGAGAGACTTTAAAATGAATCACCTGAGATCCTTTACAAAGGTTTACACTCTTCAATTTACTGGTATTTGCGCCATTATTTACCGCCTCCAGAAAACAGACGCTAGTGTTTAGTTTGCGTTGGTCATTATGGAAATGATCCGGCTGCATCTGTGTTCTTTAATTTCCTCATCATCCACTCCAATCGGCACTTTTATGGAATTGCGCAAAGAGTATGGATCTTTTAAGCCTCGATCAGTCACACCCTTCTTTGGTAAAGTAACCACAATAAGACAAGACAACACACAAATAACAAAGTTTCCAATACTAGATGCAAATTTTGATCAGGGAAAAGCTTATTTGTTGATGGTGATCTGGAGAGTTTGTGCAGAATCAAACTATAAAAAAAGAATATGATGCAAAATATGGTAACGTATCGTGATACATTATTAAACCTGGAATTATAAACATTTGAACTTTCACTAACCTGACTTTATAGTGATACTAAGTACTACTAAGTAATACTTTTTGCATATTGAAGATTTGAAGTGGTCTCTGAGGCTCTGTTTAAACCTGGTATTAAGATGCCTTTTGGTCGATTGGATCACATGTGGATGACGCTAAATACATGTGTAAATGTGATCTAAAATGTTTCGAGCTTTTCCACTTTTGACCACTTCCAGAGGTAGTCAAAAATGCATTCAGCCGGTTTGCGCTCATATGGTCGAATGTGTTCGAACAGCCACAAAATACCTCTTACTCTCCGCCTACTGACCTAATGCATAAACATTATGGGAAGCGTGCTAATGAGACGGGATTTATACTGTCAGCTGAAGACCCAAATTTGTTTTAAAAAACTAACCAAGCACAATGTTCTCTCGCCATTCCTGATTTCTAACACGCCCTCTCAGCATTCAGAGTGATTTTGTGGCTATCAGAGCAAAAACAGAAAGCTGCTGCTCGCTGTTTTCCATCGCCTCCTTCTGCGTTCAGATGTAAATAGCATGAGCATATTTCATCCTCTGTTGAAAGCGGACAAAAAAGACAGATTAAAACACCAGGTGTAAACAGGAATGTGTCGACCTTGTCTACTTGTGATCTGATTGATTAAAACCCATCTTAGTACCTGTAAACGGGGCCTTAAGTTTTAGTTAGAGATGTATCGTATGTTCAGCTGTCAACAACTAAATTCAGCTCATCTGCGTTATATCTGTGCATCTGAATTAACTCTACACCTTTAAAGGGAGATAGCAGAGTGAGAAAGTGACAGACGAGAAGAGAGTTGAGACGAGGTATCACATCTTATGCATCACATTATCCTCACATGACACACACCTCATTTATGAAAGACTTTTACATTATTGGTTCCTGTTATAATCACACATTTAGTGAAAATAGTTTTTGTTGATTATAACCAGAGCTTTCTGGACAAGACGTTATTTGCTCTCAATGCATACGGGATGTTACACTGTGTGCTTAGAGCCGTTCAGACGTGACGTCAATTTGTAGGCCGACACGGAAGGCTAGTTCACCATGGGTTCCCTCAGGAACTTCTAATGGGTTTTTAGAGTAGTGGTTTTGGACTTGTGAGTGAAATAAAGTTTGTGGTTAACAACTTAAAGAGACTTTCCCATTTCGTACTAAGACATCAATTACACACAGACCTCAAAATGTGATTCTCAATACCACTGTGTGTGCTTTAAAACCAAAGTTCCTATAACAAGTGGATAATGCAAACTTTCTTCATGCAGAAAAAAAATATATGGTAACGTGCATTACGAATGCATTTGTTTCATCTTGTTATGTTTTAACATAAGTTTTAAAATTCATATTTGTGGTACAAGATTACAACCGCAACCTGAAACAATACTTACTCGCTAACAACCATTAGCACAGTGGCCAGCCAAAATGCATGAATTTAAAGGGGTACTTCAGCGCTGGGAAGATGAATCTGTATTTAAACTGGGTCATCAGTGAAGTAGAAATGTGAAATTATTTTTGAATTTGGTGCCTTCTAGACTGAGAAAAGACAGAAAATGTATTTTTGTCTCATGGGGATGAAAGACTACAATTCCCAGAATGCTTCGCTGCCCTGTGAGGCCATTCCCAAAGCAACCTACTGGATTACTCTGACTGAGTTGGAGAAGACACTACAATTAAAAACTGAACGTGTGTGTTCAATATAATGAGTGAGTCACCGCGAGTATCACAGCACTGAGCACTAACTGCAGGAGTGAGATAAATGAGCTGAGCTCTCGTGATGAGAGCTGAGGTAATCGCGACTACACTAGGGCATACATTTACAACGCGAGTTCAGTCTGGCGCATTTCAGTTCATGCCTTTGCAAGCTTAACTTTCATAGAAATTAATTTGAGAAGTTAAAAGACTTACATTGCTCACCATAGCTCCGTTTAAATGAGTGCCTGTAGCTGAGCTGAGCTCTGAGTGTGATCTCCATCCCCCATGCGCGGGTTCAAACCCTGCGGAAATGGCTCCCTCTGCTGGCTGTAGTCTTTAGCCTTTGGCCAAACATTCCAAAGATGACTAGCCTGACAAGCCAGAACCCACATCAAGATGTTTGGTCTGGAAACTCACCATTGACAGGGCTCAATCCGAGGGGCGGGATAAACGGTTGTCTTTCAAACTCCCTCTGCACGCGATAGGATAGCGCCACACCAACCAGAGCAACAAAGGGGAAACAGAGCTTGTTGATAGATTAAACATTCACCCTATCCGGTTGGCTAAACTCCGAACACATCTTCCCTTTTTACGAATGACTTCAGTGCCGCTCTTTGTTCTTTTCTCCAAGTCTTCCAGAGTCACGGTCAAAGCTGATTCGAAAGACCGCCGCCGTTCGCCAGTTTCTGTGTTTACTAGAAGCACGCAAACGCAACTTGGCCGTCGTCATTATGCCCCCGCCCGCCGACTTTATACACGATGTGATTGGCCCGTCCAGATTGAGAGGAATACAGCTCAGAAGGGTATTGAGAGTTCCTAGACGACACGTGAGGACAGATTAAATTTGCTGCCGCTAGGGTGCGTCTAGATTTCTAGGCTAAAAGATGACGCAAATATCGTCAATTTTCATCATAGGAGGAATTTTTCCAGAAATAAAATGCATAAATCTCTTGTCTCTTGAGGGCGGAAAGCACAATCATTTGAATATACTCCAGGGTTTCTACTGATACAAAGCCATATGTTAATCGCTGAAGTAACCCTTTAATCTAGCTGGAGAAGTGGGTGTGCATTAGATCACAATACTCAATATAATATTGAACCATTCGGTACGGTATTCACGGTTCAATACGCGCTGGTTAATTGCGTTTTTTTCTGGTTTTGATTTAATTAATTATTTCCATTTCCCTCCGTTTGAAATATTCCTCTCAGCTTATTTCGGCTCTTTTTGAGTGTGCCTGAGAGTCTACGCACTGATATGAGCAAATATCCAATCATATGATCTAAAGTTAGGGGGAGTTAGCCGCGTTTTAAAGCCTTGCCAGTTAAACATTACGCAAATTAAATGTTTAACCGGCAAATGGACTGCATTTATATAGCGCTTTTAACAGACCCTATGGCCACCCATTCATACACCAACGGCGATGTCAGCCATGTAAGGCACCATCCAGCTCGTCGGGAGCAGCTGGGGTTAGGTGTCTTGCTCATGGACACCTCGACACTTGGTCAGGTGGAACAGGGAATTGAACCACCAACCTTTCGGTTTGTAGACAACCTACATGAACCACTGAGACACTGCCACCCCGGCAAGGCATGGACTTTTCAATGCATGCACTGTTTTGCATTGAGCGCGCGCACACTAAACGTCTGTCAAACACACGTGATTACTGGACAGTCTTACTGCGCTAATACTGTCAAATACACACAAGGTTAACATATAAACACAGTAGGTTATGTCTAAAGTGAAAGTAAAATCGTGTGCGTCTATATATGAGATGTGAGCGGGTCTTCAATTGACAGCAGCAGCCTAGTCCTAGTGAACCGCTTGTCCTTAAAGGGACAGTTCACCACTAAAATTATGTTAATAAAAAAAGACCGCTTTTAATAAATGTTGTATTTTGAAGACTATGTAGTTTTAATTTAAGCCTACATTTATTCATTCAATTGCATACAAATGCTACTGTACATCTCTGAGCTGCCACTGTAAATCTTTATATGTATTTATTTTATATTATACAATACACTGAGAATGTGTACAAGGGTTTTTTAGGTAAAGTTTTAAGTTTAAGTAAGGGTTTTCAAATCTTTTAAGTAAAATAAAGAAAGAGTATTGCAATAAAAAACATTTTCTCCTAAACTTTTTCTGTTCCTGTCGCCTAAGAATAGAATAGCAAAAAACAAAAACAAAAAAAAAACGAACTGAACCAAAAAACCGTGGTTAAAAACCGAGGTATGCATTGAACCGTGGACTAACTGTATTGCTGCATCCCTAGTGTCCATCCATCCATCCATCCATCCATCCATCCATCCATCCATCCATCCATCCATCCATCTCATCAAATTAGCATTTTCCGACTAGAATTGAGTAAGACCACATCAGGCTACACCAGCAGTGTTTTTCTTTTTATTAATCGTGTTTGTTAAAGCTACTTCAATGTCTAATCCTGGCTTAGTCTAAGGCCTGTCTGTGCAACACAGTCTCACCCCTACTCGTCAAATGTTGCCGAACGGTCAAGGGACCCTGACGTACAGCTGTTGACGCACAGGGTACCCCTAAATCGCCATTTTTCGACGTACTGGGTAATCCACTGATTTCAATGAGAAACCTAGGACGTCATAAACAGACGTGTTGGGCATGTGCATGTTATCGTCATGATGGAATTTATTGGGTTATAATTTTTCCATTATGACATGTTGGAGTGTGATTCTCAATTTAATCAGCCAGCACAATTGTATTTACATTTATTTACGCTATGATACACGTTTGAAACAGTAGTCAAACCCCACCCCGCCCTAAACCTACCCATTTGCGTATTATATGATATAAAACACAGGCTGTAACAGACAACAGGCACACTTTATTGAAAAAGTCCAACTATTCCGAGGCCAAACGATTGAATTGTGCGAAGAAAAGACCCAAAAGCAATCACCGTCTCTATCCGCGGCGCGCGGCGCGCGGCCCGCGCCCGTGCGTCACACTGAAGACGCCACAGGTAGACCCCTCGGCGTCACGCGATGGACGAACTGGGAACCCAATTGCTTTCAGTGGGAAACCTTTGGCGTCAACATTAGACGGCAATTCTATCGGTATGAAATCTGCGCTGAAGAAGTCTCATTCAGAACACATCGCGATGTTTGGCATCAGATCACGTGTGCCACATGTTGGTGAGTAGTCATACATATTATGTCCTAATATTTGATATAAAGTATTTTCTGCTTGTCGTTATCGATCATGTTCAGTCACTGCATTGTATCTGTCATCATCTCCACTGAGGCTTTGCATTTCTTTCCTTTCTAAATAAACACACCTTGATAATAGGGTAATTTAACACTGTCACGTGACGTGCTATAGACCTTTAAACAGTTGTTAATATTTAATAATAATTACTAGTGTAGTTCCAACGTGGCATTTGTAGTAGAAGCACAATAAAATAAAATAAAACAACACTTGCCATGCGTTTACCACAGTATTGGTAGTTTTAATGTGATATTTGTTGTAAATAAACAGTAGCCACAACAATTACCATGCTTTAAATGCATTTTAATGTAAAATCCAAATATTGTTATTTAAATAGTATACTTTATAATGCTATATATTATATATTATGACTTTTTTCTCTCTTTCTATTTTTTTTTTTTTTTACCTGAAAAGACCAAAAGAGCCTCTCGGACTCAGTCAACCCATTCTTGTTTGTGGAGAAGTAACGGAGAAAACCGAAAGCTGCAACAGCAAATATTTGTAATGGTATGTATGAGTTGGTTTGAACCCTTTATCAAACATTTTATTTAGCATTTGTTGTTACTTATTCTTACAAATCCTATAGCTCAATCAGTAAGAACATATTCCCAAAGTCTTAATAATTCACAAGATTTAACAAGTTGTCAAATTCGTATGATTCTCGTACATATAGCTCTGAAAAAAATTAAGAGACCACTTAACATGGATTTCTAAATGTTAAGTGGTCTCTTATTTTTTTTTTTCCAGAGCTGTATTTGTATATGATGAGTTCAGATGCAAAAGCCTCAAAAAGCCACTTCGGTCACATGACATCAGATATTCGATTATTTTTTCTTAATCAGATCAGTTGCAATGTTTATAACGTCCCGTTTGCATGTAAATAATTTATGTGATCACAAAATCAAGTGAGTTATCTACATTTTCAAACAAATTCTTATGATATAGCTTGCTATTATATACTTTTAATAATGGGAATGCACACATATCTGTGAACTTACTAAATAAATGTATTTAACATTTAATTATGCAACGTTTTTTACAGAAATAAATCCTACAGTTATGTATAAACTGACAACATCATCATCATGTCCTGTCCTGGGCACATTGGGCAACATGTGTCCTCCAACATATTCGATCTGTGGCCACGTTTTCACATCTTCTCATGGAACACCGGCATTGAGGTCTTCGTGAAACATCTGTCTCATATCTTCCTTGGTTTTCCCTGTCTCGTGCGTCCTCCTGGTGGTGTCCACTTCATAAGTGTTTTTGGGTGTTGTTGTTTGGGCATACATGGGACATGTCCAGTGAAGTGCACCCTTTGCTCTGTCACAGTGTCTCAAAGTCTTCACGTGGAGTCTGTAGAGTCTTATGATCTCTTTGATATATGCAGAACCAATATTCATAAACTGTTCTTGATGTCTGCCTATGCCTTTATCATCAGGAGTTTTAGTGAAGGACATATCTATTGCCATCCACTAGTTCTAGTCATGCATTGACTTCATGATGCCATAGTCCAATGTATATTTCTGCATTTGTTGTTTGTTTGAACAAATGAAGATAGTGAGAGTTAATACCTTTTGAAATCAATAATTATTCATTAAAACTTTTATTACAATGGTCACTAAAGTACATGTCCACCATAACTACCTCTATCATTATTTCACTATCATTATATCACTACCTTGTTAATGTAACTGTAACATGAATGTACTTTATAGAAGTATTTTCTTACTGAAAATGGTTAACATTTACAATAATCATCAACTATTTTAATTGGCATTTAATTTAGTTACAATAAAAGTGAACAATAATCGCAAATATATAGTATTAAAGTTTAGAATGTAAAATGTTCTTTTTTTGCCTATATATATATATATATATATATATATATATATATATATATATATATATATATATATATATATATATATATATATATGGGCACTACATTTGTATTTAAACTGTTTGACATTAAATATTGGAATATGCTTACAAAATTGTGTGCATTCATTGTGCTTTTGTTATATTTGTTTTAATTCCAAGAGTTCAGATTGTAAAGGATGGCTTAAAGAAGTTTATGCTTGTAGACCATTGCATAGAAAAAGGATTCTCTTTCAAATATATTTATTATGCATCAGTTTAACCACACAAAGAAGACTTTCATTTTAAAATGTGAGTTTTATTATTTAATTAGAATAAATAAATATTTAGCAGCCTAAATATTAAATATTTAAGGAATCTACCCCTTCAGTTGAACCGGATGAGATGTGATATAATTTACCATAAATGGACAAGGAAGTGTGACGCCTCTGTTCAGCTGGGTTGTCATTGGCTGTGACTTTATCGCAGAACGCGCTGTGATTGGACTATCTGTTTTAACCATATAAAACGGCGTTTCATTTTACAAAGTATGTTTTGGTGTTATTATTACGTCAGTTATACGTTAAGCTAACTACAAAGTGTCGCTATGTTGTGAGAAATGACTCCTTTACTGAGAACCCAACCCTAACCCTAAGCATTTCAGCACACTTCTATGAACTACAGCGCCATGTTTCCCATTGCATTGATACAATGACAGATATATGGGTAATGTAGTTTAAAAGGTTTCATAATGAAACAATAAATGTTAAGTAAATTACATATTTAATGGACAACTGGATATTAAAATATGTTCATTGTGTAAACCTTTATGACATATATGAGGGCCAAGCTGAAATTGTATATTTTACTGTGAGCACATTTAAATAAACCTTTATGGCAGCTTTCCATATATGTCTGAAAACTGTGGCCAACATTATTTAGTAAACATTGCATATGCAGTTGTCCTGCCAATTTTCTCTGTGATACGCTAACCAGACTTTGAGTTAAAGCCATTTGAAATATGCTTTTTTTTTGCTCTTCCAGGGGCCACTACTGGGTCCCTGGAGGTGTAAGGGCAGTACAACATACACAGATCTATTCTCCTCATCACCGACAACAAACTTTGAGTCACATTTAAATATCAGAGTATTTTGTCTTTTCTATTCTAACGTCATGCTTGTGTACAGGTTTTGATATTGTAAGACCATCTGATGAAATACAGAAATATTTGAAAGAAATGTTTTAAAATAATAATTATTAAGTTTTCTTTTCTTTTATGGATAAACACTAATAAATATAATGGATGAACCTGCAACAACTTGCCATTATCCACTTTCCAGAGTAAACAAAAACTATTTATATTATTTACACTTCATTATTACTATTAAATATAGGACAATGCACCATTAAGTAAAATAACAAGAGACATTGTCACAATTTCATCTACACCCTCTTCACGTACCTGGCATCGAAAATGTGCATGCTTTAATTCTTATTGCAGTAGTAGATGTACCAGAATGATCAACATGGATCATCTTCAGTTAAGCTTGAAGTGTTTGTAATCCTTCCCTTTATTTCACTGAAAACTGACATACTTGTCACAGCATGCAAGTATATACAACTTTTTGGAGCATTGTACCAAATATAATATAACCAGATAAAAAATGTTTACTTCTCAAGTAAAATATTCTTGGTAATTAATAAGATAACCTAAATAAACTGGTTGAATGTGTATTTACTGTACCAAACACCATACACAATACTCACCATACTTTATCACTCAACACTTTATTGGAGGATACAGTATACAGTTAATAAAGTAGAATAAAGTCAAATTAGATTCAAGATAAATAAAAATGGGTTTTAAAAAACACATTAACATCATATTAATCCATTCACAGCTGCTGAAGCCACACAAATGAGTGCCACATAATCCCATCCAGTCAACTATGATACAGAAAACAGATTCGATATAGTGTTGGAAAATAATGATTCATTATTACAACTAGACTGGTTTCTGTCTTTTCCCTCTATCATGTTCTTCTTCTTCTAAACAGTTCGCCCACTTGTACCCTACAGTATAATCAATGTACAGATGATGTGATCACTGATGTTGTGTAGCCTTATTTCAACCAGAGGAAGAAGTCGTATAATCCGGCGTTCTCCAGTCCTGGTCTAAAAGTAAAACAACAAACACAATTCAGATTAAGTTTAATGTACAGTCAGGTTAACCTATGTTCTTCAGTAAACTCTCCACCTCAAAATGGGCAGAAATGCCAATTCCTGATTTAAATTTACAAAGCAGCAGTCAGTACATAAAATAATATACACATTGAAGCATTATGTATAATATTTAAGCCCATAATATTAGCCAAGTACTGAACAAAAACTAATTTACCCATATCAACAGCAACCTTTTAAACAGTAGATCTTTTAAAAGATCTTTTAGAAAGGCATGGTCTCTTCTGAGCCTTTGTCAGTGATGCTAGATTTCTTTAGTTACTTGTTTCAAGAGCATCACTTGTGATAGCCTTTACAATATAAAATTGTTCAAATACTGCAATACAACTTTCATTGACAGAATTAAGAAATAGGTACCCAGGCACCAGACTTACCATGCTTATGAAGCACCCATGGCCATGTATAGTTCTCAGAGTTTTTGCCTCTTGTATTCCTCCTTGGCAGCACATCTTTTTCCTGTAGAATTTGTGCCTTCTCTTGCTATCCATCTTAAAACACAAATGCAATGTGTTTAGTCTGTGGAGTATAAGGCCTTGTTTCAAGCCAAAGAACTAACCAGATATTACACATAATTCAAAGAACATTTACTATTTGATTCCTAATATGTCCCAACTCATTATCTTCTAAAGCTACCCAGAACCATCCATGGTCTACAAAACAATGGAGAAATACATGGAGTTTATAACAACTAAATGCTTTTTCCCCACACTTGTCTGCTTTTATCTAAGACAAACAGACAGTGCAGTTTTTAAGAACTGAAGGCCAAAAGTGTAATAATAATTGTATCAAAAAGGGAAAACAAATATTTACCATTTTAAATAAATCCAAGATACAGAAACTCATTTGCTTATTTTAGGAGTTATTAAAAGATTTAGACATGAATAATGGTACGTATTTTATCAGAGTAGAAAGAATGATCACTGTTGAAATGAATAGTCCTTTGAGAGATCAACATCAAATTTTGTACTACATATTACAGCATTGCTTCAATACAAGACATACCAATGGACTTGCGCACTTTTCTGTCTTCTTTGGGCACAAGATGTCCATCTTCCTTCCTCACCCTAAACAAAGGACTTATTTTCTTAGCTTGCTTCGATATAAGGTCTGGTCTTTCTTCTCTTCTGTAAAACAAGAAAGTCTCACTTACTCTGTGCAAATACTATTGTTTTTAAAACATATAAATTAAGACAGTTACAATAAAGTTAATTTACCATAAGATTAAGGTGAGCATTTGATGATTATATATACTAAAAACTGTATATACTTTAGTATATATACTGATACTGATAATATTCAACTTTACCTGTGAAGGGCTGATTACGGCAAGATTCGCTGAGAATCACTAGAAGCTCTTGTGAGGGTTGACTCTTAAAAGAGCTGTTGAGTTTGATATTGTAGAGATCTTTTAAACAAAAATAAATAAATAAAAGTAATCTGCAAGTAATCCTGCAAGACAGAAAGAAAGAGGAAATTGTATTACATTGCATGCAAGTTGTGAGTTCATACATAACTGTTTCTTGCTGTAAAAAAAGTTGCATAATTAAATGTTAAATACATTTATTTAGTAAGTTCACAGATATGTGTGCATTCCCATTATTAAAAGTATATAATAGCAAGCTATATCATATGAATTTGTTTGAAAATGTAGATAACTCACTTGATCTGAACTCTTCATATACAAATACAGCTCTGGAAAAAAAAATCAAGAGACCACTTAACATTTAGAAATCCATGTTAAGTGGTCTCTTAATTTTTTTCAGAGCTATATGTACGAGAATCATACGAATTTGACAACTTGTTAAATCTTGTGAATTATTAAGACTTTGGGAATATGTTCTTACTGATTGAGCTATAGGATTTGTAAGAATAAGTAACAACAAATGCTAAATAAAATGTTTGATAAAGGGTTCAAACCAACTCATACATACCATTACAAATATTTGCTGTTGCAGCTTTCGGTTTTCTCCGTTACTTCTCCACAAACAAGAATGGGTTGACTGAGTCCGAGAGGCTCTTTTGGTCTTTTCAGGTAAAAAAAAAAAAAAAGAAAGAGAGAAAAAAGTCATAATATATAATATATAGCATTATAAAGTATACTATTTAAATAACAATATTTGGATTTTACATTAAAATGCATTTAAAGCATGGTAATTGTTGTGGCTACTGTTTATTTACAACAAATATCACATTAAAACTACCAATACTGTGGTAAACGCATGGCAAGTGTTGTTTTTTTTTTTTTTTTATTGTGCTTCTACTACAAATGCCACGTTGGAACTACACTAGTAATTATTATTAAATATTAACAAATGTTTAAAGGTCTATAGCACGTCACGTGACAGTGTTAAATTACCCTATTAGCAAGGTGTGTTTATTTAGAAAGCAAAGAAATGCAAAGCCTCAGTGGAGATGATGACAGATACAATGCAGTGACTGAACATGATCGATAACGACAAGCAGAAAATACTTTATATCAAATATTAGGACATAATATGTATGACTACTCACCAACATGTGGCACACGTGATCTGATGCCAAACATCGCGATGTGTTCTGAATGAGACTTCTTCAGCGCGATTTCATACCGATAGAATTGCCGTCTAATGTTGACGCCAAAGGTTTCCCACTGAAAGCAATTGGGTTCCCAGTTCGTCCATCGCGTGACGCCGAGGGGTCTACCTGTGGCGTCTTCAGTGTGACGCACGGGCGCGGGCCGCGCGCCGCGCGCCGCGGATAGAGACGGTGATTGCTTTTGGGTCTTTTCTTCGCACAATTCAATCGTTTGGCCTCGGAATAGTTGGACTTTTTCAATAAAGTGTGCCTGTTGTCTGTTACAGCCTGTGTTTTATATCATATAATACGCAAATGGGTAGGTTTAGGGCGGGGTGGGGTTTGACTACTGTTTCAAACGTGTATCATAGCGTAAATAAATGTAAATACAATTGTGCTGGCTGATTAAATTGAGAATCACACTCCAACATGTCATAATGGAAAAATTATAACCCAATAAATTCCATCATGACGATAACATGCACATGCCCAACACGTCTGTTTATGACGTCCTAGGTTTCTCATTGAAATCAGTGGATTACCCAGTACGTCGAAAAATGGCGATTTAGGTGTACCCTGTGCGTCAACAGCTGACGACAGGGTCCCTTGACCGTTCGGCAACATTTGACGAGTAGGGGTGAGACTGTGTTGGTCTGTGAAGCTAGGTCTTTATTTTTTATCAGATCATAATATACTTTAAACGGTTATAACGTACAAATACATTATGGTAGAACATGTACTGTATGCATTTATACAGCACTTTTCTGGAATCTTAATATACTTAAAGTTACAAGAAAAATACATTTGTTTTCAAAATAGGATTACATATTTGTATCAGCAATACCTCCCTTTTTTTTCAACAGCTATATGGTCCACGGATATAAACCGGCAATGGAAAAATCAATCGCAACCAACAATTCTAAATAAAGTAATGTAATCAGGCTTTAACAGGGACGTTTTCATTTTATCACATCCCATCACTCAAATGTAGAAGGGTTATTAGTTATCCTTTCATATGCCATTTATCTCCAGTGATTATATCATAGTCTTTGTTTACTTATAAAGAAAATGTTCATACTGTACGAGCCAATGGAGGATTAAGCCTTACATCTGTCCCATTAAACAGCATAAATGCACTCCATAATATTATCTTTATAACTTTTTTTCTCAGAAAGCTTGATTCTACTCAGAGAGCTTTTCTACTCCTTATGTATTTTCTGATAGATATAAACAGGTATCCCACTGTCATGGAAAGCATGGTTAAGAAAATCCTATAAAGCCTGGAAAAATATTTATAAAACCGTGGACATTTCTAAAGTTAATACTGTTCACAAGTTTAGGGTGGCAAGATTTCTGAACCTTTTTTAATGCTTTTTTGTTTTATGCTCACCAAGGCTACACTTATTATAAAATGTGATAGAAAAATAAGATAAAACGGTAAAATTGTGAAATATTACACTTCACAAAAATTGTTTTTTATTTTAATATAAAAAGATGGATGGCGCAGTGGAACATCACTCGTTCAAATCAGCTTTCGTGTCTGTTTTAAGCGATTTAAACTTTCCATTTTCGTTAAAACCCGGAGACAGAACAACACTCGCCTATCAGATGTGGATTACAGGAGGATAGGGAGTGTGATCATGTGCTAACACCACACACACCTCTGGATCTGGCCTTTCTGTGCTTATTTCCTCACCTGTGTAATCTGTGTAATCATGTAAATATGGTACATAAATAACTAGCATAACTATGATCAAGTCTGAAAATGTTCTAACACATCTGAAATGACTGAATTTGAATTAAGTTTGTGAGACACAATTTTCCAAAGACTCCTCAATATTATTTTATTTTCAAAATATTGCAAAATGCGTTCTAATCGAGATACAAATGCCTTACAATGGCGGCAAACGTGATCAGAGCTTGATGTTTTCTGTTCAACCGTCAATCCAAAATGTTTCAGTCGGTCTGAATAGGGATGAAAAGGTATGGAAATTTCACATCACGTTATAGTGACCCAAATCATCACGGTTATCAATATTATCACGATTTTGTTCAAATGAGATAGTATTCAAAAAGAACCAATGCACAAAACATTTCAGCAAGTTCTACATTTGAATATCAACGAACAACAAATAAATCAAGCTGTTCTATGCACTTTTTAAAGCAAGATTCTATTCTTTGGGATTTCCTTCCTTATATTGACCGTTGTCAACTAGCACCACATAATGCATAAATAATCATTTGGTGTAAATATAATCTCTATAAATATGTTCAAGCAATATTCTTATCAGTATCCTATGATATGACGCATTTAAATCTAACATATTTTGTGTACAAGCCCAATCAGTATCCCAGTAAAATAAATCATATCCATATTTTCATATGATTTGACAATTTTATTAAAATCAAAAATCCAAAAGGTGTGCATTACCCGACACCTAGATGAACACTTTACAGTCAGTTTTATACAAACGCGCATATCAATGTTGTATGTAACTTTAGAGACAGTCCCTAAATTTGCGAATCTCGAACGTCAAGCCAACTTTATGCCAGTTATATCAGAAGCGTTATGATCCCGCAGTGTTTGTTTTAAACTATTTTCGCTGCTGAAATAGGCTAGAACAAAAGCATTTAAGCGTAACTTTTGCTGAATGAATCTCCTGCGTACATGACGCTCATCTCTGCTACCCCTTTTCCACCAGAATGAACCGAGTGCTAGTTCAGAGCCCGTGCTAATGTGAGTTCTAAGTTGGTTCGACTTGAGAGCCTTTATGAACCGGTTTGGCTTTCCACATGTAAGAGAGCCACCGCAGAGCTAGGTCTTACGTCACTGTATACGTCTCATCTTTCTCGCTAGCGTTTTAGCAATGCTAGCGAGGCAGCGGGAAATACAAACACACCAGGCTTGTTCGAGATGCATCGGCGCTGCGCAGACGATCCGTGTATGATATTAAAATACCGCGTGAGCGATTCAAAAGTATAAGGAGTCGTTGGCGCTCGCTCTACTTTGATGTCATACGCAATCAGTTTGCACAGCGCGCGCCGATGCACCTCGAACAAGCCTTCCCTCAGTGGCTCATGGCTTTATGATCCTACATCAGCATTAAAACGCCGCAAATCCAACGCATTCGTGCAGCTCTCCATGATTTGTATAGACGGAGATTACAATCCAGCAGCTGTTAGCTTGATTAGCTGCTATTGAAAAAAATGGCGGTCACAGGTTTGTGTTCATCTTGTTGATCACGGTAACGCCGCCCCCAGCCGGTGACGCAAGCGGTTCTTACTTCTAGCCCAGCAATGTTTTGGTGTTACTTAAGAACCACTTTTCCTGGCTCGGAGCTGGTGCTTTGGCTGTGGAAACACAAAGAACCGATTTGAAACTAGGCTCTGGCTCCGATTTAGAACCAGCACTGCCTTGGTGGAAAAGGGGTATGCTTTGAGTGCAGATTTCAGTGAGTGAGAGCGAGCTCTGAACAAAACTCTGGCTTATCTGAACGCATTCGATTATTAGACATTGCATTCATAAACTCAATAGAAACATGTGTCATAGGTTATAATGGGCAACGCGATTATAACAGATGGCTTTTGAGAAGCCTATAATAAGTGGATGACTACAATGCCTAGTCTGAGTGACTGTGTTAGCCACAGCCGAAATACACCAAACAAACGGCGGGTGTTGATGTCAAGCCCTGATTATTCTTCCTTAAATGTCACCCTAGTCGTGTCTGAACGTGTTTGTTCATCTTTGGCTCAAGCTTCACGTTTTTATTTCCACTTGCCTTGCCTTGCGTTCGCAAACCTTCGCAGATTTGAAGTGTTTCCACTATTACAGCGACTTCTTCTGGCATGTTCTGCTGCGGACAGAGTGACCAGAGAATCTACGATTATTTTCCCCTCAGGACTTTTGTAAAAGCCAAAATATGGCCACACCTCAGATTTTTAACTTTTAGAAGGCTGGAAAATCTCCCGGTGCTGTCACTGCGCTGCGTCACGTGCTGCGCACCTGCACCAGACTAGATAGGATTTACAGCGATTTTCAAAATCGTGATAATCACGGATGGTTTTAATGATAATTCAATTTTAAACAATATTAACCGTCAGTACATTTTATCGTGGTTTATCGTGAAACCGGTAATAATTTCATCATTAGGTCTGAGATGCCATTAGGTTTTCCAAATTTTGCAAAATTGTTGATGGAGTGGCGGTGGACACCAGCTATTATCATATTTCATTTACAACAATGGCAAAAGTCGTCAGAAGCCATTGCAACATCTTCCTCGTAACCACAAACAGATAATTTCTGTCTCAGATGTTTCACCGTTGCTCTGCATACGTCATCGTCCGTTGGTGACGCCCGTTTTGAAATGATTTGTTGTTTTACGAAGAAAATTGCAATAATTTTCTGGGTTAGGATCTGTCTGTAAGAACAGCATTTATTTGAAAAACAAATCTTTTGTAACACTGTTAAAGTGCTTAACTGCATTTACATTTGATCAATTCAATGTGTCATTGCTGAAACAAATCAATGTTGGCCCCGCCCACTGGCGTGTTAGTAAGATGATGAGAAGAGAAGAGCGACAGGATTACTGGATTTAAAAAAGTAAAAACTTCCAAAGGATCCTAATCAAGGTCCGAACCAAAGTTCGTATTTGGACATTTGGTTCTTTTTGGTTTGCTTTCACATTGCAGTTATGTCAGCGCACCAAAGGACTTTACATGACGCACTGGCGTCCTGTCGTCATCATCTATGTGGGCTGCATCTTAACATTGATTGGTTTGTTAGCGGACGTGCGTCTGACGTCAGTGTGTTGTCAATTCAGCGGCTAACTTTGACAAGAATGAATGAACAGACGCATCGTTGCCAATACTTTTAATATTATGGGATTACTATCTGCAGCACCAACTGTACTCGAGGCAAATTCACCAAATGAACGTCCTCGTTGTGCAAACATTTGATCGGCGCCGACATGAAAGGAGGAGCTCCTAGAAGATAGGCTTTTTAGCCAAACAATGTATTTTATTTTATAGTTATGTTTAAATATTATAATGTTATTTTTAAATTTCATCTAGGCTATATTGATTATGAAACGTGCGCAGATGTGCAATATATGTCAAAGACATCGAGTCAGAAATAATTTTGACCACTTCATTAAGATTTGTTTTGTAGAAAGCTTTGTATTTTGTATCTTAATTTTAATAAATGTTTCATCATTTGCCTGAATTTAATAAATAAGCTTAAATAAATAATATAGCAGACATCCCGTGTCGGAGCGATCATTTGCGTTGCACATGAACTGGAGCGGTCTCATAAATAAACCGAAACTCAGCATACAGGCTTCTTCTCACAGACATTATATATATATATATATATATACACACACAGAGCACGCTGTTCATGCGACATGACTACACAAGCGGTTCTGTTTAAAATGCTGCGCGCTCCATCACTGCATGTGCTGTGAGTTTAATCTGTGTTTTTTCACTAATCCTACCACCAGAACTTCCTGTAAATGGTCTGAAAGTCCGAACTATACAGAAAATGCTTTCACACAAGAAACGAACCGAACCTTTGTTCTGTTAAGTCCGGACTGTGGTCCAAGGGAGGTTTCACACCTGTAATTTTGGTCCGGACCAAACTGAAAAGTCAGAAAATCCGGACCAAACAAGGTAAGGTGTGAAATCACCCTTATTTAAGCCTTATGTATTTGTATTCGGTAGGCTACATTTCACTGTGAAATGAGAATCAGTCGCAATTTCAGTGCAGACTTTGCAAACAGACTTTTACAATATGGACTGTAATGCCATAACATGTAATCGTGTTAATTCTCAAGCCTGATCTGTGATTAGTGATTTATCATATGTAATGATTCATGTACAGTCAGATATTCTTTGTCTATTTTGCAGTAGCGTACCGTGGGGTTTCAGTCAGGGCCTTCACTAACGATCAACACGCCCCACGCCATAACAACACGCACACACAAACACACACACACACACACACACGATCAACAAGCCCCACGCCGTCGCCATGACAACACACACACACACACACACACATACACACCCTCACACGCACACGTTTGTTTTTGTGACATATGGGGACATTCCATAGGCGTAATGGTTTTTATACTGTACAAACCGTATTTTCTATCCCCCTTCACTGCCCCTGCCCCTAAACCTACCCATCACAGGAAACATTATGCATTTTTACTTTCTAAAAAAACCTCATCCTGTATGATTTATAAGCATTTTGAAAAGTGACATGGCCAATATTACACCCTCTCCTGTGTGTCATAATACACACACACACGCAAAATACAATAATGCACTGTACGCAATACTACTACGAACTTTGCTTTCATAGTGTTCGTTGGGAAGGGGGCAAGCAAAAAGTACACGCGAGACAAAAAGGCAATTTGACTATTTATTGATGATACTGCACTCACGTGTCACCGTTTAGGCAAATGGGGAAAAGAATCAAAATCAGCTGGCACAAATACTCTTAAACAAACAAAAATACGGACCAACAGAACATCCAAAGAAACAGAAAAAACACTGCTTGTTAGCTAACATTACCGGCTTGACATCAGGATCGATCATTCGCACGCAGCCCGTCATCCGTGGCGGCCATAGTTTATTTCACACAGAATTCTCACAACCCGCGAAAAGTTCAGACGGCTGATGACATCAGCAGGGGGTAGCACACCGACACATCGCTGGGCCTCTGGGCCGGTCTATCACTACACATCAAATTTTGATTGGCTAATGACCCACGTCAGTCAAAGCTATGGTCCAATGGAAAATAGCAGCTTCAATGGAAGGCAAGCTATTCTACTAGTGCTGGTCCTCGGGGCTGTGATGCGATTAGATGATGACATATGGAAAATACACCAAAAATAAATACATTCTTTCTGGAAATATAATCGTAATTCTATATATATATAATGATTTTGACAGGGCCAGCAGAGAAGGCCCTGCTGGCCCTGACGGCCCACCACTGTCTATTTGTCAGTAAATCAAACCAGTGACTAAACGCTCAACTTCACACTGTTTCTCTCAGCAGGATGAAAATAATAATAATAAAAGTTATTTAAAATGATTAAATTATATATAGAAAGCAATATATAAAAGAATGCTCAATCAAATAGCGCAAGTTTATCAGTGACTAAGTTCTGAACTCTCGCCAAAAGTCCTGTTATAATCAACAGATCTCTTATTTACATTGTGTTTGCTCTGTTAGTTCTGATGAAAGCATTCTTTGGTGTGCAGAAATCGAGTTGCAATGGCACCGCTGCATTCATGTGCTCAACATGTCTGTGATAGACTACAATGCTCATCACTGCAAACCTTTCATGCCACAATCTAAGTATAATGCTATAATCAACACTTTTAGTTAACCTTGAGAGCGTTAATAGTTTTCGAGAGGGTTCCACATGTAATACTAGCTATTTCATATGCAAAGATGTTAGCCAATCACAGCAGTCTGACAGCAGACACACCCCTTCATAGGAACGTTCAAATCAGAGGGCTATAAACATGGCAGGAAAAATGCATTTTATTCATTCATTTGTAATTATTTTTTATGGGAAAAATTCATACTGACATAATAAGTGCACCATATGAAACATTATAAAATAATTTTAAAAAAATGTAGTTCATGACCCCTTTAAAAAAAACTTGCTGACCGCAAACTTTGGAACAAATATAAAACTGCGGTCTTTTCTATTAATTGGTTGACACTGGTCTACATTGGAATGATTTAAAAAAATCTGTAAGCAGTAATACATGATAACAGGGTCATGGAAATTCACAAATATAGGTACAACATTTAAGGGTAATATAAATATAAAAGCTTTAAGGTGCACAATTGTCCATTCTTAAGTTACTGATGCCCAGCGTTGGGATAAAGCATTACTCGTAACAAGTTATGTGATCAGATTACTCTTTAAGTAATGACTTACTTTTAAATTTACATCAAATTACCCGAGTTACTATTTTTTTTTTTAATAAGTTTTCCCCTTCATTGATTGGACACCTTTTTGGTTATTAAAAATCAAACAAGCAAGCCCAGTACAGGTGAGAAAAAGTATTTGCTAAAGTAACATAACATTACGTTTTATAAAAAGTAACTAAGTAACAAAATGAGTTACTTTTTAGGAAGTAACACAATATTGCAATACATTACCTTCCATAAAAAAGTAACACAATTAATCACTTTTTAGGGAGTAACGTAATATTGTAACCGCTGATGCCATTGTATGAAGGCATTATTTGAGGTTATCCATTATTAATTTATTCTACGTGTGAACATATCCAATAATTACAGTTAAACTGAGTAGCTTTCAGATAGGCATGTGAACATGACTGCGCCTGCTGTGTGTCAAATAAAAATGTTTTATAAGGCAACTGATGTGACTGGAGTCTGTACATCATTTTCAAAAGCATATTAATTAAATTTATGAATAAAAATTTGTAATGAGGGGAAAAAAATGGCTAAGTGCACCTTTAAACCCAAATAACCTATATAAACATCTGACAGGTTTTGGATTTGTTGGGGATCAAAGCTGGCAGTAAAGTACGTGGGTTAATATGAAGCGTGATCCCGCTGACATGTGTCGCAGCTCCAGGTGTTTCTCTGATTCATGTAAGACTTATCAAATGCGCTTTTGTTTTTGAAGGCATTTATGATTCGGATTGTAGTCTATGCGGCGCATGAAATGCAGGAGTGCCCCCTGATGGCATCCAGAGGGAGTGCACACTGCTGCTGTCACCTCTTCATTGTGTGGAGGTCTGACTACGTGTGTGTGTGTGTGTGTGTGTGTGGGCTCAGCTATATGAATCACCCTCTCAGCCACTGAGGGGGTGGTGTGTGTACTGACAGAGAAAGCAGATGTTCACTGCTTTTGGAAGACACACAAAGTAGTCGGATAGAGAGAGAGAGATGGTGAGAGAGGGAGACGAATCAATGAAGATGTTATAAAAACAGTAGAGCCGCTTTTATGATGGATTTCCGTTAAGCCGCAGGTGAAAATGAGAAAGTGCACCACTGATACACAGTCTCTTTACATCTGCACAGACTCATCACATCCCTGAATGGAAGAAAAAAAAACGGAAACAAAAAGAGAAAGAAAAAGACAGTCATCATAGGAAATTCAGCACCATTGTTTACGACCTTGTTTAAGGTAAAACAAGACAATTATAACTTATCACCTCTTACTTAATATATATATACAATTTTTAAATGGAAATGTATGGTCCTGGATGCAGCTTCTCAGCTACAGGGGTGTGCACTCTTTTCTCATGGGGATTCATATTGCGTTCAGAATGATCAAATTAATGGGCTGAGCGCACATAAATGCTAGCCTGTCGTGGTCATCCTCAATGGTCATCCTCAATTCTAGTCAGAATATGAGTCTGAAACTTCTCCATTGGGCTGTCATTATGGGGCGTGTTTTAACCGAACCAGGAAAGACCTCAATTGGATAGACCTACAACTAATCAGAGCAACGAAGGGACGCATAACACGTCAACTCACTGTGTTGCCAAGTCTGCGGTTTTCCCACGGGTCGAAGCGAGTCAAGCCAACTCAATTATGTGATATATTGACACAGGAATGCAAATTGTAGTCGGCAGCGTGTCAAAAATAACACATTTTACCCCCCAAACACCTTCTTTTTTTTTTTTTCGGAGACCGAAAAACCCACACCTACAAATGAGTGGCCTTAACTTATTTACCCATGCACAACTTAAGCGCACATCTGCGCATGTCCTTCATCTGCCATGTTCTCTTTATCACGTGACCAACCGGCGTCTGCTGTCGCTTCACCATAAGCAATGCCAAAGCAAGAAAAACATTATCTTGTTGTGTTCTTTTTAAATCCCCCTTTAATTTAGTCTTTTCATCTTGACTTGACATGCTCCAATTGCTTAGATATTTTACTTGTGTTTCCTTTACTTTTATATAGGTATGCTTCTTGGGTTTTTTTCTCCTCCTTTTGCCTCTGGCTGTTGTTTCTGTTCTTCTTCTCCTTTTGGTGCTATGTGTTACCTATCTTTTGTAAATTTCTTTCTGAAATGTATATTTCTTTATCTGTAATGTTTTATTGTTCATAATAATAATAATAATAATAATAATAATAATAATAATAATAATAATAATAATAATAATAATAATAATAATAATAATAAACACTTCTCCTGTGGTCTCATGGGATAGTGAATCTGGACTTATTTTGTCACATACTGTTTTATTACAAGGGCATTACAAGGGATTATTATTATTATTTTTTAATAATGCATAAATAACTTATTATATACAGCAATATTCCACACACAAAAAAAAACTGGTCAATTTTGATTTCATGGTGACTTTAAACCCCAACTTTCTGAGTTGGGAGTGTGCATGTCATTTAAAGTATTGTGGTGAAAACAAATGGGTATTGATCAGAATAAAATGTTGAATTGTTGAATGTGCAATTCAGTTTGTCCACATTTTGTGTACGGTAAATAAAGAACAGCGATGCTGTTTGCTTGAATATACTACATGTGTGCATCCAAACTACATTTCACATCATTCTCTTTGGTGGTACAAAAAAGTTAAATATACATTCCTTATTAATGTCAGTAATGAAAAACAAGGTGAAAAATATGAATTTAAGTAGTAAAACATGAAAAAAAAAAACTATTAAAAATATGTTTTGGTAATTGAAAAAAATATATAATTCAGAAGTAAAGGTAATTCAAAATAACAGTACAATAATAGTATATAAATAATATAAAACAACACTGCATCATATTGCTTTTTACTAATTCAATGTCATGGACTATCCTGATCATATTCCTGAGCTATAGGGGGAAAAAACTGCACACAGACCAAACCCTTCACTGGCAGAAAGATGGCAATTAATGAGTGAATGGAACTGCGAAAATAATGATTGTTTTTACAGGTTACAGCAGTGTTCCAACTATACCGTGGCCTTTGGGGAGGCTTCTTTTCTTTTCTTTTTAGCAGGTTGCCCGTGTTACAAAGATACATAACAGCTACAAGTGTATGCACTACTTTATCTATCTATCTATCTATCTATCTATCTATCTATCTATCTATCTATCTATCTATCTATCTATCTATCTATCTATCTATCTATCTATCTATCTATCTATCTATCTATCTATCTATCTATCTATCTATCTATCCATCCATCCATCCATCCATCCATTCATCCATCCATCCATCCATCCATCCATCCATCCATCCATCCATCCATCCGTATGGTCCGGACGTCTGTCCGTCCGTCTATCTATACAGTGGCTAATAACATTATTTGGTCAAATTGATAGGTCAAACAGCCACCCACATACTACTCTAAACAAAGCGTCCGGCTGTCTTTGAGTTGAGCTGTCTTTTGAGAACGGTTAAAGTTACTTGTCAGGTTGCAGAAAAATACCATAATTCCTCCGTTCAATTAGACTTAAGACATCAATAGTCACACAGACCTATAACAACCCAGCCACAATACATAATTGGGCATAACAAGCCTTACCTTAACACAGAATCGACCACAGCTTCCTTTGCTGTTCGTTTAGAAATCCAAGAAGTGGATATATATCTATATATTTTCTATGAATCTTTGCGTTAAAGGGTTACTTCAGCGATTAGCATATGGCTTTGTATCAGTAGAAACCCTGGAGTATATTCAAATGATCGTGCTCCCCCCTCATATCCCCCTGAGCCGAGAGATTTATGCATTTTATTTCTGGAAAATTTCCTCTTGTGACTCAAATTGACGATATTTGCGTCACGAGAGGAATGTTTGCCCAGAGGCTAAAGACTACAGCCAGCAGAGGGAGCCATTTCCGCATGTTTTCAACTCGTGCATGGGGAATGGAGATCACACTTACAGCACAGCTCAGCTACAGGCATTAATTTAAACGGATGCTAAGCAATGTAAGTGTTTTAACTTCTCAAATTAATTTCTATGAAAGTTAAGCTTCCAAAGGCATGAACTGAAAACGCGTTGTGAATGTATGCTGCGAATGTGGTCACGATTACCTCAGCTCTCATCACGAGATCTCAAAATCATGCATTGATTGTAAAATGTCATTGGCTCTAGTGTGTCTTGTGACCGATTGTGTCATGCTCAGGAGTCTTTTGAATTATTTGAATGAGATATGAATGAGTTCGTTCATGGGGCAGCGGGATCATCATTTCAGCGATTAAAACATCAAGATCAACTCTGTTCTTCACATGAAGATATCGTATGACTTCAGAAGACTTGGAATGCAACATGAGCTAATACTTTTATACTGTTTTGGTCAGATTTTGCAATAAATACTTGTGACTGTACATTTATTTGCCTGTTATGTGTTTTATATTGTTAAGATGTGGGTAGGCTTAGGGTAGGAGTTGGGTTAGTTGCACCAAAATATAAAAGTTGCCTTTAAATATTAATAAAATCATGTCTGCTTTTACAAACGCAAAGAAATAAATGCGACTATGTATGACGCCAAAGGTTTCTCATTGAAATGAATGGAGCACCCAGCGCGTCAAAAAATGACGATAAAGGTACGCCCAGTTCGTTGAAAAGTGACGACAAGGGGTCCTGGTCAAGCGTCCATATGTGACGAGTTGGGTGTGAGAATGTGCTGCTTTTTGGCCTCGGCTGATTCTGAGCATCTATCCTCTCCAATTAACTCCAAACCTCTGACTGCTGATCAGCATAAGAAAATCCACCCTCCCTTTTTATGTTAACCCATATTATACAGACTCACTCATAGCGATGCATGTGCCCACGTCCTCTTCCTCACGGATTCTTGTTATCCCTCTTCATCAGGAAGCTGGATCCATCTCCTTGAAAGTGAAAGAGGGCAGCTATCAAATTATGTTGATGAATGCCCTGTTTGCAATGTATTATACATGCAGAAAGAGAGGAAGATCATGTATGAGAGAGAAAAAACAGGCATAGAAAGGAAAGACATGGTGTCCTTCATGAAAACACACACCTTTGTTTCAGTATTCCAGAAATCCCGCCATGTACCTGCTGGTGAAATCAAATTAAGAGAAGACTGCAAGGCCCTTGTCAAAGCACAAAAAAAAGGTAATTAATTCCAGAGTTAAAGCTCAAACAGTTTCAAACTCAACGTTACGCCTGCGGCCCACAATAATTGTCACTGGAGTCAGTCACTACCTTCACTCACATCTGCCAATCAGCATTTCAAAAAGCACTTCTAAAGAGTAACTCACTAAAAGTAGTGACAACACTAACTTAAAGGTGAAGAACCTAATGAAATTACTCAAATAATGGTAGTTTCTCAATATGTGTTCTTAAAGGCCCACTGAAATGCGTTGATGTAATTTCCACTGAAACAGGAAAACAGGGCGGGGCACATTGAACAGCCCCTCCCCTTTTAAAAATAGCCAATAGTGCTTTGTTTATATCACAGTTCGGCCAGAGCTGTTGAGTTCAGTAAAGCCGCAGTTTCCTCCTCCAACCGTTTTTCCTCTACATCACTTCAAAATAGGGCTGGTCGATCGAGATAGAAACTTAATCAATAAAAAAAAAATTTTTTTTTGCCACACACACCCTCATTCGTGCGGATGCGTCGAGTATAAACATATTTACATTTGAATTATTTCAGTGTTTTCCATGGCTGTGTTGACATTTCTGCGTTCATAACTGAGGGGATTATAGTTCAAAGTTTAAAATAAAAATGTTTAAATGTAATATATTTTTCTCCTGGTCCTTTTTTCTTTTTTTTTTTTTTTTTTTTTTTTTTTTTTTTATTATGCAAACAGACAAGTACAATATTTACAAAAGAGAAGTAAGATGCAAAATACAAATACAAGGGCCAACAAAACATAACATGCCAGTACGATGTGTGCGTGTGTATGTATGTGTGTGTGTGTGTGTGTGTGTGTGTGTGTGTGTGTGTGTGTGTGTGTTTGTGCGTGTAACTGGTGTGGGAGTGTTAATGTATGAATAAAGAATCATGTAGGGAAGTACAACAGACATAACCAAAAAATATATGTGTATAAATAAGGTGACAACAGCAATAGTAATAGCAATATTAATAATAATAACAATAATAATGATAAATCCAATTAATTAGAAATGACAAATAGTATTAATAGTATTATCAGTAGTAGTAATGACAAACATATATACAAATATACTCTTTTCATCCGGAATGAGGGGAAGGTTAAAGGGGTCAGGAAGAGGACAAATAAAAACAATAGTAGTAATAGTAATAATAATATTAATAATGGTAGATATTGATAAAGTCATTAATAGTGATAATAATAGTAGTGGTAACAATGATTTTAATAATAATAACAATAAAAATAATTATAATAATGGTAATATTGATCAGCTATTAATAACAAGGTATTATAAAGCTTTGATACCCCTCATGGCCATGGCATAGGATAGACCTCTGGCAGAGTTGTAATGCAATGGGCTATCAAGGTGAGGTGCTGCCAGGGTCCCGAGATCCATGCCCATCCCCCAGCTGTTCCATAGATGCCACGCTGACCCTATCTTTGTGTTTTTTGTTGTTGTTGTTGTCTGATGTGTTTGTCAACTAGTGTATAATGCATTAAAACAAACATGGCGTGTAGCATGGAACCTGCCCAGTGCAAAGCCCATGCAGGCCGCCATGTCCATGCCACATTTACCCTATATATGTGCCTTTTTTTTTCTTTTCTTTTTTTTCTTTTTCTTTTTTTTTTTTTTTTCCTGATTTAAACTAGTTTTATGCTCCAAATGAATGTGTGTGCACCTCACCTAATATGTAAAGCATTAAAACAGCGCGACAACTACCAGCTGGAGGGCGAAAGACCAAGGCCCCCGGCCCCACCTCACCCCCACCCACGACTAATCAGAACCACACATGACAGGGATTAGTATGCCACAACCATCCAGGGTCCACAAGCGCAGAGAGAGATAGAGAGAGAGAGAGAGACAGAGAGAGAGAGAGAGATAGAGAGAGAATAGAAAGAGAGAGAATAGAAAGGGAGATAGAGATAGAGAGATAGAGAGAGAGAGAGATAGAGACAGAGAGAGATTCCAATATAATCTTATAAGAAATTTTATTTATTTAATAATAGTCTGTGTTGCTACCTCTTCCTGACCCCGCTCCCCCCATTATTGATGGTGTATCATTAAGGATGGCTTCAGACAAAGAAGGTGAGTGGATTCATGACTGTTGGAAGTTAAACAGAGCTGACCAAGAAGGGTGTAATTCTGATGTATCATTTTGAGTAGAGGTAGACAAGTTTTCCATTGAGATGTACTCTATTAGTAAATTTTTCCAAGTTGTAATGTGTATGGTGTTTCTTGATTTCCAGTTCATGAGGATAGTTTTCTTGGCGATAGTTAGGGCCACTAGGAGTAACTGACTGTTTGTACTGTCTAAACTGATTATGGATATGTCACCTAATATACAGAGAGAGGGAGATAGTGGGATGTGACAACCCATAAGGTTGGATAGTGAGTCAGTAACGTTCTCCCAAAATGTTTTAACTGAGGTGCAATGCCAAATAGCGTGTAAATAGGTGTCTGGGGTGTTTTGTGTGCAATGTGAGCATGTTTCTGAAGAAAAACCCATTTTAAATAATTTCTGTCCAGTTAGGTGGGATCTATGAAGAACTTTATACTGTATAAGTTGTAAGTTGGCGTTTTTTGTCATGAAGTAAATATTTTTACAAATTTGTGACCAGAAAGCGGCATTGGGAGTAATGGATAAGTCTGATTCCCATTTAGCATTGGGCAGGCTTAATGTGTTGTCTGATTTGGATATTATTTTATATATTTTGGAGAGTAGTTTTTTGGGGGATGTTATATTAATTAGCTCTAAGATTGGAGGAGGAAGATCTAGATTAATTGTCTGAGTGTCGATTTTTGATTGAATAGATGACTTGATTTGTAAATATTCCAAAAAACAATTACTCCCAATGCCGTACTTCAGAACTAAGTGGGAAAATGGTGCCCAGTTATTATTAAGGAGGATGTGTTGAAGTTGTGTGATGCCCTTATCTACCCATGTGCGTAAGTTGAGTGGCTTCTTGTTAACTATAAAATCGGGGTTATTCCAGATCGGGGTGTATTTAGACGGTGCAAGAGGAGTGTTTGTGATTTGATGAAATTTCCACCAGGCTGTCAAAGCTGCGGCTATTGTTGGTGTTTTAAAACAGTGATGCTTTTTGATTGTCTGAGTATGGAAAGGTAGTTCTGAAATGTTAATGTCTTTGCAAATTGACTGTTCAACAGCTAGCCATGTGCTTTCTGATGGGTTAGGATGAATCCATTTGTATATATTTTGGAGTTGATTGGCCAAAAAATAGTGGTAGAAATGTGGTGCTTCCAGTCCTCCTTGTGCTTTTGGTTTCTGTAGAGTAGTCAATTTAATTCGTGGGGTCTTATTTTTCCAATAGAATTTAGTGACGATTGAGTCTAGTGATTTAAACCAAGTGAGGGTGGGTAGTGCAGGAGTCATTGTAAATAAATAGTTTAATTTAGGGAGTATAGTCATTTTGATTACTGATATTCTGCCCATAATGGATAGTGGTAGATTCATCCAGCGGTACAGGTCATCATTTATTGTTTTCAGTAATGGTGTAAAGTTGAGTCCAAACAGCTCTGACAGCCTAGGGGAAATATTAATGCCTAAGTATGTGATATAGTTGGTGCACAAAGGAATAGGTGGTGTCTGGGATGTCACATCCAAGCTGTTGGAATGTAATGAGAGTATAGCAGATTTACTCCAGTTAATCGAGTATTCAGAGATATTTGAGAATGAATCAATGAGTTTAATCGTTTCTTGTAGTGATGATGGAGGATCTTGTAAATATAGCAATATATCATCAGCGTAAAGACTAATTTTGTGGTGCATGTTTATTGTTTGAATTCCTTTAATGTAGCTGTTTTGACGGATAGCTGCTGCTAATGGCTCAATGAAAATGGTAAATAATGAAGGTGAGAGTGGGCATCCTTGTCTAGTCCCCCGTTGTAGTGTGAAGGTGCGTGATGTTAATCCATTAGTGATGACAGTGGCTGAAGGTGATGTATATAGAATTTTGATCCAATTAATGAATGACTCCCCAAAACCAAACCTCTCTAATGTGGAAAACAGGAACTTCCAATTGACCCTATCAAAAGCTTTTTCTGCATCGAGACTAACTATGATGGTTTTGGTTTTTTGAGTTGATGAATAAGGCATTAAGTTAAATAGTCTACGTGTGTTACTGGATGAGAGTCTACCTTTGATGAAACCGGTTTGATCTGGATGGATTATAGATGGTGTGACTTTTTCTATTCTATGCGCTAGTGCTTTAGTGATGATTTTAATGTCTACATTGATTAGGGAAATCGGGCGATAACTTGAAGGTAATGTTGGATCTTTATTTGGTTTAAGAAGGAGTGAAATTGTGGCAGTGTTTATACTATCTGGGAGTTTTGATTTTTGTTTTGATTCAGTTATCATACGGATGAAGAGTGGCGATACAGTTGACCAAAAGTGTTTGTAGAACTCAGCAGGGAATCCATCAGGGCCTGGTGCTTTATTGTTTGGCATGAGTTTAAGGGCATTCAAAAGTTCATATTCTGATAAGGGTGCTTCAAGAGTATTTATATGATCTTTACTGAGTTGAGGCAGGTTGATATTGTTGAGAAATGAGTTGATTTCTTTCTGATCTGGGTCTTTATCGGAGGAATATAATTTACTGTAAAAATTGTGAAAGATTTGATTTATTTCTTCTGGTGAGTTGGTGGAATTCCCTGCTGTGTCTCTAATCAATGGTATTGTAGCTTTTTCTTTATTTTGTTTGATTTGATTTGCCAGATATTTACCAGATTTGTTATTATGATGGAAGCTTTCTTGCCTTAGCCTAAGAATTAGGAATTGTGTATGTTTATTGATTAATTCATTCAATTTGAGTTTATATTTTCTTAATGAATCCTGAGTTTCTTCTGTTGGGTTATTGATGTTAATGTCTTCTAGTTGTTTAATTTTTTGTTCCAATTCTACCTGTTTGTCCTTTTCCTTCCTTTTTTTGTAAACAGAGAATGAAATTATTTTCCCTCTTAGTACGGCTTTTCCCGTTTCCCACAGAAGAGATGGGGATACTTCCGGGGAGTCATTCATCTCTAGAAAGCATGCCCACTCTCGTTTGAAATAACTGTCAAAATCATGATCTTTCAGGAGAGATGTGTTAAATCGCCATCTGGTAGTAGGTTTATTTCGACTAGTTGTGTTCCACTTTAATGTTACCGGGGCATGATCACTAATTACTATTGGATGAATCTTTGATTCAGAAATGTTTGATATGATAGAATTACTGGTAAGAAAGAAGTCAATGCGGGAATATGAGTGGTGTACTGGTGAGTAGAATGAGTATTCTTTACTGTTAGGATGCTGTAGACGTCCTAACATCCTTATTTTAAATAGGTCATAAAAATATAAATAATTATCGATATCGAACGATATGAAACATATCGTGATACCACTTTCAGCCATATCGCACAGCCATACTTAAAAATACCACATTCTGTGCAGAATTCAAATGGGTCCGATACAGTTTCTGTTATGCGCCGACTCCCGCTCGTGCATATAATCCACTCTGTGCTATCGTGTCTCTGGACCGGAGCAGACTAATGTGAAACCGACTTAATTTGCCTCCAGAGGACAGCTGAATCTGAATCGTTCCCTTTCTCCTATATAGTGCACTATGTGCCCTTCACCATGCAGAAAATGGTAAATGTGTGACCATGACCAAGTGACCGATTTCAGCCGCACCTTCAACGTGTATTTGGGGGCATGGTGCTTTAGATTCAAGAGAGCTTTTGACCAGACAGAACATCTAATCTGAAGCTGCAGTACAGTTTTCTGGCTATCACCAGACCAAGATCAACCTTTTAAAGCTGTATTTTTTAAAAGTCATTTTTTTATACTGTTGTCTGAGGTCAATTAATGACGTTTGTGTGGTTTTTACATTTAAAAAAAAAAGTACTAGGCTATTTTCTACACTGGTTTTGAGGCTCTCTCCAAAACACTGGGTTTTGGTGAGCGTGACGCACTGGAGACTTGGAATTAAACGCCCACAGCTAGGATTGGATAAGATTTGCATATTTAATGAGCTTAAGCTCTCTTGTCAGTTCACATAAGAGAGGAGAGATTAAGGAAGAAGCAGCAACCGGAATGATTCTCTCGATCACAGGGCTCGTAAACGTCTTTATCAAACAAACACTGATTTATTTCTCATCCACCTGCAATTGATTGGACTATTACTTTTATAATACACATAGCCAGCAAGATCGGACGCTATAAGCGTGAACCGCGCGCACACATACACTGTAAAACCCAACAAGTTACGGTAACTCAAACCATTTGAGGAAACCGATTGCTTCAAACCAATTAAGTTTTAAAACCATTAAGTATGAGTACTGAAAACTCATATACATTGAGTTAAATTAACTCATATTTTAGTGTTGTTTAAGTGTTAAAACTTATATTTTAGTGTTGTGTTGATCAATTATTAAGAGTAAACTGAACTTAAAGATTTTAAGTTAATTTTATTAATTCAGTTTGAATTCAGGTAACAAATCTAACTAAGTCTTAACAACTACATAGTTACTTAAATGGTTTTAGGAAACAGATTGCGGCAAATGGTTTAAGTTCATCAAACTCAAAGTGATTAAGTTACATAAGACTAAGCACAAGCTAACATTGGTACAAAATGAAGACAGAACAGGAGGGTATTTTTAAGTAATTTATTGAAATATAACATTTACATCATAAATACAGTATGCCATATGTTCACAAATATAACTAGACAAAAAATATTAGACTTTTTCACCAAATAAAACAGCACAAACATGTTTAAAAAAGTCATAACATTTAAATAACCAAACATATAAAATAAAAAAAATTATGTAAAAAGGTACGTTTCCTCAAAAAGCAAAAGCACTGTATGATCTTTAATGTACTCTAAGTGTATTGCACTGACCGAAGACTTGGCAGACATCACCACCTCATCTTTAAAGACAATCAAAGCATCCAGTGGGTTTAAAGGTAACGTTCCCTCTTCCTCCTCGACAGTAAGGATGGTGACTGTTGGCTTCTGCACCTGGTCAAGCTCCTTTTTCTATATGCATTGGAAAAAAAGTTTGTATGTCACCACATATAAAAATAACCCTTGTCAGGGCAGACACCATATTTCAATTTTCATAAATAAAAAAAACGTTGTTATAAGGAACGGATTATTGTTGATTTAATTGGGTGTGTGCTTATTTAAAACCCTGTAGTTCAATTTTGTAAAGATGTTAAGTTGTTTGTCAGCAAGGTTTAATTAGGGGAAAAACATTTTCAGGGGTGTATCAGCCGAATGTTCTAGACCTTGAATTGAATGACGAATTGAATTGAATTGAATTCAAGCGATAATGCACACATTGCAAAACATTTGTTTTTCATGTCAGTATGTCATAAATAGAAAGAGGCAACAGTTTACTGTCAAAGATTTGTCGCTCACATCACGCCGCATCCAGTGTAGACAACATAACGGACTATAAGGGGTTCTTTTGTCCTGTCGCGCTGCTCACATCCGGTGTAGACAAGGTGAAACAATACAAATTTTAAATGGATAATGGCAAGACATCCTTGGTGTAAATTACGTTCTTCTTTCAGATTAATATAATCAGAGCGGTATTAATAAATGTCCTGGTTAATCCAAGCATTATAATGGCAGTAAATGGCTGTCCAAAATTTGAAGCCAAAAAAGTGCATCTATTCATTATAAAAGTAATCCACATGACTCTGGAGGGTTAATAAAGTACTTCAGAAGTGAATCGATGGGTTTATATAAGAAAAATATCCATATTTAACTCGTTATAAAAAAAGAAAATAACTAGTTTCCGGCGCAACGATGACGTCGGATATAGCGTAAAAAAGCATAACAGCCATGGCGTTGACGGCGGACGCAGCGTAAAAAACATAAATGATGTGACGATGTCGGGCGTTGCACAAGCGTTTTGAATCACGAGAGGATATTTTTCTTACACAAACCCATCGATTTAATTCAGAAGGCCTTTATTATTCCCCCGGAGCCGTGTGGAGCACTTTTAAAATGGATGGATGCACTTTTTTGGGCTACAAATTTTGGGCTGCCATTCACTGCCATTATAATGCTTGGACGAGCCAGGACACGTATTAATATAACTCTGATTGTATTCGTCTGAAAGAAGAATGTCATTTACACCAAGGAGGACTTGAGGGGGGGAGTAAATCAGGGTGAACGATTCCTTTAAGCTTGAGCTGAGATTGGTTTATTATGTGTCAAATAAGCTTTTGCTGTGCTCAATGTATATGCTAATGAAAGCCTAAATTAAACGTTTTGAAGACTAGATTTTCAATGGACAGATTAAAACAATTCTTATGTGTGTGGAACAATATGAGGGTTGGTAATTTATGAATCATGACTGAATTTGTATTGGCAAGTGGACTATACATTTAAGACAACTTGAATGATCAACTATCAGTCACTGTAACCACACCATGCATTTATGCTGGTGGCAGCTGAAAGGTTAACATGTTGCTATATAAATGTAATGTAGTTTTGACATGTGTCCTACCTTGTGTCTTGAAAACATCTCCTGACTCTTCCTTTTAAATAGTAACAGACTTGCCAGGATCGTAGTTTTTTTTATGATTCATGACAAGACTTCTTTCAACCACTGCAAATCTAGCATTGCCAATTACCTTACACCTTTACAAACCCAAGGCAACTTCAGGATAACTGCCAGTGAAAATATAACACACGAAATGTTTCTGTTTATATTAGGAAAGCCGACTATAACAACAACTTTCAAGACTTGACCAGTATTCTCCTGAAGTAATACAACATGACTTTGAATGATAGACAGACTGGACTTTGGACTTTAAGCCTTTTAAAAAAATCATATTGCTTCAGAAGACTTACAAGTGGTGCTAAAAGACATTTATGGTCATAATTACGTTTGCAAAAATAGCAATTCATTCAAAAATTAAAATTGAAGAACAAACTTATATTTGTATGAACATTATGTAACTGTTCATAACGTTATCATTTGCATTTTGCACAGTAACGTTACAAAATTCCATTGATTTGTTCAATGTTAATTCTAACTTACTTACTCATAGAATTGTAGCCACGTTGCTGCCATTGCACCTTCGTCTTTGCTCTGAAAAGATTTAAAAGCATGGCAACAATGTGTTAGTGTGAGTTTCAAATGAGAAAACGTCATGAGAAACAAATAACAGTTTAAAATTTTATCTAACGTTAGCAAAACAGGATCTAAAATGCTCCTCAAGTCACTTTGTTCACCCCGGAGCTTCAGCTGCTTTAGTCAAATTAACTAGCATCACATATGATAGAGGAAACTCGAATTCGATTAACAATACATTTAAAACGGTTGTAATATAAGGAATGCGTGAGTTTGCATTAACGTTACCTTTTGCTTTAACGTAAGTTAGTTAACGTCACTGTGGCACGAGACGAGAGACATGGAAAGATGGCCAACTGTCTCAAAAGCCAGCGTTTATCTGTCCGACTGTGAGAAAGCACAAACATATATTTTTTAATTCCCCGCTGACAAACTGCAGTGTAAAACAGCATAATTAACTCCAAACGTGTACATTACCGTTGATAACACTGGTGAAATAGCGCATTTGCTCCTAATGTTAGATTGTTTGCTGGCTAACTTTACACACAACATTACTGAGCTGGTTAATCTTCGGATAAACATAAAAGAGGTACGAAAATAACACTGAAAACGTTCAAACATGAGCGAAATATGAATAAATAAGTTTGAAACGCTTACCTTTTGTTTTTCTTGACTGTAGCGCGAGCCGTCCTGCTGTGACTGGACTGAAGGAGGGAAAATGGTGCGGTTTTTGTTACCTCGGAAACTCACTGGGATGATACTTTGACATGACTAAATGTAATGACTTTAAAAGAGCTTAATGTAAGACTGTAGGCTTAATATGAGGTAGATTAATGTATATACTATTGTTTATTTATTTATTTTATCAGCTTTTAGTTATTTAATTGGCCATAGATGTAAAATACTAGATTAAATAAATATCTGTAACTTAAACCATTAGAGTTAAAAAGTTTTGGTAACTTATTTAGATTGAGGTTTGCTTACAATAATACATTTTTGAGTTAACATCACACATATTTGTTAAGTTGAATTAACTTTTTTGGTAACATTAAGTAAAATGAACTTATTTCATTTAGTGAATTTCACTGTTAGGTTTTACAGTGTACACGTGTGCCCAGATCCGCCCTTCCAATGTCAGTGTCAATGGCTCGTAAACGTCTTAATCAAGCAAACACAATGATTTATTTATCATACACTCGCAATTGATTGGAATATTATTTTTGTATTACTTGGCCCGCCCGATCGGTGGATATAAGCGCGAAACGCGTGCGCACACACACACCTGCGTTCGCGCCCAGATCAAGAACAGAATTTTATTTCACTATTTTAGATTCACCGCCCTGCTGATGGGTGTACGTCTTGGTAACCTGTCTGAAAAAAACATAGCCCCGGAACTATATAAAAAAAAAAGACAGCAGATCTAATATAGAAGGCACAGCATTGTGTTTTAATCTCAATATGTCTGAAAATCCAGCTCGACCTGAGACTTGTTTAGCAAATGACACCGCAGTTAAATGAAGCGAACATATGTACATGTCTTCCCCACATGAACTGGAACTTCATAAGAAATAAATGAAGTATAACACATTCCTAATATTATGATCCGAAGAAAGCTTATGCAGCGACTGTGTTCTTCCACAACCAGGAATAGCGCAATATCTTGCTATCTTCTTCAGCATGTTTATTGCTGCTGGCCAGTGCAATCCGAACAGCTTTATGAGTCGGTGATCGGGGCTACTGAATTAGACGTGCTTATTATTAGGCAGTGTTTCGCCGCATGATGACGTAAAGATGCGGCACATGATCGTTTTCTGGACCTGGTGTCTATAAAAGCTTTTCTTTGACTAAAAAAGGAAGTTTTCAGCTCTGAAACTTACAGGATATTCTTATATTACCATAACCTTTTATATATCAAAAGATCAAGGGAAAGTTGATTTCTTAATTCATCACCCCTTTAAGATTGAACATTGGTCTGGGGAGTCTGTTCTGTATTTTCTACTGCACAGAGGAGAGATCAACTAGCATAATTCAAATCTGTACGCAATTGGATAGTCCTTCTACCAATCAGACCACAAGAGGCGTGATCAATGGGCAACGACCCATCGCCTCTCTATCCATCGTGTTAAACTCACCAATAGCGCACCAGGTGGATAAGCTAGTTTGTGATTAGTTCCCGCAAAAGTGTGACAGGATAAATTAATGTACAGATTTCCAGCCTGAGATGCAGGGCGAAATCAAATCGCCGACAGATCAGGCTGGGTTTACCCGATCTAGCAGTGCAGGGTGAATCCTCAAAATCATTGATCCATATTGCCAGAAATGAGAGACTGCAAGTTTTGGATGCTTATATCTTCTAAATGCGAATTTTGTAGAGCAGACTAGCTTATAGATAACATATTCATACTAAAAGCGCATCCTTACGCTCTCCAGTAATCTGTCTTTCTTTGCGTTCTGGAAATTGAGAAACAGTGACTTTTTAAACACTCCTCTACTCCACTCCTACTGTCATTGGTCGTTTCAACAGATAGTCCCGTCCTAAACTCACACTATTGGCTAAATCATTGTTGTTTTGCAACACAATATGCTTACTACCATTCTATATAGCATGCAAAAAAAAAAGTTACGTCAAAAGAGTAGAATGTCTGATTCATAGTATTCAAAAAACAGTAGGTGAAAATTATCTGGATGACTACTCAAGATTCTGGAGTGTGAATTCAGTGTTTGCATTTTTTTTTTAATTGTCGCAACGTACCTTTCAAACCAAATGTAGTTCCTACTATACACTATGCAATTTGGAACGCAAGCTTTTGATAGCAACTTACACTTACGAATGACTTATAAACAGGGCCTAAAATTAACACTCGCCTTCTGCCTGGACTTGCAGAGCGCAGTGCCAAACAAACAGCTTATTTCGCTAAATACGACTATTATTCCTTGGCTGGGATTGTGTAGAGCCCTTTGAAACTGCATTGAAACTGGAATTTGGACGTTCAATCTAGTGATTGCTGTTGAAGTCAACTATATGGAGAAAAATCCTGAAATGTTTTCCTCAAAAACCTTAAATTCCTTTTGACTGAAAAAAAAAGACATGAACATCTTTGATGACGTGGGGTGAGTTAACTATCAGAAAAGTTTAATTCTGAATTGAACTACTCCTTTAAGTCACCAGTCATTGGCAGCTATGCTAAAAGGTACATTTAGGCTCTGCTGATAAACATCTCTAAAGTGTAGCAACAGTAGCGCTGTAGCTTGTAAAAATTCTTCAGGAAAGGTAACATCAGCAAAAAATTTCAGGCAAAACTGCCAAAAGCGGTTTTGACAAAATAAGCTACTTTAAACTTGAGTTGTGAACTTGAACCCAATGCATGAGAAAGACTTTAGCCCTCACGCAAAATTCCAAAGTGCGAAAATTTGCTGAACAACATTAAATGTTACCCCACCCCAATAAATGGTTAGCATATGCAGATAACTATAGTATCTACCTAAACAATAAAAATAATTGATATGCGCTACCGGACTGCGTTTCCCATTCACATCTGCACACATATGCTTCTGGTCCCAAAAAACAAAATTTTATTTTTATTTTTAGTACATCGGTTCAAACTATTAACAAAACTGAGCTTGGGAAAAAAGTATCTGCTCAATAAATATATATACATTTATTTTAACTTGTTCACTTGTTTGAAAAAATAAGGCTTTTCATAACACCTTATGGGGGACACAATATGTTATGGGGAACACAACTTTTGCCTCAATGAAGTCCTAATTTACTGCTTATTAATAGTCAGTAAAGTAGTTTTTGTAGCATTTAAGTTTATGTATTGGGTAGGATTAACGGATGTAAGGTCATGCAAAATAAGGCAATAATATGTGTATAAACAGCCAATATCCTAATAATATGCATGCTAATAAGCAGCAAGAAATTAACCCTAAAACAAAGTGTTATCATTTTTTCCAAGTTGCATTAATTGCATTTAATGTAAATTTATACATTAAGCTTAATGATCACCAAGTTTGAAATTCTAATTGTTGTATGCCAAATACAAAAAAATCATGAGAAAATAAAAATCTTTCCCCCTTAAATAATTTTGGTAATGGCTAGTTGTGTAAATAGCAGTTCAAATAAATATATTTTTAAATAGTTTAATTGTAGTTTAAGTCCTCAACAAGCTACAGTCTGAGTGTGATCTTGTTTTTATACGCTGTAACATCCCTGATTTATATTTCACATCACTGTTCACAAACAATCAATATTGTCATATTTGTGATAGCAGGACATCTGCACAAAATATGGAATCAAACCAACGTTTCTAAATATCACCAATAACACATGCCTCCAGCTCTTGCAATGTGAATGAACAGAATACAATAAATATTGGCTAAGATAGTGTGTACCAAAGCAAACAATTTTATCTTACTTTCCTTCTTTATACCGAGTGCATCTGTACACTGTAATCTGCATATAAAGTGAGCCCCATATTTACATGCTTTACATTTTTTCCCTGTAAAATACAGCAAACATAATTTGTTTCATTCTGAATTCCGAAGCTGGCATTTTACTTTTATTGGTTGTGAGTTTATAAATTACAGTGTACTGGACTGTGTTTAAAGGGCCAATATGTATTTTCCATTTGTTTGCAATGAATAATTCATTAAAATAAAAGGGTTTTATTGCATGTAACTGATTATATATAATGTTACATAACAATGCACACTGACGCCATGGGCTAGTCGGGTAAGCTTAAAATAAACCTTATTTTTTAGAGCGTAAGTTAATATCAGTGGTCTTATCACATGATAAGACACACATAACCACTGTCAACATGGGAATTCACCTCATGATTCCGCTTGACAAATGAAACAGAAATATTACCCGAGGCTCTTTAAAATAGGATTCTAGGTTTTTTAGAAAGTTAAAATGAAGATGCAAACATTTCATTATTTCTGAATATTATAGTTTGAAAGATAAAATAGGTTACGCCTATAAAAAGGTTTATCAAAATATACACATGATGATAACGGCATCTTTTAATCCCAAAACATCCCACACTACTACACCTTTGTGTGGTCAGCAGTTTTGTGTTCTGTAACTCTGGCTGTAGTTACTGCTGCCTGACTAGTATTAATCCTAAAAAATGTATATATTAAGGACAATATTTTTAAGTGCGAATTGAATGTAATGCCTTGTTTTAATTGCATATTATTTATAATTAAATCAATATTATAGTTTAAATGTATATTAAATTCAGTTTGATTAATTTAAGACTCACTTAAGCAGGACTTATTTAATTTATAATATAAATATTTTTTTTATGTGTTAAGAGTACTGTCTAAAGTACCGACTAGCATTTATGGTACACTAAAATACACTCACCTAAAGGATTATTAGGAAGCCCATACTAATACTGTGTTTGACCCCTTTCGCCTTCAGAACTTTAGAAATATTGATATTGATATGCCCATATTGATAGGATAGCATCTTGCAGTTGATGGACATTTGTGGTATGCACATCCAGGGCTTGAAGCTCCCGTTCCACCACATCCCAAAGATGTAAGTGTGGGGGGCCATTTTAGTACAGTGAACTCATTGTCAAGTTCAAGAAACCAATTTGAAATGATTCAAGCTTTGTGACATGGTGCATTATCCTGCTGGAAGTAGCCATCAGAGGATGAGTACATGGTAGTCATAAAGGGATAGACATGGTCAGAAACAATGCTAGGGTAGGCCGTGGCATATAAACGATGCCCAATTGGCACTAAGGGGCCTAAAGTGTGCCAAGAAAACATCCCCCACACCATTACACCACCACCACCAGCCTGCACAGTGGTAACAAGACATGATGGATCCATGTTCTCATTCTGTTTACGCCAAATACTGACTCTACCATCTGAATGTCTCAACAGAAATCGACTCATCAGACCAGGCAACATTTTTCCAGTCTTTAACTGTCCAATTTTGGTGAGCTTGTGCATCATCAAAATTAGTCCATATGTGACATCAGATGGTTCATTCGAATCTCTTGAAGCATTAAAAATACATTTTGGTCCAAAAATAACAAAAACTACAACTTTATTCAGCTTTGTCTTCTCTTCCTTGTTTGTTTTCAAACCTTAAATAAACATTAAAACGGTAATGAATCACCGGATTGATTCATGATTCGGATCGCCAATGTCACGTGATTTCAGCAGTTTGACACGCGATCTGAATCATGAACTAACCCTTTAAGTCAAAGTTGCTCTTCTATCAACTTGAATCAGTCGGCCCATTCTCCTCTGACCTCTAGCATCAACAAGGTATTTTCTCCCACAGGACTGCCGCATACTGGATGTTTTTCCCTTTTCACACCATACTTTGTAAACCCTAGAAATGGTTGTGCATGAAAATCCCAATAGCTGAGCAGATTTTGAAATACTCAGACCAACAACCCTGAGTTGGTCCGGCACCAACAACCATGCCACGCTCAAAATTGCTTAAATCACCTGTCGTTCCCATTCTGACATTCAGTTTGGAGTTCAGGAGATTGTCTCGACCAGGACCACACCCCTAAATGAATTGAAGTAACAGCCATGTGATTGGTTGATTAGATAATAACATTAATGAGAAATTGAACAGGTGTTCCATATAATCCTTTAGGTGAGTGTATACTAATGTAATACGTATTGAAACTTGAACGCCATGTATTTAAATACATGTGTAACTATGCAGTAGCAATGTAGTACATTTAAAATATATCAACTTTTTAGTACATATAAACTTTTAATATCAACTATTACACGGCTCTATGGAATACTTGATTCTGACCATGTGATTATGGTCAATCACACATTCCAGCGTTATGTTCCCAGATAACAACCATCAAAGTGAACAACACACCACTCATCCGGGTACTATGAGTTATCTTGACCGGTACTACTTATATGCTTAATGTGTCACTCTGCTGTCATCTTGTGACTGAAAAACACTTAACCACCACGGGTTACAATGGAAGGCTTCAAGGAGTCCACGCAAAAAAAGAAAATTAAACTTAAAAATCACATTTAACTTTCAAACAAATAAAATTGGAGTTAAATATTATATATTTTATAATGGCAGTGATTGTCATGTTTTTGAAGTCCATAAAATGCATCTGTTCATCAAATAACGTGTTCCACAAGGCTCTGGGGGGTTAATAAAGGCCTTCTGAAGCGAATCACTGCAGTTGTGTATGGAAAATATCCATATTTTAAACTACAGAGTAAAGTTTTGGCCAATCGCCTTCCGTGGAAAAAGTGTTAAAAGTGCCTTCTTGCAATTCAAAATGCTTTTCTGACGACCCTAACTGGTAGCGTAAGCATTTTGAATTGCAAGAAGGAATTTTCAACACGTTTTCCATGGAAGGCGATCAGCCGGAATTACTTTATAAAGTTTTAAATATGAATATTTTTCTTTCACAAATGCAGCGATTGGCTTTTGAAGGCCTTTATTAACCCCCCAGAGCTGTGTGGAGCATGTTATTTGATGGACCAATGCATGCAAGCAGCTACAACTACTGCAATTATAATGCTTGGATTAGCCAAGATTTTTTGAATAGAACTCCGATTTTATCCGTCTGAACGAAGAATGTCATGTGGTTGAACTATCCATTTCAGCATTAATTTCAGCATATATGGTAAAAACAACTCTTTTCAACAATAGATAAACGCTTAAAGCAGTTTGGAAATGTTTTTAGAGCTAATAAAATGTTTAAACTCAAGACAATATTTTGTGTCTAATTTGAGGGTGTGTGTGGTCCGTGCTTACATCCACCGATTAGGTGTGCCAATTAATGAAAAAATTAATCAATCACGGTTGGATAAGATAAATCATTGTGTTTAAATATGTTTTGAGACTGAGCCCCGTCAGATAATTATTCTGACCGCTTTCAAAACCATACCTCCCTCATGTGAACTGAACTGACAGGGGAGCTGAAGCTCATTAAATATGCAAATCTTATCCAATCCTAGCCATTGGCGTTTACTTCCAAGTCTCCAGTGCAGCACGCCCATCAAAACCCAGCATTTTGGAGAGAACCTCAAAACCAGTGTAGAAAATAAAAAAAAATTCTACTGTTGTCTGAGGTCAACTAATGACGTTTGTGTGGTTTTAACATTCAAAAACATCATAACTAATAAGTACTACGCTAAAGGCCAGTTCATGACACCTTTAAGTTGACTAGGCAGTTTAATATCTGCAACTTAATATATCAAACGGCAAGAACTTTCCATATCAAGTTTGGTAGTGAGGGTCCAAAAAGAGGCATCAACCAACCGGCCAGATTACAGTGCGTCACTTCACAGACATTTCACGAGCTGGCCTTATCATGCACTTTTTAATTACTTTCGTCTCTTTTATTTTCTCTTTACCAATGAGTGCCAAATGCAACTAGAGAGGCGTCATATAATTAAGTGTGCAGATGATTCAGAGATTGTATGAAGGTCTAAAGATCCTAAAAGTCTTAAAATGCAAGCTTTTTGAACTTGTAATTCACAAGTAAAAAACAGTGTTAGTCTTAAGTTTATCGAATTTATTATGTTTGCTGAAAGCACGGACCAACTTTAATTAAGTTGATACATTTTCCGCCAAAGTAGAGTGATTTGGGATGCAGTGCACTAAAACTAATTTTGCAAACTAATATGCAGAGTAGGCTCTAGCCATAGCCTCAACAACACTGGGATGTGGAGCGTATTATGGTCTGTCCTGTTATTTTTGAGAGCAAAAGGCCCATAGGGTTGTTAATTCATCATGGATTTAAAATGGGATATAAATGGATGAGGAATTGTGCCATTTACTTAAGAGCAATTGTCTAGAAATCATTAACTTCGGCTCAATTAATTAAAGCTTTTTATTCATCTTCCCCAAATACTCCACAGAGGGAAGGGAAATATTAAAAGAGCGAGAGAAACCGTTGGTTAAGCATAAAAGGCTTCATCACACAGATAATAAAAGAGTAGATTTAATTCCCGCTCTGTATATGCTAAACACCAGATTCATTAAGCTGAAAACTGAACTTAAAATCATCTCATCAGAACTTTTAAAACTTCACTGAGCACAGGCAGATCACAGAAAAATAAAGTTCGGCTCTTTCCATAAAACAATGTGTTTTTTTTATTATCATTCTCAATGAAACCCAGTGCAAGTTTACAAGATTGCTTTTGAAATATAACCTGTTTACAAGGTTTATGGAAATCTTGGCGAGGGGTTGCCTGCATTTGAATTTTTGCTTTCATTAACATACCCACAATTCCTCACTCCGAGCACGAAATATCGCATACATAAAATATATAGTTCTTAAACTCCAGGCATAGTTATCCTTGAATTCAAACCGTCATTACCAGAAAGTGATACTTATGCGTTTGTTTATTACTGTTTAAATCATGCCTATATTTTCATTAGCCTATTGGTGTTCCACTCTCGGAATAAAGGTGGGGTATAAAACAGCCGAGAACACTCAGGCGTCTGACATTTTAGGGAGCCCTTTCAGAGTCATAAAGGTGCCGGAGAGATGGATGAGAGAAGAGTGTGCAAAGCCAGACCATCAGTGGAATAAAGAAAAAGGAGCGGGGGGAACGTGAATTCGATTATATGGGAAGGGAAGAGTATAACCTCTCTTTCTAGACCCTTTATACACACAAAAAACAAACACAAAACAAACACACCAAGATAACCACAGTTTTTGCTTACAAAAAAAAAAAAAAAAAAACACTTACTTACAATTTTTGCAACTGGAAAAAAAATGTGATTACTTGGTACTTGCCTCCCGATACACGGTTTTGAAATGTAATTATTTTCCTTATTGAAGATGATCTTTAGCCTGACAAGCCAGACCCACATCAAGATGTTTGGTCTGGAAACTCACCATTGACAGGGCGCAATCCGAGGGGCGGGATAAACGGTTGTCTTTCAAACTCCCTCTGCACGCGATAGGATAGCGCTACCATCAACCAGAGCAACAAAGGTGAAGCAGAGCTTGTTGATAGATTAAACATTCGCCGTATCCGGTCAGCAAAACTCAGAACACTTCTTCCCTTTTTAACCCCCAAGTCTTCCAGAGTCGCAGTCAAATCACAATGGGTGGGGGGTTATGCCCATACTATACTAAAATTCACTACTAGATATCTAGTTTAGATGGATCTCAAGAAGTCTAATTGAAGATGTCTATAGGCCTACCCTTAATTTTCTACAAAAACCCATAATGAAATGACACTTCACAATGGATGATGAAGTTGAAAAAAAAAATACTTTCTAAGTTGTGAAAACTAACCCACTCCCACACCATACACGTCAAAGTAGCCAGCACATTTTTTTCTATGCAAGTGTGACACATATATCAGGTCTAAATCATTATTTAATAACAGGCTTACCATAGTGAAGCAGGATAAGCCAAAAACACGTTTTGGAAGAAGAATTAATGTATTGGCATGATCTAAATGTTTAGTGTTCCTTTTTGTTGAGTTCAACATTAAAGGCATAATACAGGTCCTTCTCAAAAAATTAGAATATTGTGATAAAAGTTCATTATTTTCCATAATGTAATGATAAAAATTAAACTTTCATATATTTTAGATTCATTGCACACCAACTGAAATATTTCAGGTCTTTTATTGTTTTAATACTGATGATTTTGGCATACAGCTCATGAAATCTAAAAAAAATTAGCATATCATGAAAAGATTCTCTAAACGAGCTATTAACCTAATCATCTGAATCAACTAATTAACTCTAAACACCTGCAAAAGATTCCTGAGACTTTTAAAAACTCCCAGTCTGGTTCATTACTCAAAACCACAATCATGGGTAAGACTGCCGACCTGACTGCTGTCCAGAAGGCCATCATTGACACCTTCAAGCGAGAGGGTAAGACACAGAAAGAAATTTCTGAACGAATAGGCTGTTCCCAGAGTGCTCAGTGGGCACCTCAGTGGGAAGACTGTGGGAAGGAAAAAGTGTGGCAAAAAACACTGCACAACGAGAAGAGGTGACCGGACCCTGAGGAAGATTGTGGAGAAGGACCGATTCCAGACCTTGAGGGACCTGCGGAAGCAGTGGACTGAGTCTGGAGTAGAAACATCCAGAGCCAGCGTGCACAGGCGTGTGCAGGAAATGGGCTACAGGTGCCGCATTCCCCAGGTCAAGACACTTTTGGGCTACAGAGAAGCAGCACTGGACTGTTGCTCAGTGGTCCAAAGTACTTTTTTCGGATGAAAGCAAATTTTGCATGTCATTCGGAAATCAAGGTGCCAGAGTCTGGAGGAAGACTGGGGAGAAGGAAATGCCAAAATGCCTGAAGTCCAGTGTCAAGTACCCACAGTCAGTGCTGGTCTGGGGTGCCATGTCAGCTGCTGGTGTTGGTCCACTGTGTTTTATCAAGGGCAGGGTCAATGCAGCTAGCTATCAGGAGATTTTGGAGCACTTCATGCTTCCATCTGCTGAAAAGCTTTATGGAGATGAAGATTTGGTTTTTCAGCACGACCTGTCACCTGCTCACAGTGCCAAAACCACTGGTAAATGGTTTACTGACCATGGTATTACTGTGCTCAATTGGCCTGTCAACTCTCCTGACCTGAACCCCATAGAGAATCTGAGGGATATTGTGAAGAGAAAGTTGAGAGACGCGAGACCCAACACTCTGGATGAGCTTAAGGCCGCTATCGAAGCATCCTGGGCCTCCATAACACCTCAGCAGTGCCACAGGCTGATCGCCTCCATGCCACGCCGCATTGAAGCAGTCATTTCTGCAAAAGGATTCCCCACCAAGTTTTGAGTGCATAACTGAACATAATTATTTGAAGGTTGACTTTTTTTGTATTAAAAGCACTTTTCTTTTATTGGTCGGATGAAATATGCTAATTTTTGGGGGTTTTCATGAGCTGTATGCCAAAATCATCAGTATTAAAACAATAAAAGACCTGAAATATTTCAGTTGGTGTGCAATGAATCTAAAATATATGAAAGTTTAATTTTTATTATTACAATATGGAAAATAATGAACTTTTATCATAATATGCTAATTTTTTGAGAAGGACCTGTATTAACGACTTCTGGATTCAAATATCCAAACCACTAGAACAATGTTATATACCTGGTTGATTTTTATACTTACGTTATCCCAAATGTTTCGAAGAATGTTTAAATCAGGAGAATTAAAACATTATAACCAGGATAACCATGTCCATGCATCATCTATCAATGAGATCATACCCGCATTACCCTCGATTGTTATATACCTCAACACAGATAGTCTTGTTTAAATCTTATTTTCTTGATTTACCATGAGTACCATGTTTTACAATGCCTATATCGATCTAGCTTACTAGATGTGAAAGTGTCCCACAGTAGCCACCGAATGCCATCACATAACTTCCAGCACACTCAAACCTATCTAATATGATAAAACAGATGTAGCCCACATACATACGCATGACCTGAAAAAGCGGAAGCAGTCACCTGCAGCATTAGAAAAGCTCCACTGCTCGAGCCATGTGTCGCGTTTGTCTCTCATCAGCAATGGCTCCAGCTGGCTCATTCCACTCCAACGGCTTTCAGCCCCACCCTGCTTCATACTTCAGTAATATTAATACAAAATTAATACATTAGCTCACCCATGAATATGATTAATGTGTGAATATGAGTTCCTTCAGGTTCTTTTCCACCAGCTGAAGTGAAGACAACAACTGCGAAATCAAGGCGTCATCAAACTACGCATGTGTTTTCAATAAACAACCTCTAGTAGCAAACATTACATATTGTGCTAAGATTAATAAATACTGATGAAGTATTGTTCATTTTTAGTTCATATTAACTAAAGTAGTTAACGGTTAACACATGAAACTTTATTGTAAAGAATTACTATGTGTTATAGTTGTAAACAACATTTCCAATAGAATGAAATATGACCTTGACATAATTTTAATCCACACAAATTAATACTTAATAAATATGTCAGACCAGCTCTAGATGCTCCGTTTTCATGGGTCCCATAAATAAAACATTCAGAAACATTATAGTAATGAGAAATTTTAAACAAAGTGTAATTGTCGTGAAAGTAATGTGGCAATGCAAAAACATGACTTGGAAAAACTAGAAAAGATTCTAAAAATAGGTTTAATTTTTTTATGAATAATACATAATTTCTTATTTTGTGATTTAAGTTTTGTGAGATCCATATCATAGCTTTATCATAAAGAACAGCCTCAGTGAGAGTGTGTGTGTGTGTGGGGGGGGGACAAGCAAAAAACCAAAGTTAAGGAGTCTCTGGTGAGAAGTGGAGTGTGTTTTATACAGCAGGTGTGTAGAAGACTTCTCCACTGCTCAGTCGGCGCATGAGCTCTTTCCACAGGAGGTCTCTCTCCATCTGCACTCCTTTCATAATGCCGCGGTTCTCCTGTGCCCGGCGGGACAGATAGGGAATCACCTCGTTCACCGGACCATATGGAACATACTTGTACACTGGGAATCCTGCCTGAGCTAGAGATATGAACAGACAAGAGAAAAAAAAAAAAAAAAAACTATATTTTTAAATGTATTTTTTTTTTGGGGGGGGGGGATTTTTTTATATAACTATACTTTTGGTAACACTTTATATTGTATACTTTCATTAAGATTATATATTAAATGCATGTCAATTGATGTCATCATCAATACACACTGCATATATATATATATATATATATATATATATATATATATATATATATATATATATAAGAGAAATCTGTTATATATAAAGTATACATATATAAGATAAATTATATAATATATATATATATATATATATATATATATATATATATATATATATATATATATATATACACATACAGTATACACATGCAAATGTTTCTTAAATATATACATGCATGTGTGTATTTTTGTATAAATAATAATTATACACAGTACACACAAATATATATTATGTAAACATAAACATTTATTTTGTATGTGATTAATCGCAATTAATCAATTGCCCAGCACTATAAAATTGTATACTTTGATTATATGTGTTGAGATAAAAGATGATGGAACCTGAAACAAGCACAGCTATGAAGGAAAATAAACTAAATTATGTAAATTAAACTTTTAATCCAAATCTAAATCAATCTAAATCAAATATTGCAAATATTTATATATATATATATATTTTAACTTGAAATAAAATAAATATGAACTGAAATGAAAGAAACTTTTAAAAAAGAATTCTAATTTTGATGTTCTAAAATAAATTAAACTATCATAAAATCAAATCACTAAAACAAAAACTAACATACTAAATACTCAATTACAAAAAGTTCAAGTAAAATACATAAAGAAATAAATACAAATGTAAAATATTACAAATAATATAATAGAATCTCAATTATAATAAAATAGCAATGGTTTAAAATTAATGAATGCTATTGTAAAGTGTTGCTGTAATTTTACTAAAGTGACCACTTTAGAAGTGATTTTAGAGACTCTGTGTGTGTGCGCGCACGTGTGTCTCTCTCTCTCTCTCTCTGTGTGTGTGTGTGTGTGTGTGTGTGTGTGTGTGGTTCACCTAACGGAAAGCTGATTTGGTCACACATTCCCAGGAGCTGGCCGAAGTACACCTTCTTATCTGTGGGTGCCAGACCCATTTCATTCATCCTGTTAGACCATAAACACACAGAGCGCCGTCACAGAAAGTGAAAAATGAGAGACGCCCCTTCGGCAAGGTCATTTAATACCGGATACATTCTGGTGATTGCTCACTCAAAGTTTTACACCGTCTTATCAGTTACAGCCATTACACGCAGGAACAAGACACATTCTGAAACACTTAGGCTGATATTAAGTGTGAATGATGTAATAGGAGGATAACTAGTGTGTACTTCCATACGAATCATGCCCTGGCGCCAGCATTTGACATTGTGACAGAGAATGTTAATGGCATCAGTCACTGGCACACCTTTGTCAAATGAGGTTACACCCCAAGGGAGTGATTAACTACAATTAATGATTGCACATTACATTATTAATTTATACAAATTAATTTACTCCCACAGGGATCTAAATATTCATGGTGATTCAAAGAAGAACAGAACAGAACCTAAACTACACTTTAAATTTGCGTTTTTCTGTACTTAACAGCCCTCAATTGTATGTCCAGATGTTGATATTTATTATCTAACAAATATCAATATGCAGTCATTTAATTTAGTTTTAAAGGTGCATTGTGTAAATTTCACCTCCATCTAGCGGTGAGGTTGCGAATTGAAACACATAGAGAAGCTACGGTGGCTGACAAAGGACAAAGATGGCGCCGTCTGAGACAGCAGAGAGTAGCTAGCGCTGTGAAGAGTAGTTTGTCCGTTTAGGGCTACTGTAGAAACATGGCCGCGCAAAATGGCGACATCATTGTAAGGGGACCTGCGGTGTATGGAGATAGAAATGACTAATTCTAAGGTAATTAAAACAACGGTTCATCATGTAAGGTCTTTATACACCACTGAAAACATATTTTTAAATAATATATTGCATTTCTGGAAATATATATTTATGAATATTACACACTGCACCTTTAACTTTTCTATGTATACATTGTATTGATACACTAGCTTTCAAGTTGATTATACCTTAAACATTTTTGTTCTTAACTTCAGGCAGCAACTTTTTTTTAAGGATATTTGATGAATAAAAGGTCCAAAAGAACTGCATTTATTCAAAATAAAAACATTTTCAAATAATATAAATCTCCTTTACTATCAAATTGCTGAGCTGCTGAATAAAATTATTGATTTATTAAAAAAAAAAAAGACTGGAGGAATGATACTGAAATTCAGCTTTGTATCACGGAAATAAATTATCATTTAAAGTATAATAAATTGAAAACCAATTATTTTAAATTGTAATAATATATCACAATATTATTTTTTCTGTATTTTTGATCAAATAAATGCAGGCTTGATGAACAGAAGAAACTTCTTTCAAAAACATTACAAATAGTAATGTGTAAAAACTGTATTTTCAGTCATATAACTGTATTCTCAAAATTAAGAGAGTTTTTGCTTAAAATAAGATAAATAATCTGACAATGGGGTAAGAAAAATAATCTTAATTCAAACAGAAAACAAGTTTATTTTTCTTACCCCATTGTCAGATTATTTATCTTATTTTAAGCAAAAACTCTCTTAATTTTGAGCTATTTTCCCCCCCAAAAAGACAATCATTTTTACTTGTCTAGTAAATGTTTCTTAATGTAAGATTTCTTTTATATTTTGACTAGAAACAAGACAAAAATACTAAGTATGACAAAGCATTTTTTGTAGTGTATTATATAACAGATTTAAATAGACTCCTATATTTGGTTATTTGGTTTCCTTTTGGAGTCTCCAATGATCATTGAAGCTTGCAGAAAATACAGTTTTGTGAGAATCACCCTTCAATGTGAATGTTTACTTTGGTTATAGCACATATATTAATATTAATATTAATATATATATATATATATATATATATATATATATATATATATATATATATATATATATATATATATATATATATATATATATATATATATATATATATATATATATATATATATATATATATATATATACACAGTCTTGTTCAAAATAATAGCAGTACAATGTGACTAACCAGAATAATCAAGGTTTTTAGTATATTTTTTATTGCTACGTAGCAAACAAGTTACCAGTAGGTTCAGTAGATTGTCAGAAAACAAACAAGACCCAGCATTCATGATATGCACGCTCTTAAGGCTGTGCAATTGGGCAATTAGTTGAAAGGGGTGTGTTCAAAAAAATAGCAGTGTCGCATTCAATCACTGAGGTCATCAATTTTGTGAAGAAACAGGTGTGAATCAGGTGGCCCCTATTTAAGGATGAAGCCAACACTTGTTGAACATGCATTTGAAAGCTGAGGAAAATGGGTCATTCAAGACATTGTTCAGAAGAACAGCGTACTTTGATTAAAAAGTTGATTAGAGAGGGGAAAACCTATAAAGAGGTGCAAAAAATGATAGGCTGTTCAGCTAAAATGATCTCCAATGCCTTAAAATGGAGAGCAAAACCAGAGAGACGTGGAAGAAAACGGAAGACAACCATCAAAATGGATAGAAGAATAACCAGAATGGCAAAGGCTCAGCCAATGATCACGTCCAGGATGATCAAAGACAGTCTGGAGTTACCTGTAAGTACTGTGACAGTTAGAAGACGTCTGTGTGAAGCTAATCTATTTTCAAGAATCCCCCGCAAAGTCCCTCTGTTAAAAAAAAGGCATGTGCAGAAGAGGTTACAATTTGCCAAAGAACACATCAACTGGCCTAAAGAGAAATGGAGGAACATTTTGTGGACTGATGAGAGTAAAATTGTTCTTTTTGGGTCCAAGGGCCACAGGCAGTTTGTGAGACGACCCCCAAACTCTGAATTCAAGCCACAGTACACAGTGAAGACAGTGAAGCATGGAGGTGCAAGCATCATGATATGGGCATGTTTCTCCTACTATGGTGTTGGGCCTATTTATCGCATACCAGGGATCATGGATCAGTTTGCATATGTTAAAATACTTGAAGAGGTCATGTTGCCCTATGCTGAAGAGGACATGCCCTTGAAACGGTTGTTTCAACAAGACAATGACCCAAAACACATTAGTAAACGGGCAAAGTCTTGGTTCCAAACCAACAAAATTAATGTTATGGAGTGGCCAGCCCAATCTCCAGACCTTAATCCAATTGAGAACTTGTGGGGTGATATCAAAAATGCTGTTTCTGAAGCAAAACCAAGAAATGTGAATGAATTGTGGAATGTTGTTAAAGAATCATGGAGTGGAATAACAGCTGAGAGGTGCCACAAGTTGGTTGGGATTTAGCAATGGTTGATTGCTAAATCCCAGAAAAAAAAAATGTTTGTACAAAATAGTTTTGAGTTTGTACAGTCAAAGGTAGACACTGCTATTTTTTTGAACACACCCCTTTCAACTAATTGCCCAATTGCACAGCCTTAAGAGCGTGCATATCATTAATGCTGGGTCATGTTTGTTTTCTGACAATCTACTGAACCTACTGGTAACTTGTTTGTATACTTGTATATATATAAAATAACACACACACAGGCCAAAAATTTGGACACATTACTATTTGTAATGTTTTTGAAAGAAGTTTCTTCTGCTCATCAAGCCTGCATTTATTAGTGTATAGTATGTGTACAGAGCAACAACAACGAGATTGTTCTCATTTTAGACATTTTATGTAAAATGTAAAACACGGAGATGCAATAAAAACTCCTAAATCAACCGCTTTGACTGCAAAAATGTGTATGATATAATCAGCTCGGCACGTCGTGCTCATCATCATCAGTTCTCAGTAGGTTAAGTCAGTGTACTGTTAACTGAATAACTCCAGGATGTTGGTTTATTTCGAGTCAGACATGTCAAATAGTGAATAACTTTAGAAATGTGTGGATTAGTGCTTACTAGAGAAGCAAACTGTTTGGAACGGTTCAGTCCGATTTGGTGAACTGATTCACCAAAAGCGAACCGGTCATCACTTAAGTTCACACATGACAAATCAAACATCTTGAATATCCTTCTTGAGTGTGTGTGGAAACAACACAAATGTACTGAAATGTACATGAATGCTGCGTGAGATCAGTGATGGAGAGCGCACTCACGTTCTCTGTGCATCAATAGAACAGACTCTTACGCGCTTACTGTACGACACCAGAAATGAGCTCTTCAGAAACAATTGCAGAATACAACAGAGCTTGTGTTTTAACGCACAGCACACACTGAAAAAAAACAATCTCTATTCTCTCTGATGTAGCCTAATCCAGGGTTCGTACACCTTTTCAAAGGTCAAATTCAAGCACTTTTCAAGCACTTTCAAGGTCCATTTTAAAGTTTTTTCCAGCACCTACCACCGCGGTAAATTACATACCAATACATTGTCAAAATTATTATTTAGTGTTATCATCACATTAAAAAGATAATAATGCTATAAACAGACAAAATTGTGTTTCGTTAAGCAGAAGAATCAGATATTTAACCAAATCACAAGTTTTATTTATTTTAAATGTATCACTGTCTAAGTTGACTGTGCTTACTATCTAACCTGCCTTTGGGGTCACTGTAAAAACAATTACCCTAAACAAAATCACTCGACGGGTTCACTTAACTTTCAATTCACTTATTGATAATATTAAAAATGCAAACATTCGTCTTTGAGGTAGACACTCAATCAGATTCAGCTCATTGACCTTTTCTATTTTTAATTAATTTCTTTTTTGTGTGTGTATGTCTATTAAAAGTCTAGGCAATCAAATATTTCTTCTGAAGAGATCACTTTATATTTCCCCATAAACATTGATCAATTACCATTACAATTATCTCACAAATATGCTTACAGTGCATGTTCTACAATGGGGTAATTGTGTTGCAGTAGCTTACATACAGCACAAGAAAGCTTGACTTCAAATGGTAAAAAGAAGAGAAAACTGTAATAAAATAAGAATAAATAAGCAAAAATACTAGCACAAATAAACCAGGTCTAACTATATTAAGGTGATAAACTGAATTAAAAAAGAAACAAGTTATCAAATTTAAAATAACATTGTATTTTCATTGTAAAATTAAATACATATTAATCTGTTAAAGTTACACAAGTTAATCAGTAAAGAGCAGCAAGTGATCTTTTGTCTTTTTGTATTTTGAATAACTGCTGCCCCTTTAAGACCTGACGCAAGTGTGGAATCAAAACACTGTTCCTGTTGCTCATTCTTCTGAACTGTTTATGACTGAATTTACGTTAATACACACCCAGATGAACAGTGTAACATTTTTTGTGAGTATTTGACCATTAATAAGCTGGGAAAATGAGCTATTTTTTATTTTATTTACTTGTATGTCAGAGGTCGGCTTAACGGTATGTGCGCACTTCAGATATGAGCGCGAAATCTGCGGGAATTTGTAGAATTATGTGCAATCGTGTGCAAAATTCAGATCGATCACACTGTCATAAAGAAAAATCCAGCCGAACGCGTTGGCACGTTAGTGTTCAGAGGCCGGAGAACAACAGGTGTAAAGAGGAGAGGTGTCGTTTCGAATATTTCATTATCGATGCATATCAAAAATATCAATATTTTTGACAGCACCAAGTAACTTGTATGACCATCTGACACTATTTTTATGCACTGAGCTAACGTTTAGGTTTTTTACCTGAGTAGGTTTTAATTTGCGGATTTGTGACTACATTCACTGCCTATTCCACAAATGAACATGCCATAACGGACATGCTAATTATACATTATCACATTATACATATAAGTACTAGCGCAAGTTAAACAAATAGGCGCTAATGTGTAGGCTACAGTAAACTACTTTAGTTAGCTTATTGAAAGTCTGAGTTAGCCTACCTTTCATGTGACTCGAAAGAGCAGACTCGCCCATAGAGAAAAGCTGAAAGTGTTTCTGCAGACTTTACAAGAGGCACTTCGTGGGGTTAGTGCCCGTTTGATCCAAAATCCGAATTTAGCATCTTTCAGCCAACGCTCATTGAAACGACAACATGGGGGCGGAGTCACACATGGAAATAGACGGGCAGATCGCGAGCACAGCAGGTTTCATTTTAGGCTCTCCAGCATTTTATTTCTACATTTAATAAACAAACTATTTAGTCAGATAGGTATTTGTTGTAAAAGAAATAGTTACAATTTCAAGCATTTTTAAGCACTTTATCCAAAATTCAAGCACTTTTCAAACCTTGAAAACACAACATCAAAATTCAAGCACTTTCAAGGATTTCAAGCACCCGTATGAACCCTGCTAATCAGCCTGGCCTTCTTTACATTAGCACTGTTTTGGAGTTTGAATGAATTAGATTACTGGATCACTGAACACTTTCCCAGAGTTTAATGGCTTAAACTCACAAACTGAGAATTGCAATTGTGATTGTAAAATCACAAACGCAGAATCGAGTTAAATAGTTGGAATGGAAATTTCCTCCTACCAGAGTTACAGGTGCAGATGCTCAGTGTGATTGTGAAAAACTATGATTGACTGTCTGATGCAAATTATGTTAAAGGGATAGTTCACTTTGATATTAAATTTTGATATGTTTTAGCTTACCTCATGGGCATCCGAGATGTAGGAGTATTTGTTTCCCCAGTAGTTTCAATTTTGATCATTTTAGGTCAAACCGTTCTTGTCTGTGCCTCACATAATGCAGGTCTATGGTCACCACCTCAAAGAGCAAACACAGAGAAGTCCAAATTAAACAATCCCCCATCGTAAGTACACACTGATGGCCTAAGACACGAAACGAGCGGTTTGTGTGAGAAAACGAACAGTGTTTATATCGTTTTTACCTCTTGTACACCAAGAGGCGCGTGCGTGTTTCCTGTTGTGACATTCGCGCGTTCTGGCTTTAGTCTACGCAAGTGCGGACGTAGTGGTGTACAAGAGGTAAAAACGATATAAATACTGTTCTTTTTCTCACACAAACCGCTCGTTTCGTGTCTTAGGCCATCATTGTGTACTTACGATGGGGGATTGTTTAATTTGGACTTCTCTGTGTAGGCTCTTTGAGGTGGTGACCATAGACCTGCATTATGTGAGGCACAGACAAGAACGGTTTGACCTAAAATGATCAAAATTGAAACTACTGGGGAAACAAATACTCCTACATCTCGGATGCCCATGAGGTAAGCTAAAACATATCAAAATTTAATTTCAAAGTGAACTATCCCTTTAATGTCACAGCCTCACGTACTTCTGCAATTTATCTGCATGAATTGCATTAAATTATTTTAATGTGTTAACGTTGAGAGTGAGAGTGAATAAATTAACAGCAATTTTTTATTTTTGGGTCAACTATCCCTTTAACAAGATAAAGGATTCAGCCATTGTATTCCAAAAAGTTTACAATTTAATTTCAACTACCATTATTTCCACCACAAAATGTATAGCTATTTGAGTTGTGGTGGAAATTACATTTGTTCACGATGGTTCATACAGTACATTATTGAAAGAAAGGAGGAGAGAGTAAAAAAAAGTGTCCTACCTTCTGAGTGTATGCTTGACAGTGTCTAGATTGTGTGATGCCACCATGACATTTGCTTTCTTATTCCGTTCGATCTCCTCCAGCACGTAATCCAGACATCTGAAAGACACCAGCTGCTCATAAATCATCCTGGTTTTGCTCTGCACTTCCAGCCAACATTTTAACCTGACTGCTGACCGCAAAACACAAAAGCTTTTGAAAATATCTGATTTATTTTGAAAGCTGTCAGAATGTGCCTTAATCATAAGAGGCTTACCTATGGTGAGATAAGCCAAGAGTCTAGATAAATCTCTCCTGCCTTTGAAACATTATGTCAGCACACAAGACCGTCTGAATGAAAGCACAGTTCAGGGTATGATGTTCAGATAAGGACCTATATTGTATGTAACAAGTATTTTAGGACTGATATCTGGACTCAAAAACTACTTGGCAATGTCATCTTGCTCCTTAAAGGTCCCATGGCATGACATTTTTATTTTGAGGTTTTTCAACATTAATATGATTTCCCCTAGTCTGAATATTGTCCCCAAGTGGCTAGAAATTTTGATCGGTGTAAACTGAGTTCTGGCTGTCTTTCTCTGCCTTTGAGAAAATGAGAGCTCAGAGGAGCGGATCTTGAGTTCTCCTGTTATGACGTCATATCAGGAAAGGTTTCCTCTCCTTCCTCTGCTTCGCCCGCCCAGAAAATTAGTAGAGAATGGATTCAGTTTATCAGTCGCGATGTCAGCACAGGCTTTATCGTATGGATTCGACAGCACCGCCACAAACAGTGAGAAACCGTGTTCATTAATGCCTGATCTGGGATCAGTTAGTTCTGATGTGTAATCATTCAAGTTCACACAGACTTTCTTTGTAAATTGTTTAATACTGTCAGTCCCGCCGCTGGCCGTCTTGATGCATCAGTTTATCAAGCCAGTGACTAAAATGATCAACTTCATGTCGTTTCTGTTAGCACCATGAAACAACAGAGAGCGATCAAAGAACACTCTTTATAATGTTCTGATCAGTCAAACACATGTATATCTGCAGTGCACACTTGCCCAAACTGCCGTTATAATGAATGATGCTGTTATGCTGAACAGAAGCTCTTACTATATTCATGTCATGTTTGCTGTTAGTTGTGGTGAAACCATTTTGTGAGAGAAATAACGTTGCAAAGTTCTCTCGTGTTTATTCAGAGCTCTCAGATACAAACAAAATAAACTTGCGCTCTCAACAACTCGGTACAATAACACTTCCTCAGCAATCTTTCCCCAGCTCTCCGTCTCTCTCTGGACCGGAAGTGCTGCAGCTGCTCGCGCCTCACTAAACCACGCCCCCTCCCCACGTAATCTAATTTCAAATGCAAAGATGTCAGCCAATCACAACAGTGGGTGTTTTCACTGAAGACTCACAGCAGACGTGTCCCTTAAAACAGAGCATTCAAGCCAGAGGGCTAATATCAGTATAGAAAAAAAATGCCTTTTATTTGTAAATTATGACTTTTTTTATGTAAAAACCATACTAATAATATAAGTACACCTCATGAAACATTATAAAATAATAAAAAAATCCATGCCATGGGACCTTTAATTAATCCAGAGATCAAGTCTGTAGATATCAAACAAATGTAATATAGTACAATTCAAAATCAACCATTAAAAAAAACAAAACAAAAAAAACCCACTAAATATATGGCTAATTACAGCTTATATTTTACGTTTTAATGTAAGCTAAGAGAAGTAGGACGTTTATTAAATATCAGACCGCGGAGATGTGGGCTGAAAGTGGGAGTCCATGGCCACCCGGTTCCTGCGGCCCTGCGTCAGACTCTATTGGAATCAGCTGTGAGTGTTAGTTGAGTCTCTTGTGTGTATTTTGCGAGTAGCTGTATTTGTTTTCCGTGGGTGAGTGACTGTTAATGGAGCTGCTGCCCAAGAAGAGCTTTTAGATGAGTCACTTACGAGGGCCCATTTCAGTTCAGATGCTGCAGTAGAAAGCAGCACAACAAGGCAGCTCGCTAGTTTTCAAGAACAAACTTCAAATGTGAAATTCTCAAGGAAGAGTTTGGAACATTTCTTGCCTGTGGTACATTTCGTTAGTGCATTCATAGTCGGGGTTGATGGGGTCTTCGTATCCAATCTCCATTGCTCGGCTTCTCTCCTGGTACATGTAAGCCCCCCTTACCAACTTGGCACCGAAACACCAGCCCTCCCTTCTCGATAGCTCAACGTCCATGGACACATTATCAAATGCCTCCTGAGCACAAAGAATTCATTACATTGCAACAGATAACCTTATTTTAAATGCAGCATTTCAGGAAATTAAAAAGATCCTTCAACCAAAATTGAAATTCTGTCATTAATTCCTCACCCTCATGTCGTTCCAAACCTTTAAGAGTTTCGCTCATCTTCAGAACACAAATGAAGATATTTTCTAAAATTCTGTCCCTCCATTTAAAGTCTATTCAACCTAGGATGACCATATTTTGATTACCGAAAACCAGGACACTCGGCCTGGCAATAAGACACTCAAATAATACTCAAAGTTTACTCCAAGATGTCTTCTTAATTTCAATACATTTAAAGTATGCCCCTCTGTATGGATAGAAAACAAAAAACAAAATGTCTATGTCCTGGGAAAAAAGGACGTTTGGTCACCCTAATTCAACCAAAACTCTAATGGTACAGCTTTACTCCAAATTTTATCTGTTCATCATCACAAAGGCGATCATATGGAAGCTTGTTTCCACCACAGAATAAAATTATTCAAAAGAAAATTGCGACTTTTTAATCTCACAATCGTGTTGACGTTTCGCAATTCTGACTTATTTAGACTTGCGAGATATTAAGTCAGAATTGTGAGATATAAACTCGCAATTGCAAGAGAAAATGTAAATTGCGAGTTTATATCTCACAATTCTGACTTTATCTCCCATTTCAGATTTTTTTAATCACGTAATTCGGACTTTATAACCTCGCAATTACGACTTTTTATTAATTGGCAGAAAAATAAAGGCAGAATTGTTAGACAAAAAGTCGCAGTGCCCGTTTTTATTTAATATTCTTTGGTGGAAATAAGCATCCATATGACCAAGTCTCTTCAGAAGACTTAGACAAAACAACTCGATTCATATGGTTTCATTTTCCAATCTCTTTATGAACGTTTTAAACCATAAGTTGACAGAAATCTCTCAGATTTGAATACAAACAGGCCTATCTTAATTAAAATGTATTTAATTTCGTAAATGAATGAAAATCTAGGAAAGACATGAAATGGGAAATTGATGACAATTTAAAGGGGGGGGGGGGTGAAACACTCAGTTTCAGTCAATCTCATGTCAATCTTGAGTACCTATAGAGTAGTATTGCATCCTTCATATCTTCGAAAAGTCTTTAGTTTTATCATATTTATAAAAGAAATATGGGCTGTACCGAGTCTTTCCGGAAAAAACCGAGCGTCTGGAGGCGTATCGTATGGGCGGAGCTAAAGAATGACGAGCGTGCACAAAGCGGTGACGTCCTCAAGCGTCGATAAGAAAACGCTACCCTAAATATACCATGGCTATCAATCAGATTCAACTAATACAGATATGATCCAGAATCAGATCCGGAGGCTGAAATAAATTGAACAGGAGAAACAGCAGCAGCAGGACGTCCGTCTCTGTGGTATGTACTGTATTTAGTGGCCTGTCAAAATTTGTGTGTCTTTACTCACAGTTTATGAGGACATGATTCGGTTTATGGACTATTGTTTGCGACTAAACCTTAGCAGTAGCAAGCAAAACGGTTTTGCACGTCAGACTAGTGTAACGTTATACATAGAACAACAATAGAGTCCGTTAGCGCATTTGAATGACGAAGCACGCGACCGTGTCGTTTACTCACGCGACGGTAGCCAACAGCACAGACATTTGAAGCAGTTTTACTCACCGGCTGCTTCCAAAGCAGGACCGAACCTTTATAGCCCCGTCAAAAACATTTTTGACACAGAAATACTCTATAAAACGTCCAACATTAGTTTTTGAAACTTTGTCTATGTTTAGTATGGGAATCCAAGTCTTTAACAGTGTAAAAAGCTCAGTATGCATGAAACAGCATTTAACCCCCCCCCCCCCCTCCTTAAATTTATAGGTAAACTATCCTTTTATTAACTTCCTTGCACTTCTGCATGTAATACAGCATGTAAACATACTCGTACATTTACAATGCAGAGCTCCCCCATAAACCAAATGGCAAAAACGTGTCATTTAGAAATTGTCACGGTATTTACACTAATGCGGTGGAGACTTGTTAATATATAAAGAGGTTTGACAACATTAATGGAAGACATCTATCATATTTTTAAGGAAAATATATTGCACCTGTCTATAAGTCGCACTTTTGAGGGAGAAAAAAAACATTGGTGTATAAGTCACATTATTTTAACTACATTCAGAAACAATGTCAAATACTGGTAAATAAAACAATGTTTGCAAATACTACAAAAGGGTATTTTAGTTCTGCTCACTCTACAACAAATCATTTACATTTAACCGTTTTCAGAACAGAAATAAAATATGTAAGTATATTATAAACAGCAGGTATTATAAACACCAAGCCTAAACAAATGTATTTAAAGCACAGCTAAAACTACCGGCACTTGGGAAATACGCTATACAAATAAATTTGGGCATGCATATGAATCTGCAATCTGAAAAAGAAAACACATCGTTTTGAATTCTATGGTTTTACATATTGGGACACATAACACATTGGGTTTTTAGCAGGTCTTACAATTAGGTAGGCTAAATATAACCTCCGATGAACAATACCACGACATATAACAGTGTGTATTGTATTCTGTGCGTCACCGTGTCAATATTTATTTAACAAAAATAAAGTCAAAATGGAGAAGCCATGTGTGACAAACTTAGTAAACCCTATGATTAAGCGCTGTAACGTACTAATTTTCTATATTGCTTTATCAGTCTCATAGTTTTGGAGGAATTTTGTTTCGCTCTTCTTTACAACATTGCTTCAGTTCATTGAGATCTGTGGGCATTTGGTCCTGCCACAACATTTCAATCAGGTTGAGGTCTGGACTTTGACTGAGCCATTGCAACATCTTGATTCTTTTCTTTTTCAGCGATGCTAGTGTATATTTGCTGGTGTGCCAAGCTATAGCTGTCAAGACAGATGCCTCACATTTGACTCTAGAACACTGTATGGGGGAGTTCATGGTGGCCCCAATGACTGCAAGATGCCCAGGTTCCTACACAACAAGCCCAGATCATCACCCCTCCACCACTGTGCTTGACAGCTGGTATAAGGTGTTTGTGTTATGCTGTGTTTGGATTGCACTGTGCAGTATGGCCAAACATCTCCACTTACGACATTGTTTCAGAAGTCTTGAGGCTTGTTCAGATGCAACTTTGCAAACCTAAGCCGTGCTGCCATGTTCTTTTTAAAGAGAAGAAACTTTCTCCGGGCTTACCTTCCAAACAAGCCATACTTTCTAAATGTACAGTGCTGTCATGAACTTTAACATTTAACTTTAACTGGGGCCTGTAGAGTCTGAGAAGTAGCTTCTGGGTGTTTTGCGATTTCTCTGAGCAGTGCACAGTCCGACTTTGGGGTGAATTTGCTGGGACGTCTACTCCTGAGAAGATTGGCAACCTTCTTGGATGTTTTCCACTTGTGAATAACCTTCCTCACTGTAGAATGATGGACTTTAAATGGTTTGGAAATGGTCTAGTAACCCTTCTCAGTTTGATAGGCAGCAACAAATGCTTCTTCAAGATCATTGTCTTTCCTCCTTGGCATTATGATAACACACAACTGAATGCTCCAGACCAGCAAACTGCCAGAACTTCAGCTTTAATAGAGTTGATCACACTTGCTGATCTGATATACATTAATCAAATACATTTGATTTGCATTGTCTAACTGATACTTACCCTTTTAATTCCCATGGAAACAATAAGGGTGTACTTAGTTTGTCAGACATTAATTCTTTTTGGCATTATTTCATCTTAATTGCATCATATAAGCAGTGGTGGGCTGTCAGGGCCAGCAGGGCCTTCTCTGCTGGCCCTGTCAAAATCATTATATATATATATATATATATATATATATATATATATATATATATATATATATATATATATATATATATATATAGTTACGATTATATTTCCAGAAAGAATGTATTTATTTTTGGTGTATTTTCCATATGTCATCATCTAATCGCATCACAGCCCCGAGGACCAGCACTAGTAGAATAGCTTGCCTTCCATTGAAGCTGCTATTTTCCATTGGACCATAGCTTTGACTGACGTGGGTCATTAGCCAATCAAAATTTGATGTGTAATGATAGACCGGCCCAGAGGCCCAGCGATGTGTCGGTGTGCTACCCCCTGCTGATGTCATCAGCCGTCTGAACTTTTCGCAGGTTGTGAGAATTCTGTGTGAAATAAATAGACAGGCAGCGTGCGAATGATCGATCCTGATGTCAAGCCGGTAATGTTAGCTAACAAGCAGTGTTTTTTTCTGTTTCTTTGGATGTTCTGTTGGTCCGTATTTTTGTTTGTTTAAGAGTATTTGTGCCAGCTGATTTTGATTCTTTTCCCCATTTGCCTAAACGGTGATACGTGAGTGCAGTATCATCAATAAATAGTCAAATTGCCTTTTTGTCTCGCGTGTACTTTTTGCTTGCCCCCTTCCCAACGAACACTATGAAAGCAAAGTTCGTAGTAGTATTGCGTACAGTGCATTATTGTATTTTGCGTGTGTGTGTGTGTATTATGACACACAGGAGAGGGTGAAATATGAGGACATTGGCCATGTCACTTTTCAAAATGCTTATAAATCATACAGGATGAGGTTTTTTTTAGAAAGTAAAAATGCAGAATGTTTCATATGATGGGTAGGTTTAGGGGCAGTGGCAGTGTAGGGGGATAGAAAATACGGTTTGTACGGTATAAAAACCATTGCGCCTATGGAATGTCCCCATATGTCACAAAAACAAACGTGTGCGTGTGGGGGTGTGTGTTGTTATGGCGACGGCGTGGGGCTTGTTGATCGTGTGTGTGCGTGCGTGCGTGCGTGTTTATGGCGTGGGGCGTGTTGATCGTTAGTGAAGGCCCTGACTGAAACCCCACGGTACGCTACTTTGGAATACAAGTTACAGCAAGGTTCAGATGATAAATCATATTATATTTTAATTATATATTCTGGTTAAGATTCCATTTGGCACATATAGAAGCCTTAAAGGTTCAGTTGCAACAAACAGCATAATCATAAAGTTTAAATAGAGGGTGGAGAATGTTTTTAGTGTAAGAATCCTTAAAAGTAAACCCTATTATACAAGAAAAGTAGTATACAGAGACTCAATGTTGCCATCAGTTTGTGTGCACTTCATGTTTAACTGTCACCATCATTTATTTCCTTTTTTAAGATTAATTTTAATGCAACGATAGATTGCGTTAAATATCAGTTTTGATGTTGCATTGGCTAAATGTTATTCTGTTATAACAGCATGTCTTCTGCACAACATCTAACTATCTCACTGCAGTTAAAGCCCAGAATATCATCAACTGATCCAAGTTAGCACCATTCATATGTGCCAGACATATGTATGTGTGTGTGTGTAAGGCTCACTTTGAGGTAGCACTGATAGGTGTTGAAAACGACAGCTTTGTCTCTGTTGAAGATTCTCTTCATCTCCACAGTGAGTCTGCTGATGGCAGGCTGGAAATATGTCTGTTCTGCATCCACCATCAGCCTGACGCCATTTTCCACCGCATGCTGTTCAGCACATGAGAAGCAGGCAATGCAACGGTGAGATAAAAACATTCATCAGCGGACAAAAAAAGATAATGCCACAGACACAGTTTTAATTGATTTTGAACCAATCTTTCCTGACATAATCAAGGATTTGTTGGGAAATTATGCTATAAACCACAAAACCTTTCAAAACAAAACATATTCAAAGTAGTTTGATAGGTTTAAAAACAATATTTTTTATGTAACTATATACACATATATACATTCATACATACATACATACATAAAGGAAAATAAGTATTTGAACACCCTGCTATCAGTAGGTGCATGTCCACTGTGAGTGACATAATCTAAAAGAAAATCACCAGAAATCACAATGTATGATTTTGTTTAACTATTTATTTGTATGATACAGCTGCAAATAAGTATTTGAACACCTGAGAAAATCAATGTTAATATTTGATACAGTAGCCTTTGTTTGCAATTACAGAGTACAAATGTTTCCTGTAGTTTTTTACCAGGTTTGCACATACTGTAGGAGGGATTTTACCCCACTCCTCCATACAGATCTTCTCTAGATCAGTCAGGTTTCTGGCCTATCACTGAGAAACACAGAGTTTGAGCTCCCTCCAAAGATTCTCTATTGGTTTTAAGTCTGGAGACTGGCAAGGCCATGCCAAAACCTTGATATGCTTCTTACAGAGCCACTCTTTGGTTATCCTGACGTGTGCTTCGGGTCATTGTCATGTTGGACGACCCAGCCTTGACACATCTTCAATGCTCTAACCAAGGGAAGGAGGTTGTTCCCCAAAATTTCGCAATACATGGTCTCGGTCATTCTCTCCTTAATACAGTGCAGTCGCCCTGTCCCATGTGCAGAAAAACACCCGCAAAGCATGATGCTACCACCCCCATGCTTCACACAGGGATGCAAACACATGTATGGTCAAAAAAGAGAGAGCACAACCCCCCGAACGCGACGCAGACAGTGTTTGCATGATATCAAACAGAGATCAAGTTAGAAGCGACCAAACACCTCCATGGTTTCCCACGGTTTCCCGTTTTCCGGCCAACTATAATGTATGGTGGAATAGCACATCTGAGAGTACTTTGACTCAGCGCATTAAAAAGTCACGCCTGAAAAATCCTCCGTCACATCTCCCCCTCACTCTCTCATTTCTGTCAATAGGGGGAAGGGGGAGATGTGAGATGTGAGGATTTTTCAGCCGTGACTTTTTACTGCGCCGAGTCGAAGTACTCTCAGAAGTGCCATACATTATATTTCTCCTTTTTAATCCACTTAGAAAAGCGCCACATTTTATTGTATGTGTCCACATCACCCCCATTCTAAAATCACTCCACTCGTTCAGGATCGAGTACAAGATCTCTCTCCTTACGCACCAGTGCATCCATGGTGATGCTCCCTCCTATCTCAAGGAACTCCTCACCACACAAACAGCCACTCGTAACCTCCGCTCTCTGTTTCTCTGTTTCGTCTTAAAACTCCCTCGACCAATCTCCGAACTATGGGAGATCGGGCCTTCTGCTCGGCAGCCCCCAGTCTGTGGAATTGCTCTCCCTGACCACCTGCGGATTCCACAGACTATAGATGCTTTTAAGCGTGGTCTTAAAACCCACCTTTTTAGCAACGCTTTTAATTGACTTCTTTATTTTATTTTTTTCAGTTTTATTTATTTTATTTTATTCATTTACTTATTTATTTATTGTTGTTGATTGTTTTTAATTCTGTAGCACTTTGAGATTTTGTTTAATATAAAGTGCATTATAAATAAAATGTATTATTATTATGTCACCATACTAGGTCGTTCAACTATTCGTGTAACTGTATTTAAATAGGGAACACGTGGAGGTGTTTGGTCGCTTCTAACTTGATCTTTGTTTGGTACCATAGTGAATGAACTGGGCTTAGTGGGCTAAGCTAAATGCTTTCAGAATGTCACCGCATATCAGAGAGATTAAGTGAGACGAAAGAGGTATGTATCAACTTGTCTTAGTTAAAGGGGGGGGTGAAACACTCAGTTTCAGTCAATCTCATGTCAATATTGAGTACCTATAGAGTAGTATTGCATCCTTCATATCTCAGAAAAGTCTTTCGTTTTATTATATTTGTAAAAGAAATATGGGCTGTACCGAGTCTTTCCGGAAAAAAACGAGCGCCTGGAGGCGTATCGTGTGGGCGGAGCTAAAGAATGACATATGCGCAAAGCAGTGACGTCCTCAAGTGTGGAGAAACCCATCTCAGCTATCTCAGCTAATAGATATGATCCAGAATCTAATTCGGAGGCTGAAATAGAAACAGCAACAGCAGGATGTCCGTCTCTGTGGAAAGTACTGTATTTAGAGGCCTGTCAACATGACATGATTCGGTTTATGGACTATTGTATGCGACCAAACCTTAGTAGCAAGCAAAACGGTTTTGCACGTCAGAGTAGTGTAACGTTATAAGTTACATAGAACAGCAATGAAGTCCGTTAGTGCATTTGAATGACGAAGCACGCGATCGTGTCGTTTACTGATGTTTACATACGCGACGATAAGCACAACACAGACATTTGAAGCAGTTTTACTTACCAGCTGCTTCCAGGACCGAACCTTTATCGCTAGGACGGCTCCGTCAAAAACACACTTCTTGGAGTGTGGAGATCCACTTTGCGATGCGACTGAAGCATTTCTGCGTTCAAATCGGTTCAAATGCAGCGCTGCCTTCCCGGAATGCTGTGCTGAAGCGTTGAAGTCGATTAATGTCAAAGTGGAGGAATGAAGTGGAGCGCGGCGCGGACTATAACCGACATTAGTGTTCACGGACGACTGGATCTGCAGCTGAGAGACTGTTTACAGCGTGCATTTCCTCTCTCGCACTAGTGAAGCGCGCGCGCACCCTACCGGGAGAAGAGCCCGTACGGCCCATACAAGGACCTTCCGATCTTTTAACGTCAAGTAGACCCATACTCGAAAAAAACTCTCCGAAACTTGTGAGAAACCGGTAGGAGTATTTTTGACATAGAAATACTCTATCAAACGTCCAACATTAGTTTTTGAAACTTTGTCTATGTTTAGGATGGGAATCCAAGTCTTTAACAGTGTAAAAAGCTCAGTATGCATGAAACAGCATTTCACCCCCCCCTTTAAGGAAATTTAATATGAAGTTTAATATGAAAAAGCGGTGAAGTATTCCTTTAAGTATTTGTCTTAGAGATGATTCACAACACTTTTCTGTGCTACAAATGGGATTTTGGATGGACCAATCACTGAAGAGATTTCCTTATTTAAGAATCTCAGATAAATTCACATTGAATGTTTACATTCAAAACACACCATAAAGAATTTTCAAGAGAATGCATTATGATATACACATTGACAATGAAAGAAACACATTTTACCATATCCTACAAATTAAATTTTTTAAAACTGGTGTGCTGTTAACTGACCTACCTATACAAAGCCTATATTTTAAAGGGTTCCTTTAGTGATTAGCATATGGCTTTGTATCAGTAGAAACTCTGGAGTATATTCAAATGATTGTGCTTCCCCCCCCCCCCTCATATCCCCCTGAGACGAGAGATTTATTCATTTTATTTCTGAAAAAATTCCTCCCGTGACGCAAATTGATGCTATTTGTGTCCTCTTTGGAATGTTTGGCCAAAGGCTAAAGACTACGGCCAGCAGAGGGAGCCATTTCCGCATGTTTTAAACCCGCGCATGGGGGATGGAGATCACACTCACAGCACTCAGCTCAGCTAGCAGCTACAGGCATTCATTTAAATGGATCAGGTGCTGAGCAATGCAAGTGTTTTAACTTCTCAAAATAATTTCTATGAAAGTTAAGCTTCCAAAGGCATGAACTGAAAACCCGCAAGACTGAACAAGCGTTGTGAATGTATGCCGCGAGTGTGGTCGCGATTTCCTCAGCTCTCATCACGAGAGCTCAGCTCATTTATGATGTTAAATGTAATCTGACTCCTAATCTGAGTTGGTGCTGTGAGACTCACACGGTGACTCAATCATTATATTGAACAGATACGTTCAGTATTTATTTGTAGTGTCTGTTCTCTAACTCAGTCACAGTGATCCAGTAGCGGTGGCTTTGGGAATGGCCTCACAGGGCAGCAAAGCCTTCTGGGAATTGTAGTCTTTCATCCCCATGAGACAAAAATAAATGTTCTGTCTTTTCTCAGTCTAGAAGGCACCAAATAAAAAAAAAAAAAAAAAAATCACATTTCTACTACATTAATGACCCAATTTAAATACAGAGTCATCTTTCTAGCGCTGAAGTACCCCTTTAAGATATAATCAGCTACAATGGATTCAAAAAGAAAACCGAACTGGCGGGAAGAAGAAGCGCAACTGCTTGCTGAATTAGTCAAACAGCGGAAACTTGTTGAAAAAGGCAAGTTCAGCCCAACATTAGCACTGACAAAGATGATACCTTCCCTGTCCAAACTGATTAACTGCTCATCAAACATTTCAGAAACATTCTCCCTCTTCTGAAAGATTTGTGCTTGTCTGTCTCCTCACTGCCTTCACAAGCCCCTACTGGCAACTCCTAATCACTTGAGAGACTTCTGGAGCCGTCTTAAATAACTGGGAGAGTAAAAGTGATTCTTAGCTTTAAGAAATTTGATAACTTGCTTTTATACTTAAGTTTGGAAGTAGGAGTAATTTTCATGAATTTTCAGCACTTAAGACTAAAATGGCACTTTGAGAAGTTTGATAAATAGGGCCCTTGTCTAAATTCAATAGCCCAGTATTTTTTTGTGTTCTCTAAAGGGCCTGTTAGTTATATGACCCTATAGGCGGGTGCACAACGCAGCAGCACACAAACATTTTTAAATATATATACATGTCATAATGATTAGTCACTGCATCCATCAGAACTAGCCTACCTATTTGCAGTAATTTGCAGACCATGCGCTTAGACAGTTAAAGGCGCCCATAAACTCGCAAATCTGATCACACAATTCTGACTTCATAACTCACAATTTTATATTTCGTTTATATTCCTCAAGTCTGAGAAAAATAAAAGACAGATTTGTAAAAAGTAGCAAATATCTTTTAAAGTGCTTTATTCCATGGTGTAAAAAAGCTTCCATGAATTCATCCTTGTGGAAAAAAACTATTTACTAAGCCAAAACTTTTGAACAGTAGTGTAAATCTGTGTAGTTTTGGTCTTTTTGTCACTTTATGTGTAAGGAAAGTAGTAATTAGATGTAGGAAATGACACTGGAATAAGTTGCATTCTGAATTCAAACCTGCCACATGAGCACTAACTCATTGCAGAATGAGTGAAATCCACTAGGTCACAGCTCCAACTTTTAAAACACTTTGATTTATGTATTCCAGGTAATCAATTGAAAGAAAAACTGCTATATAAAATCTCTAAACTTTGTTTGGTTTGGTACTTCAGGCTGAAAAACAGGAAGCACTGAGCCTACTGAGTCACACAGCTGGTACTGCTTGTACCAGAGGCCTTTCAGTGCGACATAAACCCGATACATGTTCCTCACATCAAGTCGACGGGGCGGAACAGACTCTCTAACCTCCACACTATGCTGAAGGCTTTCTCAAAATCGATCTCTGTTATATTCTCCATCCATGACTGTCTGGTAGACCATGACCTTCTGACACCCTGCATGAATACCACAGGAGAAAATATAAGAGGAACGCAGCCAATGAACGCACCTTAGCCAGCACGTCCAGTCGCTGAAGCATCCTTTTCATCTGCCTTTCCTCTTCCTTTGTGAACTTGGACAGAACAGGCTCCAACTGACCAGTCTGTATAAAAAATAAAAAAGGGAAAAACTCATATGGGTGCATTTTTATTTGGGAAGTGAATCTTAGTAATAATACTAACTTTTTTCATTCTCTTACGTTTTTTTTTTCTGGGCAGATGGTTTTGATTTATTGGACAGAGATCTTTATGGTAAAGGGCATAGGGGGTAAAGCCCCCTAGAACTTTGCGACCTTTTGCCACATTTCAGGCTTCAAACAAAGATATAAAACTGTATTTTTTTGTGAAGAATCAACAACAAGTGGGACACAATCATGAAGTGGAATGACATTTATTGGATATTTAAAAACTTTTTTAACAAATCAAAAACTGAAAAATTGGGCGTGCAAAATGAGTCGGCCCCTTTACTTTCAGTGCAGCAAACTCTCTCCAAAAGTTCAGTGAGGATCTCTGAATGATCCAATGTTGACCTAAATGACTAATGATGATAAATAGAATCCACCTGTGTGTAATCAAGTCTCCGTATTAATGCACCTGCACTGTGATAGTCTCAGAGGTCCGTTTAAAGCACAGAGAGCATCATGAAGAACAAGGAACACACCAGGCAGGTCCGAGATACTGTTGTGGAGAAGTTTAAAGCCGGATTTGGATACAAAAAGATTTACCAAGCTTTAAACATCCCAAGGAGCACTGTGCAAGTGATAATAATGAAATGGAAGGAGTAATCAGACCACTGCAAATCTACCAAGACCTGGCCGTCCCTCTAAACTTTCAGCTCATACAAGGAGAAGACTGATCAGAGATGAGGCCAAGAGGCCCATGATCTCTCTGGATGAACGGCAGAGATCTACAGCTGAGGTGGGAGACTCTGTCCATAGGACAACAATCAGTCGTATACTGCACAAATCTGGCCTTTATGGAAGAGTGGCAAGAAGAAAGCCATTTCTTCAGATATCCATAAAAAGTGTCGTTTTAAAGTTTGGCACAAGCCACCTGGGAGACACACCAAACATGTGGAAGAAGGTGCTCTGGTCAGATGAAACCAAAATTGAACTTTTTGGCAACAAAACAAAATGCTAAACGTTATGTTTGGTGTAAAAGCAACACAGCTCATCACCCTGAACACACCATCCCCACTGTCAAACATGGTGGTGGCAGCATCATGGTTTGGGCCTGCGCACGCGCATGCACGCACGCATATGAAATGTATGTTTTTTTCTCTGGTTCATGTTGGCCACAGTTATTGTAACGTCCTTTTGTCAAGACGACAGCTCTGAGTCTTCTTCTATAATGCCTGATGAGTTTGGAGAACACCTGACAAGAGATCAGAGACCATTCCTCCATACAGAACCTCTCCAGATCCTTCAGATTCACAGCTCCATGCTGATACACTCTTCTCTTTAGTTCACCTCACTCATTCTCTATAGGGTTTAGGTCAGGGGACTGGGACGGTCATGGCAGAAGCTTACTTTTGTGCTTGTCCTGATGGATGATGGCAGAGCCAATGGTATAATTAACTGTGGGCATGGGGTACTTTTTATACCTGTGTGTCCAACCCATTTAGTGGGCTTGCTGCTAAAAATCCCTTTTTATCTTAAAGGGTTACTTCAGCGATTAGCATATGGCTTTGTATCAGTAGAAACCCTGGAGCAGGGGTCTCCAACCTTTTTTCATTTGAGAGCTACTTTTTAAAAATGAAAGTCGCCAAGAGCTACTCATGTTCTAACAATACTTAAAACTCTTAAATAATGCATCATAATTCTCATATTAACAACAATCCAAACTGTTTTACACCTGAAAGAGTGTAGTAGAAGTTCCAGTAGTTGGTACCAATACCATAAACATTTTACGGTAGTCAGTACCAATTTTGGTACCACAGCAAAAGGTTTTTTTTTTTTTTTACTATTTAAAACGTTTATCATTTATGATGATAATTATTATAAGTAAATCATACATTTAAACATTTAAAGGCCGTATGCTGTTTAAAAAGTAATCATTGTTTATACATAAAATATTAAGTGAAAAATAAGGAACCATCTAGGCTAATTATTATTATTAGTAGAGACGTGTTATTATTACATCTACTGTATAGGCTGCAACAGTAGCCAAATATATTCTGTCAATTTCTCAACGTTAAACCAAACTTTTATTATGACGGGTTGCCGTGAAGACCTTTGAGTGTCTGTGTTCCTATGACAGCTTACTTAAATGAAACATTAAATTCTCATGAAGTGACAGTTTATGAGTCCGTGTGCCCTCATAGTGGCACACGGCAGAGACACGCGAGTGTGTGTGTGTGCACGCGCTGGCGCGCACTGCCGCGCCCTCGCATCTGCGCCTGTTATTCACGCAGAGACGCAGAATTTGCAGGAGTAATATTTAAATAGTAATTTGCAGTTTAATATTCACACACACTAGTATATATTCATTACAGTTTGGAGCCCTGCGCTTGGATTAACACGAAAGCTGCGTGTACAGAATATACTCGGGAGTCGGTACAACCGGTAATAGCCTACAGAAATGCTGGTATCGTCATTTTTTTTTTAAATTTCACTACCAACATCGTACTAAAGTAGCCTACCTGTACTTGTGACAACCCTACATTTGCATGTTTACATTGACATTTGTTCATAAATAAAAAATTCTAAGTCAGTCTAAATTAGCTCACTCTGATTAGATGCAAAGTAGCCTACGTCTTGGCGAGCTACCTCCAATCAGGCCACGAGCTACTGGTAGCTCGTGAGCGACGTGTTGGAGACCCCTGCCCTGGAGTATATTCAAATGATTGTGCTTTTCCCCCCTCATATCCCTCTGAAACGAGAGATTTATGCATTTAATTTCTGGAAAAATTCCTCCTATGATGGAAATTGACGATATTTGCGTCATTGGAGGAATGTTTGGAATAATTTTATATGATAAAACACTACTCTGCCTCTTTTCATTGTCATAAATAAAAAATAAAAAAATTAAACATAGCCACACAAATGTAGTGCCGGTAATGCATTATTTTCACTGCATGTAACAAAATGAAATATATATATATATATAAAAAAACCTGCCTTTTTTCATTTACAAAAAAAAATTTAAAAAAATGTTTATATACATGTGATTGTGTTCAATCCTCAAATATAGATTAAAACTGTTATGAATCAGTGAATCAATCAATGATTCGGATCGCCAGTGTCACATGATTTCAGCAGTTTGGCATGCGATCCGAATTACTGATCAATTCACTGATTCACAACCATTTGAATCTTTATTTGAGGTTTGAACACAAACACGAAAGAGAAGACAATGCTGAATAAAGTCGTAGTTTTTGTTATTTTTGGACCAAAATTTATTTTCGATGCTTCAAGAGATTCTAATGAACTAACTGATGTCACATATGGACTACTTTGATGATGTTTTTATTCCCTTTCTGGACATGGACAGTATAGTGTGCATACACTTAGATACGCTGTCGGACTAAAATATAAAATATCTTAAACTGTGTTCTGAAGATGAACGGAGGTCTTGCGGGTGTGGAACAACATTAGGGTGAGTCATTAATGACATCCATTTCATTTTTGGTGAACGAACCCTTTAACTAATAATAAGATGGATGAGAGGAAGTTTTACCAAATATGGCAAAATTGATATCTATGTTCTCAGCAGTAGTCAAGGAATGTATTATGACAGTTTCATTATAACATTATATGCTTATTACACTGATACAAAAAACTAAAAATACATCAAATCATTCATTAGCACCCACAACATTTTGTTCAGATGTTTATGTTGTAACATTCAACTTAAATTTATGCAACAAATAAATTAAGACTATTTTCTGTGCTTGTGTTTCTCTTGAAGGCAAAAATCCAGACATGTCTTCGTAATCTAATTACCTGGGAAAACTTAAAACTGTGAAGGGGCAAGTGCAGTGTTTATAGAACCAATTAGACCATAAGAAATCAATAACCCTCTTAATTTATGCTGTGGTTAAGCTATACATTTCTTGCTGTCTGCCTACCTGCAGGTTTGGGACAACTAGAAGATCAGATATCTTTGTTCTCTCGTCAATCAGACTGTTCCAGTCCAGCATATCCACCGTGCTTTGGGGAACATATAAAAATACAGCATTTATATTTCACCAGATTACTTTTTATTTTTTTTAAACATCAAATGACTTGCATGCATCATTACAGAACTGGTAGATTCTGCAGGGCAAAGTGCTCTTATATGAGTTCAGGTACAGAGGGGTTTAGTTGACTCAAGGGGGTCAAGCAGAGGGGGGCAGAGTAATGGAGCACCCGTGGAATAGGCCTTGAGTAGCTCTCCTCAGTTCATAAGATAACTTCATTGTCTATCATTGATTGAGAAGATTTACAAGTCTGAGTGTCAGAACAGCTCCGGGAAACTGGTGTTTCTCACCCTGATGAGTGCAGTCGTCCATCAGAGAAGCAGCTCTGAATGTTGCCTTTAGCTCCCAGCCTGGCTAGACATGTCTGCAAAGAAAACACACATTTTTATTCATCAGAGCAAACACTCCAAAAAGACTGTGATTAAAGGAAATATTCACCTGAAATGAACTTGTGGAACATAAAATTGTACATTTGAAGAATGTTACAGTTCTTTAGGCCCGTTCACATCCACTATAACAACTTCTGATATCGTTCTGTTTATTATAAGCACATGATGCAGTTCTGTCACCTGCCACTTAAAATGTTCAAACTCTGGATGGATTCTAAATGGACGTCAATCAGCTGGGTCCAAGCATTTTCGATTAAAAATAATGGCTAATGTGGTGGCAGCGATATAGTAAACCTACCACCTTTTTTCCCCCCGTTTTATTAAAAAGTTATGTTTTAATTGTGAAATGACGGCATTTCCATTAACCGATGTCATGAAACTCTTTTATATTGACTAGAAAATAACTGCAAAAGATTTGCGCAAATCTGTAATGGAAACCAGGCTAATGTTTTATTGTTCATTTGCAAAATACTTTGAAAGTGATTCCAAAGATATTGTTTCTTTGTGCCGTTATCATTTTATATGTGGTTTGGTCTCCGATATTCTTTTACAATGAAATCTTTATAGTTATGGTTATCATCCTTTGTGTGAATGGGCCTTGCTCTCCTAAAAGTACAAAAAAGCACCATTCCACATGACATTACAAGTTAGACGATAGCTTTCCAATAGCGGAAAATGTTTTTCAAAATTCAAGCAGAAAAAAAAAGAAAAAAAAAAACTATAGCTCATATATTATATGCACATCTGCAAATCTTGGAGGATTTTGAGCAAATAACTTGCATATCAGAGCTTTCAGCACACAAAGCTGTTATTGTAATGTATTGGTTCCAATGAAGATGACTCAGAATTAAAGCAGTTACGTTTATTAAACTAAATCCGCGCGGTGCAAACAAAAGCGAGAGTCTACAAAAGTGTGCGTTGCACAAACAATACCAGACACCTGAATGAACTAAAATACACAGTGATAATGAACAGAACACATACAGATGTGATATCAAATACCATGGTGACAAACTAGTGATGGGAAAATGAGAACAAATGAAAACCATAAGAAAACTAGGAGTCCTTGAAAATGAAAACCAAACACAATGAACGGGTGACAATTATATGTGGAATTGTATGGTGCTTTCTTTGTCCTTTTTGGAGTTTCACATCCAAAGGCCACAGTACAATTTGAATGTACGCAAAAGAATAGGGTGGAACAACTTCTTTTGAAATAATTTCTCCTTTCGTTTTTCACGGAATAATTAATGTCAAAGGAAAGAAACTGATGACCGAAATTTCTATATTTTAAATGTGTACATTTAATGTGACTATAATGCACAATGTGTATGTGCATGAATTAAATAGTTCAAATATGCACATAGTGATTATGTAGTTATAGTAGTTTAGTGGTTACAAATCTGGGCTAAAAGGTTGTAAGTTCAAACATCACAAGTGTCGATTCATGTAGTATCACAATTGTTCCCTTGAGCAAAACCTTTCCTCAGGTTTCCCTGGTGGAAATTATCTCGTCTCATGTAAGTTGGTTCAGATGCAAGTGTCGGCTAAAAGGCTACTCAATTATTTATCGTCATGTTAATTACATTTTGTCATTAAAATGAATGCAGCTCACACTGTCTAGTCATTGCAACACAGCGTCCAGTTGCTTGCTGTATCTCAGATTTGTTAGCTGGCTTACAGTCCTTTTGCAGTATTAAACATGCTTTAGTGTTGGTTGATCTGTGTGTTTGGCCGCGGTTTGAACCCAAAGCATACCTGCAATTGCTCTAGATCCAGTTTCTGCTCCAGCACCTCCACGCCGTCTTTCCCCTGCTTGGCAGCCAGGAAACAGAAAAAACGTCTCCATTTCACCAGCACCTCGGAGAACTGGAGCTACAGGCACCCATGGGAAGGATGAGGAGCCTGTTTAGTTCACCAAGGTGATGGATTTTAACCCGTGTTTTCTGATGAATGAACCCTGCCTGAACCTCAGTCTTACCAGGAATTGTGGGCGCCCCAGGGCAGTCATCTTAATAGCCGAGAAACCATCTTCGGAACTTCCACCTGAACAGGCAGGTGATTTTCTTTTAGAGTTATTTTAGAGGTAACTGCAGCAATGAAAGTGAAACTGCCTTTTTAGGAGCAATTTTCCAGGAACACTGAATGAATTCTATGCAGTGTTGCTGGTGCAATACAACAGGCGTTTCTCCAATAGTTCTGCCATAATGAAAAAACAAATATAAATGCTTTCAATAATGTTTTGGGACTGTAAAATATATACGCTAAAAATACATAAAACAATCTTGAACATTCACAACACGGAACAGTTTTTAATTGCTGTTTATATGTCTATGTGGTGTTATTAATATGCTTTAAACCATGTGGAAATTCAAAAGTCAACACCATTGCTAAGTATTGTCACCTTAAAAGTCCAGTAAACCAAAGACGTGGTTTAATATCGCTGGTGCTTCTGATGTCACAAACTACCTTGTAAGCAATCATGTCAACGTTTGGACGGGCTTTAGCTTATCACTAACTATTCTCTGAAGCAGTGGATGGAGTCTTAAGAGAAGCCAGGTTATCCCGGTATATTTTTCTGTTGATATGAAAAATCATGTATGTTTAGCAATATAGCGAATTAATTATGTATACAATGTATATTACGATATAATAAGGAACTGTATATGTCTTTCTCCACTGATGATATATGATGTTTAAAGCGTTCATAAAGATGTTGATTTTTAGAAGGCAGACTGAGATGGTGAACGGGAACATGGTTTGTGTAACATTAGCAACACACGTTTGATAATGTAGACAAGCAAAAGGCTAATCATAGTAATTACTGGTATGTGTCAGATGTTGTAAAGACCGATACTGTACCTACAAGATCTATAGTAACTATGAATAATTTTTTTTCCACAGTAATTTTTTTTTTTAAATGTGTCTTTTTAGGGTGCGTTCACACTTGTAGTTCGGTTAGTTTGGTTCGTTTGGTCCGGACCAAAAAACAAAAACAAAACATAATAGTCCTGGTCCGCTTAGCGTTCACACGGGCATTTTTAACAGCGAACCTAAAGTTACCGAACCAAAGGCATAGGGAGACGGTCACAACCTGATTGGTCGGTTTATAGAACATAGGAGCTGCTTACCGAACATTTAAAACAATGCTGTCTGCTGGATTAAACGCGATCGTTTTATGCGTTTACATATGGCATTATTTTTTACCAGAGAACTCATGAAGAGCTCATGAAATGTTCAAAACATTCAAAACAACGCTGTGTGCTGGATTTAACGCGATCATTTTATGCGTGTACATGTGGCATTATTTTTACATGCTGAGAACTCATGAAGAGCTCATGAAATGTTCAAAACATTCAAAACAGCATCAGTATTTCCTCCGTTGTGCAGAAAAGAGACGGCCGTTCTGTCGTCTGTACCTGCTAATAATGGGCAACACAGGAACTTTGATGAGAAGAGCCAGATATGCTTTTTTGTGTGTTTTTTCTAACATTTTCGAAACATGCTCGTCTGACCAAATATTGATGAGGCACTCCCTCGTTGCTCCACGTTTGCCCTCTAACATTAAAGTTACTCATTTTGGATACACCGATCTTTCCGCGTCCTCAAATCAGCTGACTATGCGTCGCATCTTGTGGCATTATACGTCCGGTTTTTGGTCCGTTTACATGTCTTTGGTCCGTGTTGCGTTCATATATCAATCGAACCGCACCAGAGTTCGTTTGGAAGCGGACCGAGACCCATCTTTTTAGCGGTCTCGGTCCGCTTGTTTGGTGCGCACCAGGGTTCGGATGGCAGCGTTCACATATGTTCAAATGAACCGCACTAACAGAGCAATCGCACCAGGGTTCGTTTTAATCGAACCAAACATGACAAGTGTGAACTTGTCTTAGTGATCAAATAGATAAAATTACTGATTACAGCAGGACTTTGAAGGTGTCATGAACTGGCTTTTTAATTTTTTTTTATACCGTTGTCTGAGGTCAACTAACAATGTTTGTGTGGTTTTTACATTCAAAAAGATCATAACTAATAAGTAATAAGCTATTTTCTACACTGGTTTTGAGGCTCTCTCCTGAACGCTGGGTTTTGATGGGTGTGCCGCACTGAAGACTTGGAAGTAAACGCCCACAGCTAGGATTGGATAAGATTTGCATATTTAATGAGCTTCAGCTCCCCTGTCAGTTCAGTTCACATGAGGGAGGGGTTGCTTTGAAAGCAGCAACCAGAATGATTCTCTCACAGGGCACATAAACGTCTTTATCAAACAAACAAAATGATTTATTTCTCATCCACCCACAATTGATTGGATTATTATTTCTGTATTACATGGCCTGCACGATCAGTGGATAGAACATAAACACACAGCGCAAACACACGCGCGTGCGCCTAGATCGAGAAAGGAATATTATTTCACTATATAGCCCGTCTGGAAAACACATAGCCCCGGGACTACTATTACATTTTTTTTTTTTTTTAAGATTTTTTATTCACATAAATTTGTTGCAACATTCCTGTCAGATCCAATATAGAAGGCACAACATTGTGTCTGCAAATCAAGTACTTGAGACTTGTTTACAAATGATTCCGCAGTGAAGCAAACACGTGTATAATGTCTTCCCCACGTGAGATGGAACTTCATTAAAAATAAAAGAAGCTTCACACATTCCTAATATTATGATCCGTAGGAAGCTCATGACTATGTTCTTCCACAATATCTTGCTATCTTCTTCAGCATGTTTATTGCTGCTGGGCTGGCTAGAGCTGATCAGCTCCATGAGTCGGTGGGCGGGGCTACTGAATTAGACATTCTGTAGAGGCGGTGTTTCATCGCGCGATGAGCCTGGTGTCTATAAAAGCTTTTCTTTGACTAACAAGGAAGTTTTCATCTCTGAAACTTACAGGATAATCTTATATTATCATGACCTTTTATTTATCAAAAGCTCAAGGGAAAGTTGATTTTTCAATTCAATCACCCCTTTAAAGGAATTACAGGGCAAAGGTTTGCATCATTTTCCACGAAGCAAGAACATTTTGATATTCCATTACTTTTTAAAAGAGGCTCAAATTTAAAGTCTTGAAAAACGAGGCTTGACGGAAGCCTGAAGACAGCATTACAAAAAAATCAACTTGCTGCAAGTTTTCTTGAGAGTAGAAGAGTTTTAAAAAACACTCTCACCCACAGACCGTAAAAAAACATGGATGACACAGCTTAATTCTCTTCCCCTGAAATAACTGAAATGTAAAAATTAAAGCTAAAGCTCCGATCTCCTCCCAAAAATCTCGAAAAAATTCTGTTAGTGCCTCAGTGACTATGAGAAGCTGTCAATCTCAGCTGTCCCTCATGACGTCACACCCCCCATTTTTAATAACATCAAATAAATAAATAACACTAAACATATTTAAAGAACGAACACTTGGAATGAAATCATGATAAAAACTGCCTACAAATGACAGAAACTTTGATAATTTGATTTTTTAGTTTGTCTCGCACCCAATAGAAAATACGGTGGGGCCGGGGTTATGACCTATACTGGGACCAATCACCTGGGGGCGATCGAGGCGTGGAGGCTTCAGCGTCTGTGAGGAGTGTTACAGACTTGCTCACACCCCAAACTATCTTATCTAGTTACAAAAAAAAAAAAAAAAAAAATGTACATAACAGCTTCAAAAAATCAAAGTTTAATCAAGTTATTTTTACCGCAGCATTTGTTTCTTATAAATTATTTAAAAAAATTATTTAAAAAAAAAAAGCTAAAAACCCCATATCGAGGGACCCAGGGGTTTTTGATGTTATCCCTGCACCACTATTAAAAAGTGCTGTGACTGACACTGACCATACGTTTTCTGTTTTACCAGAACATACAAAGAAACATCACTAAATGGTGATGGTAATCGTAATTTGGCCAACCAATACGACAGAAGGTCGGCATATTTGTTGATCCTGGAACAACATTCCTGTCTGAATTTTTTTTCCATTTTTTCCAATTTTCTAACCCTTAAATTTAAAGGGAAATGATGGAGAATAACACTGATGTAGCAGCACCTAACCCTGGTTGCAAGCCTAAACTTGACATTAAACTGAAAACGTGTCCCTTAAATCTGACTGGTTGATTGGAATGTTGTCTCAGGATCAACAAAGATGTTGATCCAGGGAAATGCTGCAAGTTTTTGGACGACCCTTACTACAGCCTAGTGTATTACTAGCGTAACAATATATAGCTAGTTTAAGACCACATAATATCATTCAGCTGATCAGTGATATTCTCACTCACGATTGCTTCTTTCATTACATCAAATTCTGACTGATCTAACTCCCGTTGCTAGTGTCTCCCACTATCCTGATTAGTATAATCAGAATGTCCAGAGGTGCAGTTCCAACTTCTCTGGCTCTTTTGATCAGAAAGACCATCAGCTTTACTTGTGGACATGAAAAATGTATAATTTTGAATAATTAATAAAGTAGAATATTAGAATAATTTGCCAGGTATATACACAGTCTCCAATCTTTCTGCTACTCACTACTCTGCAACTGCACACAAAACAATAAGCAGTAAGCAGCAACCAATGAGAGCTGATTAATTAAAATGTTAAGGGTCCAATAGCACGCACTGCCACGATGCAATGCACTTGTTAATTCCGGATCATTTAAAAATACATAACGGAAGGCAAAAATCCGAAATCTGACATTTTCCAGAACAGGATCCAGCTCACATTAAAGCTACACTGTAGTTGTTCCGTCTGCTAGAGGCCGTGTTTGATGATGCCAGGTTTGAACGCATAATCTTGGGCATGGGGTCTTCACCTCACAGCCGGTGGAAAAGAATGGAGATAGGAATCGGGCAGAAATCATGTTCATGGATGCGGTTATTAATGTTACTGCAGTATGAAGCAGAGCAGGACCGAGTGTTGAGGAGCTGAGCGAGGACGCTGGAGCGATTGTTACGCAACACACGGCTCGAGCAGTGGGACTTTTATTATAACGGGACAGTCCCCAGCGCTATTTCCACTTTTACAGTCATGAGTTTGAGGTAACATAACTCTGTTTATCATATTAGATACATTTAAGTGTGTTTAAAATTATGTTATGACGTTACTCTGTGCGTTCCCTCAGCGGCTGCTGTGACACTTATTCACACTGCTAAGAATAAAGCGGAAACCGACAGTTAAGCAGATATGATGCCACTGACATATACTTACATATCGTCACTGCCTGATGAAACTCACGCATGTCCAAAACGATTACTTTTTAGGAAGTGAAAAAAACACCGTATTTCAAAAGCAGTTGAATGTAGCGTTGTCATACTTGGTACAGCATCTTTACATGTAACCATATTCTTGCCAGTGTAATGATATAATCCACATTTGACCAAACTTGAGTTTAAATGGACATACGGGCATATTTTACAGTAACGGTGGTCGATATGCGTTATTCCGATCATTAATTAGAATGGATAAGTCACGTTTCATATTTCACATTCATTTTCGGCGTTTATTTGCGCATAATCTTAGCCTTAAATGCATGACTGTTTCGCCAAACATTCTTACATATTCGGGTCGTTAGTGATCCGGATCTATATTTAACGTGGATAGACCTCTACCTGTTGCGTAAAACTCCTGATGTTAGAGTAACACTTACAGAACAATAAAACAAAACATATTTCATTACCTTTTGGAGCTTGGAAGGGTTCAGTTTGAGCAGATGTTTAATACCATCATCATCTGTCCTCATCAGAGCTCGTTTACCAATGCATTCAGCATCTGACTCATATTCGCGATCTCAAGCATTTTCTCTAAATTCATTTTCAACATCTTCAAAATCAATATTTGACAGCTTCTTGACCACATCCATCATCAAGAGAGAGTGACACTAATATTTGATTGTGTTTAGTACTTGCACTCTGTAGTAAATCACTAAGCCATTTCAAGTTTTGCAGATTATAATTATTATTGTTTCGTTTTCTGTCAGAGGTATGAGTGAAATGTCACTTCATCATTGCGTATCAGACATTGCCACCTTGTGGAATAAAGGTGAATTGCGCCCTATTTCGTCATCGTCACCATATTGCACCATATGCTCCTGGGGACCCACTGTCCTGCAGAGTTTAGCTCCAACACTAATCAAAGACAGGTGAAGCTAATCAAGCTCTTCAGGATCCCTTGTTCACAATGCAGGCAGGTTTGCTGAAGCAGGTTGGAAATAAATCTTTGCAGGACAGTGGGTCCCCAGGATCAGGGTTGAAGACATCTGTCCTAGTAACATAAATGGTAATAAGCAATTTGTTAATAGCGAGACTTGAAAACTACGTAAATATGATATTTCAAGAATCTCTAAAGCAGTTGTCAATCCCAAATACTGACAGTGTAAATATGTAGCTATTGAGCAGTCATTTTCAAAACCGGCCTTGCTTAAAAACAAGAAACGAAAAAAAGACAAAGTCTGAAGAGAGCAACATTCTCTAAAAGTAGTTTTTTTCTGATGTTATCAAGGACTTTTCAGCTAGAAAAACAAGGAAGAATGTCATTTGAAATCATTCACACGAGAGCACAAATTGAAATGTCTGACTAATGGCCAAGTGACATTTCTCTCCGGGATACTGTACTGCTGTAGCCCAGGGTCCTCTGTTTATCTAAAGGCACCCCTGCCCATGAACACTGGTACTCTCAAATATTTGGTATTCTCTCACAATATTTGGCTTGTGTATTTAGCTGCATTTTCTGGCAAACCTCATCTTGAACAATTGCTTGGATTGCACACTTCTATAACGAAAGATTCTCAACCTGAACGAGCCTATGCAAACTTCCATAAGGGCCTCGGGTTGATTTTCAAATTTTTCAAATCAATACATTACTTTTATTAAAATCAAATTAAGATGATCTAACTTTTATTAAAATGTTTTGAAATTATGCTGTACAATTGGGGGCCTTTGAGTAAAAAAGATCAGAACTGTAGCACTGTTTTAAATTTTAAAATTAAAAAAGTTTTAGTTGTGTAAAATATTAGTTGTGGCTAATCAACATCATATGAAGGTCAAAGAAATTAAATTGACTGTTGTTGACTTGTACTCGTTTGTGCGTTTTGATCACTGCATTTGTAGCTTCTGGCATTTGTTTTGCTTGTAAACGGAGTCCAATTCCAAAGTTAATTACTAATCAGTTTTTACAGATGGTCTGTTACCTGAGGCTTTGATGCATTTCAGGAAAGTCTCCATGTGCTGGTCACATTTCGCCTCATCGGCATAGAAATATGTACGAGCGCTCGTCACGCCTTCACGACGATCTCCAAACTTACGGTGGGCTGTGAACTTCTTCTCCCGGTGGTCAGCTCCTGAAAAGGGAAAATTTGACCTTTTGTTTCAATACTACAAAAGAACTGAAACGTTAAAAAAGTTCAGATACTCACCAGGGCTTTCCTTCTCTGATGTAGACATGCAAGATCTATCAAAAAAGAGAGAGAAACTGACATTTTTAATAAAACAGGGGTCTAATGAAACCAGCTACTTGTTCTTTAGGTCTTTTTAGAGACCTTTACCAACAAAATGAAGAAACAGCAGTTTCTGTAGAGAGGAATCAATAATAACTGCAGAGGCTGCTATGAAGTCACTTTACTGTGGTGCACTTCTGCTATTTGTTTCCCTTCTATATTTCAGGGTCAGCACTTACAGAGTCACACACTGACTCCCGGCTGATGTCTATGCTTATACCCTGATGCAGCTAAACTCTCTGCTGTATTACACTGATGCTTGGGCCAGGCATTCAAACCAACTCAAAGGTTAGACAGCCACATGGGGCAGTGATTTGTTTAGATTGAGTTCCTGTGATCTCCACATCCTTCGAACGGCCTCCGCACTTCCCCATCCACCCACACTGCCGCGCTCACGCTGCATGGGGCGGCTCAGTGGAGACAATGTTTTGACGTCTGTAATGTTCCAACAGGAAGGAATGTTGAGATGTTGACGGGGTCATTAGCGGACAGGCTAAAAGTGCTCAGTCAATGCCTCAGCCTGCAGCTAAACAAAAGAGACTTCTACAGGCAACATATGGCAAAGATAGTCTTCAGATTTTGACCAGGATCTTACTCATTTTTAAATGACGTGAGACCATCACTTCAGGTATTACTATCAAAATGCAGGAACTGAATATGAATGCAAAAGAAAATAAATGTATGTTTAATGTAAAACTTCTTGTTTTGTCTCAAAATCACAAAATAAAACAATGCATAAAAAGTAAAAAGGTAGTGTATTGAAATGGTAGTATTTGCTGCAATTACTCAAATTATGCATATATTATTATGTATTAGAAATTAATTAAATTAATAATTCATTCATTAGTATTTATAACGATCAATAATTATTATGAATGGCTCACAGTCTCCGCACTAATCCATCCCAAATGTGTTCTATTGGGTTGAGGTCAGGACTCTGTGCAGGCCAGTCAAGTTCCTTCACACCAAACTTGCTCATCCATGTCTTTATGGACATTGCCATTGGTCACGTTGGAACTAGGGCTGTGTATTGCCAAGAATCTGGCGATACGATACGTATCACGATAGGGGCTTACAATACGATATATTGCGATATTGTACGAATTTTTTTTAGAAAGATTAATTTAAAAGAATAAAGAACACAACCATATGCATAAAACATGACAAGTAAAGCTGTTTTCTTTAACTTAGTCTTTTGTATAAAGTCCCATTTCAAGTAGGCTACTGAACTGCAGAGTTGGTGTATCCATATCCACATCGCTATGATCTGATGCTTTCGTTCTGCTGCCACTGCTGTCAGTTTTGGTGTGTGCTTATTTTGTTACTGAGGAAAATGTGCTATATTCTATCGAAATGCTTCTCAGCAACATGGATGACGGCAGGATGTTAAGCAAGCTCTCTGATTCAATGTTTTCCGAGAACTGGATTTTAACGTGGCCTATTTTGCAATCAAAATGACTTGTCGATTACCTTAGTGGATGAAGCCAAAATGAGTCCAAACTTCAGCTCTGTAAACCGCGGGAGCGGAATAATTCTATCGTCTTCTGAGGTTTGTTAATGCACACACACACACACACACACACACACACACACACACACACACACACACACACACACACACACACACACACACACACACCTTGCGCTTCTCCAGCTCCGCACGTCAGTTATGATCTGAGATAACACTGCCATCTAGCGGTTGGGTTGTATGCAGTCTGTGGTTTAATTCGAACACAAAGCCACGAATCTTGGATGTAAATAAATAAATAAATAAATATTGATACATTGTTTTTGAGAATCGATACAGTATCGCCAAACAAAATATCGCTATCGATACGTGTATCGATATTTTCTTACACCCCTAGTTGGAACAGGAAGGGGCTATCCCCAAACTGTTCCCACAAAATCGAGAGCATGAAATTGTCCAAAATGTCTTGGTATGCTGAATCATTGACTTCCTTTCACTGGAACTAAGGGTGTCAAGCCCAACCTCTGAAAAACAAGCCCACGCACAATAACCCTCCCTTCCCCAAACTTTACCACAATGCAGTCAGGCAAGTACCGTTCTCCTGGCAACCACCAAACCCAGACTCGTCTATCAGATTGCCAGACAGAAGTGTGATTCATCACCATAGAGAACAAGTCTCCTCTAGAGTCCAGTGGCGGCGTGCTTTACACCACTGTATCCGGCGTTTTGCATTGCACTTGGTGATGTAAAGCTTGGATGCCGCTGCTCGGCAATGGAAACACAATCTACAAAGCTCTCTATGCACTGTTCTTGAGCTGATCTGAAGGCCACACAAGTTTGGAAGCCTTTAACTATTGATTCTGCAAAAAGTTGCCGACTTCTGCATGCCATGCATCTCAGCATTTGTGGCAGGCGCATTATCCTCCTGAAAGAGCCACAACCACCAGGGAATACCTTTCCATGAAAGGGTGTATATGGTCTGCAACAATGCTTAGGTAGGTGGTACGTGTCAAAGTAACATCCACATAGATGGCAGGACCCAAGGTTTCCCAGCAGAACATTGCCCACAGCATCACACTGCCTCTGCCGGCTTGCCATCTTTCCATAGTGTATCCTGGTGCCATGTGTTCCTCAGGTAAGCTATGCACACGCACCCAGCCAGACGTGATGTAAAAGAAAATGTGATTCATCAAACCAGGCCACTTTTTTCCATTGATCCATGGTCCAGTTCTGATGCTTATGTGCCCACGGTTGGCTCTCAGCGGTGGACAGGGGTCAGCATGGGCACCCTGACTGGTCTGCGGCTATACAGCCCAACACACAACCAACTGCGATGAACTGTGTATTCTGACACCTTTCTGTCAGAACCAGCATTAATATGAGAAATCTGAGCTACAGAAGCTTGTCTGTTTGATCAGACCACATGGGCCAGTCTTCGCTCTCTACGTGTATCAATGACCCTGTCGCCGGTTCACAATTGTTCCTTCCTTGGAGCACTTTTGATAGATACTGACCACTGCAGACCGGGAACACCCCACAAGAGCTGCAGTTTTGAAGATGCTCTGACCCCGTAGTCTAGCCATCAAAATTTGGCCCTTGTCAAACTCGTTCAAATGCTTACGCTTCTCTATTTTTCCTGCTTCTAACACATCAACTTTGAGGACAAAATGTTCACTTGCTGCCTAATATATCCAACCCACTAACAGATGCCATGGTGCCACTATTATTCACTTCCCCTGTCCGTGGTTAAAAAAAAAAAAAGTTAAATTAATAAGGTTTATCGCAACTGTCTCACTTTTACAGATACTCACCCTGTGCCATCTGTGAGCCAGAGACATCGCTATCCTCTCATCCTCTCTCAAGACACCTTCGTCCGACTTGAGTTTAGGGCTTCTGCGTGTTTATTAATTATTTATTTTGCAAGCAAAGAGATTTTGTGGAATTGTCTTGGGCTGACATCAGCTGAATGTTACATGGCAGATAATTCATAAATCAATACTCACAAGTCAATTACAGCCGACCGATGGCTATTATTATAATAAAGGCTGTCTGCTCAAAACAAAACATACCAATAACAGCTCCCCCCAAAAAAATATACAAGGCAGAAATGGCATCTGAGAAGTCATGGAATGATCAGCCTGGGTTCCTGCATATTAGATGGCAACCTACTCAAATGCCACATCCTCCAGCATTCTCCCTCTATCACACCCTTGATAATGCAGAAAAGCCAAGCTGAGCACTCTATTCTGTATAACAGCATTACAGGATCCATTGGGGTGGATGTTAATGCAATATTGATAGGGGCAGAGGCTCTAAAACACACATCACGGACATAAATTAGCTTTTATTAGCCAGTGACCAGCCAGGGTCCTCTGTGGTTGTAAAGAGCATTTCCAATAAACGCTCCATTTCAGCTCATTTTCTTTGTGAGGAGAGCGATCGTGGTGATTTAGCGCCTCTCTCGGGCGATAGGGAGAACTGCACTTATCTCTGCAGAGTAATCTGAGGCAGGACGCCTATAAAATTGCTCAGACCTCTGACAGCGTCGTTCAGAAATGAGAGCAGTGATGTGGAAAAGAAGTCCATTTATTGGATCTCACTCTGTATCACTGGCTTTTCCTCATAATCCAAATGGCATATCATCTATATCTCCTTCTCTCTCTCCCTCTCTCTCAGTTCTCAGGCAATACATTTTATTTATATTTCCAGCAGGAGACCCACGGGTGTGGCTCTGACGCTCTGGAATTTCCAAAAGGTCAATGACAGGAACAAATGAAGACATTTTTAAAATCAAATGTCATAACATTGACACAGCTGTTGAAATGTAGGTGATGCTAATGGTTAAGGACCTGGTTGGTAATAAAAAGGTCAAAGGTTGAGATCCAGGTCGGAAAGAATGACAAAGGGTTATCATTCAAAATTATTAAAAACAAATTTCCAAGTAGAGTTCAGGACAATGCATTTCTAACCAGATAAAACTGTATGTCAAATAATGTGTGTTTTCTGCAGTGTTTTAGCAAAATGATCTATCTTGCTGCCTACTGTGTTTCTGCTACTGTTGTTAATATAACCGTGTCATATACTGCTCTTAATGTGGCACTAAGACTTTAGAGGGAGAAAAAAAGCCACGTGCACAGAGCGGAAAGGGCTTGAATGATGGATGACTCCAGATAAAAATGAACTGCTCCACTGTTTTGACGTGCCGCTCACTTTAAACTGTGGAAATGGTAAAATGGCATAATTATGTTCCAAGGTCCGGATGAAACCAGGCTGGGGTCTGGAAATGAACTGCGGTTTGCCATTTGAAAACCACTGATCTGTCCATAGTGCTGTGCTGCTCATATATATTAACAAACTGCAATATGCACAAATAAGGCATAACATTATGACTTTATCCTAATATTGTGCTGGTCCCCCTTTTGCTACCAAAACCGATATGACCATCGAGGCATGATTTTATAGGCCATCGCATATTATATATCCCTTCAATCCCATTTAAATAAATCTTGCATACAACATGACACAGACAAACTTCTTTCTTCCACTATTTTTTTGGAATTTAGTGGAAACAGCCCAAACTGTCTGCAGGGTCCTAGAGCACACAAGGCCTGAGTTACACACTTTCAAAAATGAATTTATAAAACAAAAAGCGCCTACTTTTTTGGGGGGTTATTATAGCTTAGACGACATATACTTACATGCTTTGTGAGTCTGATTACTTCTCAAGATTGCAATTAAACTCCAAAGTTTAATATATACGATCAGAGATAGTAGCATGGAAATAATACATAAAGTTTTTTACAAATCCTAAGTGACTGATTAGGGAAACTCCATATCTCTCCATGTTTTGTCAAATAAAATAAGTCTAGTAATTTAATTTGACTTCTTTTTGGGGGTGTCCAAGCCTTAATAAGGCACCGCATCCCCCCAAATAATCCTACTGTTGTCTCAATACAGTATAAACTACTATAAAACATTTTCACTTGTGGTAATAGAGCTCAGCTCTCCATTTGTATGTGAACCATGAGACCAAATTCCTAAACAGTGAGCGTGTTGATAGCCAGAATATAAGCCAATCAGAAACAATAGGCCTTGACCAAAACAACCAATAGGTTCTCAGCTCTTTGTTTACATCTGTGACAGCAGATCAAATCTTAGGCTATTTCTGTGAGCTCTCTGCATGAGCACAAATCACAGCATGGCCATTAACCTTTAGGCCCTCAACCGAGAAGTAGTTAGTTTGATGCAAAGCAGGTCTTAAAGACCAATTCAGACAGATAGATTTTAGATGCACACTGCCACGCAAACTAGGAGAGCCAAGAAGGGAGAAAGTTTTAAAACACTTAAGTATTCACTAAACTAACTGCCCAAAACTGCAGGTTGATATTAGGAGAGCAAAAATTCGTAATGAGCTGCTTTAAATTGAGCAATATAGCTCTCTATGGAGCAAAATAATTGCACTCATTTAAATTCTGTTGACTATATCATTGATTTATTTATTTGGCCCTTAATTGGTCCATTCTGAACCAGTTAAAATGTTCAGTTGAACATCTTGAGTAACATGAGTAACATTCTCCCATCTAGACGATAGACACTGAATTTTGTTCAATTGCCAACAAATCTTTCCAGTCATCTTGGTACCTACGATCGATCGAAGCAGCCTAAACATGGTAGTTTTCAGATGTAAGGACCTGGGGTCTCATTTATAAAACTTTGCGCAGATTTCATCCTAAAAGTGTACTAACGTACAAAAGCTAGATTTTGCGTACGCACAAAAAAAATTCTGATTTATAAAACCATGTGTATACCAGAAGCTGCGCAAAAATCCCTTTATAAATCACAGCCAGCAGCATATTGTGCTGTCTCCTCCCCGAAATCACCATATATGGAGCTTACAACGCCTAGTTTTACTATGCATGACCTCATCTGCATATCATTTGCATGCATATTCCCATCCATGTGAAACCATGTTTAACACTGTCATAAGGTAAAATACATTGAAAAATATTAGATATGGACTATAAATGCCATGTGCCTTACACATTATATTGCTGAAAATCATCCAATATCCTTTTCATGTTGTAGAATAAAAATATCAAAATATCAATAAAAACAAAATTGTATAAAATACTTCTCAGGTATTTTTTATTATTATTTTAAATAAAAAATATTTTGTTCATTTTTAACACTTAAAATCAAATAAAAATCATGCAATTTTGCTGATAATGTCCCTGAATGAATACTCGTTCTCTCCTTATTCTGCCATTGGCGTAATCCTCCATGAAGCATTAAATACCCAGGTTACCGGAGGATTTATATGTTTCTAACAAATAGACCGATCGTTAACACCTTGACAAAATCACATAATTAATTTGTTGGCTAAAATTTAAGACAAGAATGTTAAGTGAACACATGCTTCTTCATGACGGTTTTGAAATGTACTAATAGTAGGCTAGGACTGATGATGACAAGTAACGATTGTGCTTCATGACTGTATTTGCAGACTTTGACATTTTATGATATATGTACATTAAGGCTACACTGTGTGATATTTTCCCCCATCTAGCGGTGTAAAGGTATATGACCATCCAGTTTCTGTTCCTCTCAATTCCAATTTTGTTTTAACTACTACGGTGGCCGATTTAGTCCAAGATTAACATGGCAATCCCCCTCTTTACATTAGACACGGTGCCATCGAGTGTTAAAATGCGAAAGGCGAAGCTTGAATTTACGGGTATGTCCCTCTTTGGCTAATGTACTTTCAAGATGGAGGGGCAACATGGCGACCGGCATTCGAACCCCTCACCCGTATGTATTTTCAATGGCATATTATAAACTTATGAGAATACTTTATTACTTGAAAGAAGTAAATATACATTAATGAACACATATTTTTGAAAGAACTAAGTGTTTTTAGCTAAGAATAAACTAAAAAAAGTTACACAGTGTAGCTTTAAGGTAATTATTTCGTTTTTACACTGTTCTGCAGTTCTCTAATAAAAGGGTATTTCATGCTATTCTGTATCACATCGCGCCATCTCCTCCTGCGCTCCCGTTGTGGAAGATGTGACTGTGAGGCAGCACTGATTATTATTTTTAACATTTTTTAAATTATTGACATTTTGAATTACGTTTGGATTTTACTAGATGCATATAGCCTAAAACAATCAGCACAAATAACACTGTTGGATTTAATCTTTATGATAATGTGGATATAACGTATGGAACGGAGTGAAAATAAATGTCATTAATTCTTATAATCCTTCTTCTCACATTTATTACTTCAGTTCACGAGCTCACCATCTGTCGCCAATTCTCTTCATCTCCAGAATGTGTACGCACTGCTCAAAGTTTGCTTAAAAGTGCCCACATTCTCCCGTCAGGTTTGTTTTTTTTAGATCACAACCTTTGCGTGGGAACTGGCGTACGTACGTTTCTAGCCCCGTTTTGTGCGTACGCACACTTTATAAATGAGACCCCAGGACTACAACAGACCACTTACTCCATCTCTTTCCTCTCAGCTTCTTCCTGTGAGAGATCCTCTTCTACGCTATAATCCAGCACAGCTCCCACTCCATACGCTTGGTTCCTCTGCACTACAGGCCTGATGGACTGATGGTCCTCACCTGCCACAAACTGACCGTAGAACGTCATCTTCATAACCTGCTCAAACATCTTCTGTCCCAACAACTTTCGGCTGAGATCTATTATCTGTAGGAGACAGAAATAATGTTTTCAAAGCAGAGACATATTACAGTATTATCTGATTTCACTTTTTAGCCATGAGTAAAGGGACAGTTCACTCTCAAGTTGTTCCAAACCTGTGTACATTTCTTGACATTTTGAAGAAGATGGGTAACTAACAGTTTGTCGGCCCCATTGACTTCCATAGAATTTTTTTTTCCCGGAGTGTCTACTTCAACTAAGAGTAAATAGCCCTCCTTGATAGCAGAGGCACTCAGTAAACACACTGACATCTGGTTGGGTCAGACAAAATTACAGCAGATTTGTTTTATGTGTATCAGTTTTATTCATGTATCAGATTGGAAAGACATTAGTTTTCAATAAGGCATTTATTTTCCCAATAATGCAGCATCCATTTAATAATTTTATTAAATATAATACTTTACATTCATGTTATTGCATACAGTTTAATGTACAACAACACAGAAGTGAAAATAGTATCTTACACTCTTTATAAATAGCAACTACTATTTATTATTGTTCAAAATATCTTATTTTGTGCTTTAGCACAAAACTTTATGTGGATGTTATCAGGGGTTATTTGAAATTTAATGTTCAGTTCATTCATGGAAATAATGATGGATTGTCACTGTGATCTGTTATAAATTAAGTGTAAGGCTGGAATCTTATATGGATCAGCCCGTAACGTTTAGTGTCTCCAGACACTATGTAATTTTCAGAAGTCAGGTAAGAAGTCAGTCAAGTTTGATGTTATACGGATTATCTTTTAATTGATTATGTAATTGGCATTACACATTTACCTGACTGTTAAAGGTGCACTATGTAGTATTTTTGCAGTAAACTCTCCAAAAACCACTAGGCCAGTGTTATATATTTTGTTCAGTTGAGTACTTACAATATCCCAAATGTTTCCAACTATTTGTAAATTGTGAAAAATTTGCTATTTTAACTAAGGACCGGGACGTTTCAGCATAGCGTTTGAGCGAGTCGCCTGTCAATCGCGTCATATCTGCGTTACCCTCGGTTTTATTTAGCAGTGTGAACGTCACAGCAGCGCAGAGCGAACGCACATAGTAACGTCATAACATCATTTTAAACACACTTAAATGTATCTAATATGATAAACAGAGCTGCTTTACCTTATAATCATAATCGGAAAAAGCAGAAGTGCGTGCGCCCCGGCAACTGTGTCCCGTCCTGTCATAATAAAAGTCCCGGTGCTCGCGGGCCGTGTGTTTGTATAACAATCGCTCCAGCGGCCGTGTTCAGCTCCACAACACTCGGCCCTGCTCTGCTTCACACTACAGTAACGTTAAAAGGGGGGGTGAAATGCTGTTTCATGCATACTGAGCTTTTTACACTGTTAAAGACTTGGATTCCCATCCTAAACACAGACAATTTTTTAAAAACTAATGTTGGACGTTTGATGGAGTATTTCTGTGTTAAAAATACTCCTTCCGGTTTCTCACAAGTTTCTGAGAGTTTTTTTCGAGTATGGCTCGGGTTGGCGTTAAGAGATCGGAAGGTCCTTGTATGGGCCATACGGGCTCTTCTCCCGGTAGGGTGCTTGCGCATGACTGGAGCGAGAGAGGAAATGCACGCCGTAAACACTCTCTCAGGTGCAGATCCAGTCGATCCAGGCGCCGCACTCCACTTTATTCCTATGGGTGACTTCAACGCTTCAACACAGCATTCCGGGAAGGCAGCGCTGCATTTGAACCGATTTGAACGCAGAAATGATGGGAAGCTTCACAACATCGCTTCAGTCGCGTCGCAAAAGTGGATCTCTACCGTTCACTGCTGTCAGGACTTTACCAAATCATACCAAAGAAGTGTGTTTTTGACGGAGCGGTCCCAGTGATAAAGGTTCGGTCCTGCTTTGGAAGCAGCCGGTGAGTAAAACTGCTTCAAATGTCTGTGCTGTTGGCTATCGTCGCGTGAGTGAACATCAGTAAACGACACGATCGCGTGCTTCGTCATTCAAATGCGCTAACGGACTCTATTGTTGTTCTATGTATAACGTTACACTAGTCTGACGTGCAAAACCGTTTTGCTTGCTACCTCTAAGGTCTAGTCGCATACAATAGTCCATAAACCGAATCATGTCCTCATAAACTGCGAGTAAAGACACACAAATGTTGACAGGCCACTAAATACAGTACATACCACAGAGACGGACGTCCTGCTGCTGCTGTTTCTCCTGTTCAATTTATTTCAGCCTCCGAATGATTCTGGATCATATCTGTGATAGCCATGAGTTTCTCCACGCTTGAGGACGTCACCGCTTTGTTCGCGATCGTCATTCTTTAGCTCCGCCCACACGATACGCCTCCAGGCGCTCGTTTTTTTCCGGAACGACTCGGTACAGCCTATATTTCTTTTATAAATATAATAAAACTAAAGACTTTTTGGAGATATGAAGGATGCAATACTACTCTATAGGTACTCAAGATTGACATGAGATTGACTGAAACTGAGTGTTTCACCCCCCCTTTAATAACCGCATCCATCAACATGATTTCTGCCCGAGTCCTATTTTCCACCGGCTGTGAGGTGAAGACCACATGTCCCAAGATACTGCGCTCACACTTGGCGTCATCAAACTCCGCCTTTGTTTATAATAGGCGCCCTCCAGTGGACGGAAAGTTGCATGGTGCACCTTTAATAAATTGCTACATTTTGATATATTGACTTATTAACTATCTCTAGTATATTACGAATGGGTATAATTTCAACAAAGGGTTAAACACAATAATTAAATGTGTGGTTAACTATTAAATATAAATTATCAAATAACCAATTGACATTCTAACCTAATTTCGAGGTCATAATAAAATGGAGTCAGATAAAGATAAATTGGAATTAAATTCCTTTGCCCAGCTTAAAATACAGAGAGCGCAGCGACTTTCACCCACGGACCGTTAGCCTCTATTGGGACGATTTGGACGGGCTTACATATGCTAAATATATATTAGGGCCGAGTATTTTAATGTGTTAGTTAAGATTTATTAATTACAGGACTTTAACGCGTTAATTAAGATTAATTACGCAAAAAATAAATAAAAATTTTAACCACACTTATTTTTTGCAACGCGGAACGTTTTTCAATGAATGAGTTTCGACAGACCGATTATACTGGAACACCAACTAGCGTTCACGAATGTTCACGAGACGAGTCAGGACAACAACACATGAACGAAGAAGCTGATGAGACCGCTTTGCTTGGCCCCGTGGATGGGAAATTTTGTTTAAAAAAAATGAAAGGATGGAAGCGTTGACAAGAGCATGGTTGTGTGCAAGCTATACAACAAGGAATATGCGTATCACCGCAGCACATCGAGCCTCAAATATAAAAAATATGCTTTTGCTACACTTAATGGCAAACATTGCGCTGGTCTGCTGGACTGAAATAAATAAACAATATTTTGTTGATTAAGCTTATGTAAGCGATAATATGGAAGGAGTATCAGACCACTGCAAATCTACCAAGACCTGGCCGTCCCTCTAAACTTTCAGCTCATACAAGGAGAAGACTGATCAGAGATGCAGCCAAGAGGCCCATGATCTCTCTGGATGAACGGCAGAGATCTACAGCTGAGGTGGGAGACTCTGTCCATACGACAACAATCAGTCGTATACTGCACAAATCTGGCCTTTCTGGAAGAGTGGCAAGAAGAAAGCCATTTCTTAAAGATATCCATAAAAAGTGTTGTTTAACGTTTGCCACAAGCCACCTGGGAGACACACCAAACATGTGGAAGAAGGTGCTCTGGTCAGATGAAACCAAAATTGAACTTTTTGGCAACAATGCAAAACGTTATGTTTGGCTAAAAGCAACACAGCTCATCACCCTGAACACACCATCCCCACTGTCAAACATGGTGGTGGCAGCATCATGGTTTGGGCCTGCTTTTCTTCAGCAGGGACAGGGAAGATGGTTAAAATTGATGGGAAGATGGATCGAGCCAAATACAGGACCACACTGGAAGAAAACCTGATGGAGTCTGCAAAAGACCTGAGACTGGGACAGAGATATGTCTTCCAACAAGACAATGATCCAAAACATAAAGCAAAATCTACAATGGAATGGTTGGCCCCAAGCGACTTAAAGCTGTAATCGCAGCAAAAGGTGGCACAACTAAGTATTAACTTAAGGAGGCCGAAAAATTTTGCACGCCCAATTTTTCCGTTTTTGATTTGTTAAAAAAAGTTTGAAATATCCAATAAATTTCATTCCACTTCATGTTTGAAGCCTGAAATGTGGTACAAGGTCGCAAAGTTCAAGGGGGCCGAATACATACACACATATATATATATATATATATATATATATATATATATATATATATATATATATATATATATATATATATATATATATACACTAGATTAAGGAGGTAAAATCGATTGAACGTCTATAAAGATAGCACTAATTACTAAACTAAAAACTACCAGTTACAACTAATGATTTAGTCTGTAGATTATTTAATATGTTAACACCAATGGTGTGTAAAAGCCCTGCAGTGATGAAAGGAATTAATTTTTAATGAATGATCTGATTGGACAGCCCAAAAGTTGCTGTTGCAGTGTTTCACGTCAATGGGCCCTAATATACACCTGCCGCAATACGACGCCAGGCGCGACAAGTGTTTTTTGCTAGTTATAGCCCAACACAGTTATCCTTTTTACGTCCAGTGCCATCTTGCTTAAATAGCAAATGCACTCGTGCCCATATGTTCGCTCATGGGCATGCAGGTTTGAAACGAGGTGTGTTCAGACGCATTGTTAACACACTGCTATCTTGAGGACACTGAAACTGACTGTGCCAGAGCGCACTCATTTTTTGTTATTTAAAGGGCACATTAGTATTCTATAGATGGGTCTACGATGCACATACACTGATTACTTTACACACACACATACACACACCGTAAACATTTATATAAAAAAAGGATTCCTCTCCAGAGAAGCGTTCAGTCTACACTCACAAATTCTGCCATGTAAATAGTGAATCCGCCGTGGTGCAAGTGTGGTGTGGCGCTGGCTTTTAAAGGGAATGGAAGATGAGACTGACTCTGATTGGTTTACTGCATGTTATGCCCAAAACATGCCCACGACTCATTAACGGACTAGGAACAACCCTTTTGGACCAATGCACCTAGCGCACGGACCGTTTTTTCCGCCTCTGTTGTTAAAACTGCAAAAGTTGATTCGGATACGCTCTAGGTGCGCCTGTGCCATGTGCTCGTTAAAACAGGGCACAGTGATTCAATGGCTTATTCATGAAGACAACCATTCTTAAATTAATCGTTTAAGTTAATTCATTGAATACTTATTTCATTATTAGCAGCAATATTGTTCAATATTATTACACATTAAAATAACATTTTTTTAATATATATTTTAAAATGTAATGTATTCCTGTGAAGGCAAAGCTAAATTATCACTATCCTTACACTCCAGTCTTCATTGTCACATGATCCTTCATAAATTATTATTATCAATCCTATACATACATTAGCTTACTATATAAATTGTTACATAGCCTTTTAAATGAAAGTTAAAGATTACAATTTCATTTTTGGTTTTATCTGAAGCTCATAAATTTTCTGAACATCTGGTCCCTTTACTCTGCAAGGGCTGAAACCCTGAGTAAACACATATGTTCAGTGTGTTTTCCACCTCCAAGTCGCCTAAAGGTCAAAAAGAGGTTCATCTATCTGTCCTTGCCAGTAATCTTTGGCTCTGGTAACTTTACACTCTAACCACATGACTTCTCTCTGGCAAGGTGCCATTACTGTCAATCATCCGGGACAATAACACAAGAGCAGTATATCATATACAGTACATGATGCACGAACAGGATGATACTCCTTTTTTCAATTCTATGCATTCTATAAGCACTACATACCTCTTTGTTCTTATCAACCAGGATGTCATAGGTGCACAGTTTAAAAACTACCAAGCTTCGAAGTAACTCAAGAGTGTCTTTGCTCTTGTAAGCTTCTTTGGTCTGTTCAAAGTCAATGGAGATCTTGTTACTGAAGGATACATGCTCCTCTTGAGGTGTGTTTGCTTTGGTTGGATGTAACGCTTGCACACTCCGGTGATAACCATGACGAGTGGAGAGCACCAAACTCCCAATGTTGCTGTCACGAGTCGCGAGGGCAAAAGCAGGAAGAGTTTTGCGGAGAGACATCAGTTCAACACTTCTATAACGTTACTGACAAAGGGCATAAAACAAACACAGCACGCCTGATGTTTATGGAAACCACGCTGTCCTTGAGCGCACATTAAACGCTACCTGTGGGGTCCCGCCCTATAATTAAAGCTCGGCTTACTGATTGGTACAAATCCGGTGACGTTCCTGTTTACCGACGTAACACACGCATGGGATGCCATAAAAGGATTCTGCTGTTACATAAACGTTCCATTAAAGAAATATCGCCATTTATATAATTCCGAGGTGTAAATAAATGTACAGATTATTTTAGTTAACGAGGGTTACACACAGAGCTAATATAGGTTATGTGGTGGTAGCATATGTCAAAACAGGACACAGTAAGACAAAAATTATATACTGAGTATGCCAAATGAAATCTTGCTTTTGTCGTTATTAATTAATATATTTTTAGCATATAGAACCAAACATAGTATAGAACAATGAGATAACCTAATAGGCTAAATATATTGATATTAAAATGTAAAAGGGCAATTGGAAATTCGTTCATAATGTTTTATACAGACTTTTTGTTTTGTTTTTAGCAGTCTAGTGGAGACAAGCAGTTCAAATCAGTCGAAAACACCTTAACCATAGGGGGTGCATTTATACATTTTTGATTATGTATTTAACATTTTGCCATTAAAATAAAAAGATTAACAGTGAATTAGATCGTTGCCACAGAATCACGCACAAAAGTAGGCTACTATAACTTTCACTAACTTAAAGATAGCCTGCATTCTGCCAGTTCCATCCAAAAATATGTTGAAAACTTTACACAAAAAAAACTCTCACTTTTACAAAAACAACATCAATATCAATATTTTGATATCAAAGATTTAACTGTGCAAAATATGTACTTTTTTACTTAATTACAAAGGTGATTAAACAGGCACTATTACAGCTAATAGGTGTATCAATAATAGAACTACAAACAAAACAAAAATCCTATAGGAGACATGTTTGGTGTTTTTTGAAGCATGTTTTCGGATTTGTCACTGTTGGAGAGTTGTAGCAAATATGACTTGTAAGTTGTAACAAGCTGAATAATTGTTGAAATGAACAGCTTTAATGACTGAATTAAATGTATTTTTGTCAGGTTTTTTTTTTTTTTTTTTTTTTTTGGCTGGAGGAGAGGAGGATTTTTTATTTTATTTATTTTTTTATTCAAGAATGTACAAATACAAAAACCTTCAGGAAAACATTAGAGTTAAGACATAAAAGACATTTGTATGTAGAGTCAAATATCTAAGCAAGTAAATAAAAAAATAAAAATAGAAATAAAGTACTACAACAACAAAAAAGCCAATAACATACATAAGAAATGGACATAAAAGACATGGGACAATATAAGTATAACAAAAAAAAAAGAAGGGGGGGGGTGGTCAATACGTGAGAAAGCTGGTTAAACTTGAACATCAGATTCATTACAAAAGAACTGTTCATATTGTTTTAGGAATCGATCACATTTTTTATTGCTAGTTAATCTAAATATTTTTGTCGTTAGTTTTGCTCTGTTTTTGCTTGTGAAGTAGCCTACGTGAAACGTGACGTTTCCTTTGTTGTGCACGTTCTATGAACAGCGGGGGGAGCCGTTGCGTTATTAAAATAGGCTCACTTTTACACGAGTGGGTGTATTTTAGCTAATCCGTTATTTAAAATTATATAAAAAGTAATAATAATAATAAAGATTTTTTCATTATTATTCACAAATATAATTTATTCGAGAGAGAGAGAGAGAGAGAGAGAGAGAGAGAGAGAGAGAGAGAGAGAGAGAGAGAGAGAGAGAGAGAGAGAGAGAGAGAGAGAGAGAGAGAGGTTTTAAACTGAAGGAGGTTATAAAGGGGGCTGAATGAATCCATGGTTAAGTCCTAAGCATGCTTTAGTCACACCCACTCGATGAGGAGCTGCTCCTGGTGGTTTTGGTTAGAATTTGGGAAACCGCTGCACGCCAAAGAGAGCAGGCGCGCCGAATTCCCAAGAGCCAGAGATAGGATCACTAATTAGGAATTTCCCTTCTGAAAAGAGAACAACGATCCATTTTTAAAGTTCCCGTTTCTTTTCCAAAATGGATGCACGTGAAAGTTTTGCAGACCTTTTTTTTCTTGACATGTTTTGAAGGAGCATATCCTCTCTGAAATTGTGGGAATAACAACGGAATCTCGTCTCAGGGTGTCAGAAGTTTCCAGCAATGCACCAGTTATATCCAACAGTGTTTGGAGCGCGTAATACAAGCAGAAGTTCTCCTCAGGAACTGGGGCTGGACGGAGGGAATAACTGTTTGGTTTTATAACTTATGTGCGCCCTCTCCTCCTCTTTTCTCTCCTCTGCCTTAGCCTTTGGAGTCTGAAAGAGATTTATGCGGATAAAGTAACGTACAAACGCTTGAAGTCGACGGTTTTGAAACTTTGGAGATACAGAATATCCCAGCAGAACTAGTCTGTAAAAGAAAGGAATGCTGAGCAGAAGAGGCGCATGGAGAGATGCTGTTTCTTCTACCATGGATCTAAAGGGCACTTTAGCGGGTTTAGTGCTTTTGCTTCTATGCTTGTGTCCAGTTTTCAGTCAAGAACTCAATCCAAAGGGTAGGAACGTGTGCAAAGTTCCCGGGTAAGTTGGATGAATAACTTTTTTTCCCCGTGGGGTGGGGGTGGGGATGGGGGGGATAAAATAAATGCTATTAAGCAAATTAGTAGTGTATAGGTATAAAGAAATCAAATGTCATTAAATGCAGAAATCAAACATCATGTCCGTGCAGCTTCAAGTAAAGTCATGAAAATTTAAAGTAGGCCTGTACTATATTAAATTAAGAGTTACAATTAAAAATGATAGTCTTTTACATTAACCTTTGTTTTAATGTTAAATGTGTCAAGATGTTTGTCATTTCTGATTGTGTCGTTTTTGTTGTTATAAAAGTAATGAATTATAGCCTTTTTTTTTCTTCGATGACGTTCCAAATGGCAAATGATCTGATGTGTGTCAGTCACTGTTTCACATCTGGGTCACTGACACACATTGAGAGATAGAGGGCGACACCAATTACTCAAGCACTGGAGCATTGAAGTCGTGGCACACTTTAGATACTGCATAAGTCTAAGTAAAAGAGCAATAATTAACTAATTAAAATACTTCTAAAAGCCCTTAACTTAATGTGCATTAACTAGTAAATGCACATTAACTTTGCCATTAATCATTTGATATCAAATAATTTGTAATGTTTCAAGGCCTAATGTAGTAATCCGTAATTTAGAGAGTTTGAAGCTTTAAGACTTGATATGAATGATATGTACCTGTTCCACAACCGTTACAGATACTAAACTCATCTCTAACCTAAACACAGAGGTCATCAAGGGTGTGACATCAGGTCTCAACACACTGGGTTCCTGACCTACATTTCATTCCATGTAGAATGGATGCAGAAGCCAAGGCTAATCACAGTCTTGATGTCCAGATCAATCTATCAAATCAAACTGGCAAAACATTTAAAAATATATATCACAAGGGGATCAAAACTAGTGATTGACTTTTTTAAATGGATAATGGCAACGTCTAAATCTAATGCATTTCACAATTATTGAATTTCACATTTTGAATAACCTTTTCTAATGCATCTTCCCCCCCCCAAAAAACTATTGACTAAAATTACTATTTCTAACTTTAATAATTAAATTTCAATTGTGGGTGATTTCTGTTAAAACATTTTAGATATTGGCATGTCTAAATTGGGCCAATCCAACTTTTTGCAGATGTTTTGCTTCAAACACATCCAATGTCAGAACTTCTGTTTTCCATATAATGAAAATTCATGATCAAGTTCGTTTGAAATTTGTCTGCTTTGTATTAGTCATATTTTAGGTTGGGACTACTAGGTCATTTTACTTTCTTGTGTCAAGTCTTACCTCGCCCTGGGCAGCAAGTGAGCCAAGACTAAAAAGTGTTTCCCCTTCAAATAAATGACCTACATATAGGCCTTCACTTACATAGGCTTGTTATTAAAAAGAAGTCTCTTATACGCTCCCCAATGCTGGATTTATTTAATCAAACATGCAGGGAAAAAGTGCAATATTGTTCTAATTTAACTAAACTTTTCTATTGTAATATATTTTCTATTATATATATATATATATATATATATATATATATATATATATATATATATATATATATATATATATATATATATATATATATATATATATATATATATTGTAATATGTAATATATTTAATTGATATTATTCATGTGATGGCAAATTAAATTTTTTAGCATCATTATTCCAGTCTTCAGTGTCACATGATCCTTCAGAAATCATTCTGATTTGCTGCTCAAGAAACATTTCTTATTATTATCATATATATATATATATATATATATATATATATATATATATATATATATATATATATATATATATATATATATATATATATATATATATATAAATACTATGGAAGTCACTGGGGCCCATACAATATTTGGTTACCCATATTCTTTAAAATAGATTTTGTGTTCAGCAGAAGAAATAAATTCATACAGGTTTGTGGGTGAACAACAGGGTCCACATGAGGTGAGGGTGAGTAAATTATGACAACATTTTCATTTTTTGGGTGAACTATCCCTTAAAAAAATGTATTTACCGACTCCAAACTTTTGAATGTTATGTATGCCATATAAGCCAAATTCAACAAAATTCACTGAAAATGAATTGGTCATTGTGAACATGCAGATAATCCTGAAATGATTAACTAAATGGCCTGGGGTGCATTTCCCGAAAGCATTGTTAGCCAACTATGGTCGCAAGTTCCGTCGATCAGAAATATTATTTCAACTGGGGCTGCACGTTTTCAAGTTTTTCATTAACCGTTAACCAAGGCCCTTAGCGGTTAATACTCGGTTAACCATAGTGTGTGTCAGGTTTATTATTTTTAGTTTATTAATTTGACGACCGCCATCTCCGTAGTGAACGTGCCTATATAGAGAAATGCACATCATGGATTACATAAACAGAGAGGAGCCTATTTCTTTTCGTTTTAAATTGTTAAAAGACATTTCAAGCTTTCTTAAGATCTATTTCATGTCTGCGAGGCGTACGCTGAGTTTCGTTAAATTAGGATGAGATGCGCTCCAGTTCACGAGCAATGCAAGTGGCCGCGAGGGCGCCTGCATGATTAGGGCATGTAGTAAAATATGCAGCCGAGAATGATTCACACAGCGTTTGACTCGCGCGGCTGAGCCTCTCCCGGCAGAGAGTTCAAGCATCTGTGGACTCGTTCCTTCAGCTCTGGCCATCTTGCTTTCAGTCCGCGATTAGCTTTTTTTTGTTTTCTTCATTACAGTTAAAGTAACGTCTGCTTTTCGCTAGTCCCTCACAAGTTTTTCACTTCAAACTTTCTTTCTTCTGCTCCGTTATGTACAGCGCGCGCGGCTTCCGCTCTGCCCTAATGCGACTTATAGTCCAGTGCGACTTGTTATTTTCCTCTTCATGACGCATTTTTTGTACTCTCTTTTACTCCGGAGCGACTTATAGCCTGAAAAATGCGGTAAGCACTGCATTGCAATCCTTACATTTTGCTCCGTCACTCTCAATTTTAAAGTGCTCCCACTCTACTTTTCTTTGCCCGCTTCATGTTAGAAAGCTGGTCATGACTTCTTCTTGTGGATATTACAAATGTCTGGGAGCGCTCTGGCGGTCTCTAGTGGTGCAAAAATATATTACAACTAAATTCAAAGCACGTCATTGATGCCACTTAACCGAGCAAAATGTTTCACTCGGTTACGCAATTTTTAACGGTTAATCGGTTAACCATGGACACCCCTAATTTCAACGATTCAGTGTTTCCCGAAACAACAGTTCCATCGAACATTCGCAAACAGCATCGCAAAGTTGTGTGGTTGGAACGACAGCTATCTTGATCTCTGTCTTTGCTTATCTTGAGCAAAATAAGCCAGCTGACAATCAGTACAAGCTGTAGCTTTTCGAATGCATAAAATGTCATTTAAGTCTTTTAGTTTGTCGAGCCATTTTTGAAGATCACGCATGCGTACAGTGCTCTAGCATGCAAGAACGCGTGTTCTCAGATGGCGTGTCTGTAATAAATAGCAAAAAAATGAGCATTTATTTGCGGCAATAGTTTTGGGAAACAGTCGTAACTAGCTAGATGATTTTAATAATTAAGCAGCGAGTATGATGTATATTAGTCTTTGACTTGCCAACATATAACTTGGTAACCTGTTCAGTGTTCAAATTATCAAGTGAACATGCCTTCATGAGGAGCTTTAATTTAATTCAAAGCAATATGTTAGAAATAAGGCAGAATTTAGATATACATCAAAATCGTGTTGCATTTCGGCTCAGCAGGCATTTTAGGGGAATTTTACAAGCAGTTTTAGGCGATGAATAATTTACACGGTTGTTTAAAAGTTTGTTTACATTGCGATTACTGGCTCCAGATGGCTACCAATACACTTTATATCTAAATGGAAAACACCAGATACAATCTAATGTGTATTCTCACAAACAGATTCTCACCAACCACAGACGTTGACAGGAAGTTCACTTTATTTTAACAAAATCGCCTAAAATTTCCACACAGGACTTTATTGTTGCTGAGTCAAGTTTGGCCCCTAGCTGTTGACTGATGCTCATTTTCCATTTGTGTACGTTTTCTTTCACGGCCCTAGCTTCACGTTCTCGGCTGTGGTGGGTATGTCCGGTTTGACACAGAGCAGAGAAGTCCGGGCTGTGGTGTAGATCATGTCTGGCTTAGACATGCACACATAGGCTAAACAAACTCTGACTGAATGCAGAGAGCGGCCCCCACGCTTCAGAGGAAGCCAAAGTGTGGACAAGGCCTCTCAGAGGTCACATGTGGCGGAATATGAGGGGCGGCACATGTCTTGTATCTAACAAGCTCTTAGAGAATATTACACTTTAAGGGGATGCCACTTAAAGTAGAGATAGCAGGGATAATTTGAAATGTTTACCATTCACTACCACTCAAAAAGTTTGGAGTTGGTAAGATTGTGTAATGCTTTTGAAAAAAGTCTAATGCTCACCAAGGCTGCATTTTTTAAAATCAAAAATACAGAAACACAATAATAACGTTGTGTTTTCTATGTCAGTCTTCAGGCATACGATCCTTTAGAAATCATTCTAATATGCTGATTTGCTGAAACATGTTTTACCATTATCGATCTTGTAAACAGTTATGCAGCTTTATATTGTTGTGGAAACTATTATACATTTTATTCAGGATTCTCTGAAGAATTGGAAACCTTTTCTGTGACTTCTGACTAATTTAATGCTTCTTTGCTAAATAAAAGTTATGATTTAAAAAAAAAAAAAAAAAAATCTTACTGACCCCAAACATTTGTATGGCAGTATATTAGTCTAGACTGGGTAAACCCAGCCTGTTCTGCCGGCGATTTGATTTAAACCGGCATCTCAGTCTGGAATTCATTTCTACTTTTGCGGGAACCAATCATAGACTGGCTTATCCACCTGGCGCGCTATTGGCGGGTTTAACACGATGACAGATTGAGAAGCAATGGGTTGGTGCCCGTTGATCACGTCTCTTGTGGTCTGATTGGTTGAAGGACTATCCAATTGCATACAGAGTAGTAGGAAGTATCTGTATCAGTCTCATTTATCCACTTTCAACCACTTCTGTCGCGATTCCTTCGAGGAGATTGTCTCTGTGCAACTTACATACGAACGCACTGGGAGACGTCGGAAAAACATACGGAGAGCATCGGCTTTCGTTTCTGCTCTGACAGCAATAAGACCACGCCAAATGCTTAGAGTGTGTGTTAGAAATCAGGAATGGTGTGAGAACATTGTGCTTGGTACGTTTCCATTTTCAAACCAAACTTGGATTTTCAGCCGACAATGTTTAAATCCCTGGCTAGCGCACTTCCCATAATGTTTACGCATTAGGTCATTAGGCGGAGAGTAGGCAGTCTTTTGCGCTGTTTGACACATGCGACCATATGAGCGTTTACACTATGAAAGCAAACCGGTCAAATTCGTTTTCGAATACCTCTGGAAGTAACTGAAAGTGGACCAGCTCAAAACATTTTAGACCCCGTTTACACCTGTATTTAGCGTTGTCCACTTGTGATTTGATCATCAAAACACCAGGTGTTAATATCAGGTGTAAACAGGGCCTTATACACATTGTGCTGTGATGTCCATAAGGGAGACACAGGTTTGAATCAGGTCCTCATTTTGTCCCAAACCTATTCCTCCCTAATTTTCTGTTAAAAGGCATGCAGCAATAAGTTGTTGCAGCAGGCCTGTTGTGAGATGCTTTGAATAAAACATCCACCGCAGACATGCAAAATTCCACCGAGATCATATGTGTTTGATTAAAAAGCATTAAAAAAAAAAAAAAATCTGTCATTATTTATCCACTCATGTCATTCCAAACCCATATGACTTACTTTCTTCTGTGGAACACAAAGGAGATGTTATGACTCATGCAAATATTTTAATCCGTCTGAAGCAGTATGATAGCTTCATGTGATTTAAGTCATTATTCACTGCAAATTTATATTCAAAAACAGGTGCATACGAAGAACATCTTTTTAGATGACACAAATTTCAATCTGTTTCACACAAAGCTACACTGTGGTTTCAGAAGAATGTATTTAGGGTTAGTTCATTAAAAAAAAAAAAAAAAAAAAAAAAATCCCATAATTTACTCGCCATCCTATGGGTACATGACATTGCTCTTTCAGCCAAACACAAACAGAGTTATATTAAAACAATATCCTGGCTCTTCCAAGCTTTATAATGGGAGTGAATGTTTCCTTAGATTTTGAAGCCTAAAAGAGTGCATCCTTCCATCGTAAAACAGCTCCAGGGCGTAAATAAAGGCCTTCTAAAGTGAAGCGATGCATTTTTTAAAGAAAAGTATCCATATTTATAACTTTATAAACTAATCACTGGTTTCCGGTAACAGCCGTCCACAAGTCTAATTCTAGCGCAATTTAAAACACCAGTCATGAATTAAAAGTTTGTTGTCCAGCCCTATTTGTTGGAATTGCGTCACACTACTCTTACATCGTATATTCACCAAACTTGACTCACATACCACCGGAAGCCAGTGATTATATATATATATATATATATATATATATATATATATATATATATATATATATATATATATATATATATATATATATATATTGTAATTGTAATGGGCTAACATTCATTCCCATTATAAAGCTTATTTTTTAATATAACTCCGATTGTGTCTGGCTAAAAGAAGAAAGTCATATACACTTTGGATGGTTTTAGGGTGAGTAAATGATGGGGTCATTTTAATTTTTGGCACTTTAAATGAGTTCAAATGAATATTCTGACAAGCATTTTCAAAGCTTTCTTGAAATATCTGTTTAAATTACTGACTTATTACTGTTTATATACTATTTATTAGACTGACTTACTGGCTTAATGCAGGACCTTTGCATTACTAATCACATAAGGCTGTGGCCTTATTTTGGATCCAGCCACTCATTGTTTCTCCACATCTGACGATGCAATGAAGTTATCGCTTCTAACGGCATGTCTGGTTCGCATGACTCCTGTCGGCGAGAGGGTGGAGAATGGAATGAATGCTTACGCTTGTGTTTGTGCGAGTGGATGCGGGTTCACTATCTGAAACATCTGCGCTTGTGAAGCTCAGATGAAGCTACAGATGGCACCCAGACATTTGCAATATTCCTCATGAGTCACATGTTTAAATCACTCAAGGACAGTTGAAACTTTGGTCAAGGCATTTGCAAAATACGCTGACTCAAACGTTGAACTGTCCTTCGACTTATCAGCTAAAATGTTTTAAAGATTTAATGTTCCTTAACTAATACGCCAATGCACTTTATCTTGATCATTTTGTCTTGATTTGTCACCTTATCATTAGGTCATCAGGGTTTACGTGTTGCAGTGGATGGGCGCAGCAAGGTGAAGAGTGTTTAACACGTAAGTGTCATTTCCTGTATGTTAGATGACTTCCTGAGTATCACATTACTTGATTTATATCTTGATCATGTCATTGTCCCCTTAGCTCTCTGTGAAGGCAACTTCACTTGTAATGAGAACGAGGTGTGTGTCCGACCGAACGAATGCCGCTGTCGTCATGGATATTTTGGGGCAAGTTGTGACACAAGTGAGTAGCTTTTTGTCTTTTTTAGATTAAAGAAACAATTTTAATAATTAAAAACTTATTTTTGCCCTTCAGTGAGCCTAGCGGTAATAAATGCTAATGAACTTCTAGAAGCGAAATAAACTTTTAACAGATATATACCAAGTTCTGTCATGAAAGTTCTGTCATTCTCTAGATGGCGCAGGCTGATAGTTCCTTAATGCAACCTGCTGACAATTACATCTTGGCACAAGCTGATTGGTTCCTGTTGAATCTGTAGCCAATGAGCTTTCTGCTCAATATTTAAATAGTTAGTGTTTACTGTAGCTGTTTGCAGCGCACTATCAGAGTTCCTCATAAACCCTCCACCTTCCCCAGCTCCACCTGTATAGATCTGCAATGGGGTAATTCATGTACACTTTATTGTACAGCAGCAGCATGTCATGTATGGATTGGCTGTAGCAAGTCTCTGTGAATGCTCTACAGCAGCAATAATCAACAGCAGCAGTATAGCAGATCTATTCTGGCAAGAACAAATATTAACATTGTCGTATTCGTTATGATGCTAAAATTTTCAGAGACATATGATAGAAATGCATTTAAAATCTACCTTTTCCAGTTAAAGGACAACTCCGGTGAGAAATTAACCTAGGGGTAATTAACACATGGTTACCAAATAGATCATTCTCTGGCATGCGTTTTCATGAAAATCGAATGTAAAGATTTACATTCGGTACATACGGCACAGGGTAAGTGAAATTAAATCACTAGTTAATACCACTAACAAGGCTCAAAATAGCCTCACACTAACACTTTGTAAGTGTACAAACAGTTTAATAAGAAGATGCTTTATAAAGACAGTCCATTACGCATATACAGACAGGAGCCATCTTGGAAAAAAAGTTGTTTCCGGAAAAAAGCACTGAAGGCAGCAGAGAAAAATAAATCAATAAAAATAAAAATGTCCATGAAATTAGATTTCACAAACTTAATTCCTATCGACCAGCTCACTTAGCACAGCGTTTGTGGCTCGACCCGTCGAGACCGAGATGGCGCCTGACCGTAAACGCGTAATGTACTGTCTTTATAAAGTATCTTCTTATTAAACTGTTTGTACACATACAAAGTCCTCAATGCTTCAGTTTGCATGTATGGACCCTCATTATGCTACCGTGTTAGTGTGAGGCTATTTTGAGCCTTATTAGTGGTATTAACTAGCGATTACATTTGTTTTACTCTGTGGCCCATAGACAAGCGTTATAAGCTAATCTGTTTTTAGAGATAAAACTCTTTAAATTCATTTTTCATGAAAATGCATCCCAGAGAACTTGGTTAATTAAATGTGTTGTTAATTACCCACAGGTTCATTTTTCACTGCCGTTGTCCTTTAAAGGGTGTAAAAATACTAATTCATATTGTCTGCAGGGGTATATTTCAAGGAATAGTTCACCCACAAAATTTATTTTCCCCATAATTTTACCGTCAAGCCATTCTAGGTGTTCAGTATATGTCTCTCTTCTTTCAGCCAAACACAATCGGAGTTAAATAATATCCTGGCTCTTCCCAGCTTTGTAATGGCATTGAATAGTGTTCGAGTTTTTGAAGCTCCACAAAATGCATCCATCCATCATAAAAGTAATCCATACGACTCCCACGGTTTAATAATCGCCTTCTGAAGTTAAACAATGGGTGTTTGTGAGAAAAAATCTGGCAATGGCCTTATGCACGTTCACAAGTTACATGGTTTTTGCGAGAGGCATCTATTCTAAGCTTATGCTACGCCTACGTCATGCGTCAGGTCAGAGGTCACATTTACACCAGAACTCAACTCTCTTGTAAATAAGCTTACAGCCATTGCCCGAAGCCAGTTATTATAGTTTCTAAAGTTTTAAATGTAGATATCATGGGAAGAGCCAGACAATTGCCTATTATAACCTTAATATAAGACAGATTGTGTTCGGCTGTAAGAAGAAGGTCATATACACCTTGGATGGCTTGAGGGTGAGTAAATTATAGGATCATTTTCAGTTTGGGGGGAACTATTCCTTTAAATTTGTGTCCAATATAGCATGCTCTTAAAGGGATAGTTCACTTTAAAATGAAAATTCTGTCATCCTTTATTCACCCTCAAGTTACTCAAACAAAGTTTCTCAAACAGTTAACTGGAGCGATTGACTTCCATAATATTTTTTTTTTTCCTACTATGGAAGTCAATGGCTCCAGTTGACTGTTTGGTTACTGACATTCTTCAAAAAATCTTCCTTTGTGTTCAGCTGAAGAAAGAAATTCATACAGGATTGAAACAACTTGAGGGTGAGTAATGGCAGAATTTTTATGTTAAAGTGAACTATCCCTTTAAATGTCTCCTTCGGTGTAGCAATCGTAAATAGCAAATCCTCAAGTCAAATCCTTCAATACGTCCCTCTCAAAATTCTATTTGTGATAGTTCATATTATTACTGATTTTATTGTATTTTTATCAAATAAATGAAGCCTTGGCGAGCAGTAGAGACTTCTTTCTAAAATATTGTACTCTCCACAAACGTTTTGAATGGTACTGTAGATAGGTATCACATTAATAATACAAATTTTTATTTACAAAATAAATGTTTATGCTGGATTTTAGTTAAATAAACAATGAAACATGAAATCATTCTGTCTGCTTCCCTTACACAGTAAACATTTATTTTCTTTTGAGTCTGTAAACAACAACCCGTGCATCTTTTTGACTCCCCCAGAGTGTCCCGCTCAGTTCTGGGGTCCGGACTGCAAGGGCATGTGCACATGCCACCCTAATGGTAAATGTGACGATGTGACCGGGAAGTGCACATGCTACCCCAACCGCTGGGGTGAAAACTGCGAGAAGCCCTGCAACTGTCAGAAAGGGAAATGTGACCAGGAGACGGGCAAATGCACCTGCCATGCCGGTTACTGGGGACCGCAGTGCAACAACAACTGCTACTGCAGCATCAACTCTGTGTGCGACCAGAGCACGGGCCGGTGCATCTGCAACCCTGGCTGGTACGGACGTAATTGCGGCGCTCAATGTCTGTGTAGTAACTCGCCTTGTGAGCAGTTTACAGGCCGATGTCAGTGTAAGGAGAGGCTTTGGGGTCCACGTTGTGACCGGTACTGTCAGTGCTTGCACGGGAAGTGTAACCCAGCAGATGGATCATGTACCTGTAAACCAGGATACAGAGGAAAGCTATGCCGAGAGCCATGTCCAGCTGGGCTCTACGGACAGAACTGCAAAAACAGGTAAGGAAAAGTCAGAAACACTACTGGCTAGAAGTTTGTAACCATTAAGGTATGTTTTTTTGGAAGAAGCCTTTTATGCTCACCAATGCTGAATTAATTTGATTGAATTTAAATGATCCAAAAAAAAAATGCAGATTCAAATAACATATTTCACATGATTAAGTGTTACATGATCCCTTAGAAACCTTTTTTTTTCTTATCACAGTTGTGCTGCATGCATATTATTTAGGAGGAAACCATGATACAATATAAAATTTAAAAGTTTTGGGCAATACAAAAAATAATGTAACAAATAATTCCACTTTTTAACTTTCTACTCATAAAATCCTGAATTAGTTTTTTTAAGGGTGGGTCACCGACAGTGGTTCAGGCTGTAGAGTTGCCGAATGACTAAAGAAACGTTATCAGCAAGATTGCAGAAAATGTACATTTCTCATCTTTTCAATTCAAATTCCAAATGGCCCTTCTGGTAAGAAAGAGGAGGATTAAAAACAGTACATCAAATGTTTGTTCAGTTGCAAATATCATTGCTTATTTTCAATCCTACATTTTTAATAATTTCCCAACAAAAAATAACCAGCACAAACTGTTTTCACCATTGATAAGAAATTAATGATTTCTGAAGGATCATGTGTATTTTTGATCAACTAAAAGCATCTTGGTGCGCAGAAGAGACTTTCAAAAATATGAAAAGAAATCTGGTTACACTTTATTTCAATGGTCCACTTTAGACATTTGACTAACTAATAACTACAGTGGGGCAAAAAATTATTTAGTCAGCCACCAATTGTCCAAGTTCTCTCACTTAAAAAGATGAGGCATTTAATTTTTATCATATGTACACTTCAACTATGAGAGACAGAATAAGAAAAAAAATCCAGAAAATAACATTTATTTCAAAAAGAATTTATTTGCACATTATGGTGGAAAATAAGTTTTTGGTCACCTACAAAAAAGCAAGATTTCCGGCTCTCACAGACCTGTAACTTCTTCTTTAAGAGGCTCCTCTGTCCTCCACTTGTTACCTGTATTAATAGCACCCGTTTGAACTCATTATCAGTATAAAAAACCTGCTCACAACCTCAAACAGTCAGACTCCAACTGCACTATGGCCAAGACCAAAGAGCTGTCAAAGGACACCAAAAACAAAATTGTAGACCTGCACCAGGCTGGGAAGACTGAATATGCAAAAGGTAAGCAGCTTAGTGTGAAGAAATCAACTGTGGGAGCAATTATTAGAAAATGGAAGACATACAAGACCAATGATAATCTCCCTCGATCTGGGGCTACATGTAAGATCTCACCCCGTGGGGTCAAAATGATCACAAGAACAGTGAGAAAAAATCCCAGAACCACATGGGCGGACCTAGGGAATGATCTGCAGAGAGCTGGGACCAAAGTAACAAAGGCTACCATCAGAGCACACTATGCCACCAGGGACTCAAATCCTGCAGTGCCAGACGTGTTCCCCTGCTTAAGCTAGTACATGTCCGGGCCCGTCTGAAGTTTGCATGGGGGTGGAAACAACATATTTTGGGGGTTTTTTTTCTGCAAAGGGACCATGATGACTGATCCGTGTAAAAGAAAGAATGAATGGGGCCATGTATCATGATATTTTGAGTAAAAACCTCCTTCCCTCAGCAAGGGCATTGAAGATGAAACGTGGCTGGGTCTTTCAGACTGACACTGATCCCAAACACACCACCGGGGAATGAAGGAGTGGCTTTGTAAGAAGCATTTCAAGGTCCTGGAGTGGCCTAGCCAGTCTCCTGATCTCAACCCCATAGAATTTTTTTGGAGGGAGTAGAAAATCTGTGCTGCCCAGCGACAGCCCCAAAACATCACTGCTCTAGAGGAGATCTGCATTGGGAATGGACCAAACCAACAGCAACAGTGTGTAAAAACCTTGTGAAGACTTACAAAAAAACGTTTAACCTCTGTCATTGTCAGTGTTGGGAGTAACGCATTACAAAAGTAATACATTACAGTAACTCATTACTTTTTGCTGTAACGCAGTAGTGTAAGGCATTACTAAGGAATTTTCAGTAATATTTAACTCGATACATGTTCAGTAACGCTTGCGTTACACCCCCCCCCCCACACACACACACACAAAAAATTGTAAAAGGAAAAGGAAAAAAAAACAGCGATACATTAACAAATAAAATGAAACTGTTCGTGGACTCTTAAGCCGCGTGTGGTGTCCAAGTTAGTAAATAAAGACCAAATGACAGCTTCTGATACATTTGTATAGTGATTTACTTCATTCATCTCCCTCTTGCTGGTGTACATTTGAATATTGTGTGACATAGTCGTGTTTTTTGCGGATTTTACGGAAGTGCCGCAGGCATGATTTCAGCCTTTGTGCTTGTGCGGGCAAGTGGAAAAGTGGCTAAAGAAGGTTTAAAGGCTCTGTTGTTTCAAAGAATAGCACAACGGCAAGCACGTCGAAAAACAGACGAGAGGCGCGCGCTGCTGAGCCAAACTAAAGTATAAACAAAACTTTGTAAAAAAAAAAAAAAAGAATAAGACTACTGCACACTGTGACACCATCGTTTCGATTTTTTTATAGTAATAAAGTAATTTAGTTCAGTTAGAGAACAGACCGTTCAAATAAAAACTGAAGGTGTCTGCTAAGCATGATCCGAACGTGTCGCCTACAAACGCAGCAGGAGTCAGATCTTGAGCTGACAGACAAGATGATCACAGAAGATTTGGCGCCTAATAAAGGGAGTTTGTCATTGTGTTGTGTTTTTCATTAAGAATAATAGGCTAATTCTAAACCGAAACTAAAATCTGCTTGGCCACACAGAGCGCGCATTTACTGACGAGCTGTCATTCACGGTGTGCACTCACTAGCGCGTTTTCAGTTCATCCATTTGGAAGCTTAACTTTCATAGGAATTCATTGAAAGCCCTGTCTTTGCATCCGCTCCCGTTATTAATGCCCGAAGCGGCCGTGCAAATGTTCCTTTCGGTTAGTGATTTAAAAGCCCAGATACCGTTATTACCGGTGTTGTCACATCACACTTTGATTAACCGGTGGGAAAATTTCCACACCGTCACATATCTACTGTACATTCGCGAGATGGATGCGCATTGCTTGGAGTTTATCAGATATACGGACAAGAACGTAGGCTAGTCAAAAGAAACCTTTGTCTAAAACCGAAAGAACTATCGATGTCGCAACAATAAGAAAGGAACAAATGCGCATATTATCATAACATAAAATTTACAGACAGTTCTGTTGTGTCTATAAACAGACCTAAGCTATTCCCAGATAATCTTTACCTCTACGATACTTATAACAGAATTGGATCATTTGTGATTCTGTCTGTCATGATTTCTTGCAGCTTTCACTTTTTTTTTTCTCTATATTGTTAGCCTGGATAGCCCACAGTCATTATGCTTCATCATATTTCCTTCTACTCGATGTAAAATGCTCTCTGGTAGCCTACATTTTAGAATGTTAAGAGCTACTTCTGTAGTTATTTTGGTGAAAGTAACTCAAAAGTAATACAGTTACGTAACGCATTACAATTCTGAGACAGTAATATTGTAATGTAAAGAATTACTTTTAAATAGCAATAATAAGTAACCTATAATATATTACAGTTTGGAAGTAACTTGCACAACACAGGTCATTGCCAACAAAGTATTGAGATTAACTTTTGTTATTGACCAAATACTTATTTTCCACCATAATTTGCAAATAAATTGGTTAAAATTCAGACAAAGTGATTCTCTCATAGTTGAAGTGTACATATGATGAAAATTACAGGCCTCTCATCTTTTTAAGTGCGAGAACTTGCACAATTGGTGGCTGACTAAATACTCTTTTGCCCCAGTGTACATGCCAATTTACTCTTATAACTCAAACCTAACCTAAGTCTACCAATAATCTAATGAAAGTTTTTTTAAATGTAGTTGCAAAGTTACTTACAGTATATTTAGTAGAATGTCTAAAGTGGACCATTAAAATAAAGTTTAACCAAAAATCTTAATGATTCCAAGCTTTGACCATATCCATATTCAGAGCTTTTTATCTTCTTGATTTTATTGCCAGAACTTGTACTCTTGTTTTTGTTTTTGTTTTTTTGACACATACCTGGACGATTCCAATCTTTCCTTTTTTCCGTTGATCAGGTGTGGCCACTGTAAAGGCCAGCAGCCCTGTAAGGTGACGGACGGTCGTTGTGTAACGTGTGAGAGCGGCTGGAATGGAACAAGATGTGATCAGGCGTGTGTAGACGGTTACTTTGGAGAGAACTGTAAGGATCAGTGTCCGCCGTGCAAAGACGGTCACTTCTGCAACCGCATCGATGGGAAGTGCTCTCACTGCAATCCCGGCTGGATTGGAGATCGGTATGTGATTTTTGGCTGATAGTGAACCCCTTTGTTGCCGACAGTTGTAAAATAATTACTATTTGTTTTTTTAGCACTTGTTATAAGACAACTGAGAGGGGTATTCACTAAGAAAGAACTGATATAGCTGTTTATTTGAACACATATGCATTGAAATTAGTAATAATAATAATAAAACAAATATAAGTACATCAAATCTAAAGCTATTTGTACATACAAACACATGTTCAAAAGTTTGTGGTCGGAAAGGTTTATTTAATGTTTTAAAATAAATGTTTAAAGATGTCTCTTAAGTGGCTGCTTTTATTTGATCAACAACAACAAAAAATAGTTGTTTCAATTTGAAAAAGTGTCCGTGCTGTTTTAAAGGTCCCGTTCTTCGCGTGTTTTCAAAGCTTTGATTATGTTTACAGTGTGCAATATAACATGAGTTCATGTTTCGCGTGTAAAAAAACAGTATTTTTCACACAGTTTACTTATCTGTACAGCGCTGTTTCCTCTGTCCTAAAATCGGCCTGATGATTTCCTTGTTCTATGAAGTCCCTCCTTCAGAAACACGTAACGAGTTCTGATTGGGCCAGCGCTTCCCGTGTTGTGATTGGACAGCAGCTTAGCGCACTTTGCCCGGAAAGGTCCCGCCTCTTACCTTAACGGGGAGATGCAAGCGCTGACTGCGTGCTCTTCTCCACGTGGGAGAAGATTTCTATTTTTCATGTTCTTGTGGGGGGAGGGTTAGTCAACAAACGGTTCTATTGACGTCATTACAGCAGGACGCGCAGGGGTGTAGTCCAAACCGGCCGTTCGCTGTAGGCTTTGAAAGGGAACTTCTGTTAAATAAAATATCTCGCTTGGCATTGAACTTTGAGCTTTATAAATTTACAGATATTATTTATGCTCTAACAGCAACATTACACACTAACTAAAGTTTGAAAGATGGAATCGCGAAGAACGGGACCTTTAATGTTAAGTCAACTTGAAATGTAAAGTTGTACTAAGTTACAACTTGGAGGTTTGAGTTGACTAAACTTAAAATGAAGGCAGCACAAACATTTAATTTAATTATAATTTTGTTATAGTGTACAATAAAACGGCAATACTGTGAAATAATTACAATTTAAAACAACTGTTTTCTATTTTAAAATGTAATTTATTCATGTGACGAATTTTCAGCCTCATTACTCCAGTCTTCACTGTCACATGATCCTTAATTTTTGGGAACAATAATTGTTATTTTTTAAAAGAACAGCATTTATTTGAAATAAAAATCTTTCAAATGAATTGCACATGATTAGTGAATAAAACAGATTTTTTGCTGTAAAATAGTGGAAAAAAAGGGGAATTGTGCAAAGCATTTAGTTAATTCACCTCTCAAACTTTTCATATGTTGTACCTTAAAGGGTTAGTTCACCCAAAAATAAAAATTCGGTCATTAATTACTCACCCTCATGTCGTTCGACACCCGTAGGACCTCCGTTCATCTTTGAAACACAAATGAAGATATTTTTCAGATGAATCGATGGCTCAGAAAGGCTTTCATGGACGCCCATGTCATTTCCTCTCTCAAGACCCATAAAAGGCACTAAAGACGTCAAAACAAAACAAAGCACATCTCACTACAGTGGCTCTAAAATAATTTTACGAAGCGAAAGGATATTTTTTGTGCACAAAAAAAAAAACTGAAATCATGAATTGAAACACTGATTTATAACAGTTTGAAGCTTTGTTTTGAAATAAGATTGCCATGATTTTACAGTTGCTTCAGATACCAGTCACACAGAGCCGTTCGAAAGGGAACTGAATTAACCATTCAATTCTGTTTGTATAACCTCTGCCTTTTTCTCTTTGTATAGCTGTGAGGTGCGCTGTCCTAACGGCACCTATGGAGAAAACTGTGAAAAAGACTGCAGCCATTGCTTTAATGGAGACTGCCATTTTGCCACAGGAGAGTGTCTCTGTGACCCTGGCTTCTATGGGACATAGTAAGTCACATCTCTGAGTCATGCACATATTTAGGTCATCTTGATATCTAAGCCTGTTTTCATTAACGAATGAATCACAAAATCAACAAAGAGTCATTCTAAATACTTTAAAGATGAGTAACAAACTAATTGCAGGAAACAGGACACCCAAAATAGTTAAATGAGCTTGGTTCTTTGTAAATTGAACATGTCCATGGAAAGACATGGTGATAAATGGATTAACTACTGCATAATTATAATTTAGTACCATAAAATCCCATTTAATTGAAATATTGAAAACCACATTTTTCGACAGGTAAACTTGAAGACAAGCAGAAAACACATTTAAAGGAACTGTATGTAAGAAATGTATTTCAATTAATCATAAAATGGCCCTGATATGTCACTAGACATTAATAAATCATGTTAATTTCAAATACTTATATCACTGTCAACAGTAGTCCGGCCAGGATATTGTCATTTAAAAGTTGTTGCTGCAGCCCTCAACTGATGTTGATGTTGACATGTGTTTTGGCCTGAAGCTCCACCCTCCACATATCGATCAATCACGAAGTCAGTAGTGTTTCGGCATCAAGGTTGCCAGATCTGCTCTAGTTACCACAGCTGCAGCTACAAATGTTCCTGCTGATCCTGCAGACTATCTGGCAACCTCGAGTCAGGGGGGAGGGGGAGAGGAAGACACCGCTCTAGTCATTTGAAAGTGATTGCAGTACCAGTTTTGGCCACAATCTTACATACACTTCCTTTAAATGAAATGTATTTTTATGCAATGCTTCCTTTTTCTCTGAAAGATATTTTAAATATTTTGTTTCAGTTCAGTGATGTTCAGTGTATTGCAATGACAATTTCTGTGCTTGTTACATTTATCATCAATGCTCATTCCTCTTTTCTGTTAAATGATTTGCACTGCCAATATTTACTAAGTGCCCATAATTTCCATTTTCACTGGAAACTCCTGTTGCTTTGTACACAATGCTTGTATTGACTCTCTTGTGCTCTTTGCATTTATTTTCATTTTAGCTGCAACCTGACCTGTGAGTTTGGTCAGTTCGGAGTGAACTGTGCCGAGACCTGTCGATGTCATGACAAGAACTGCAACCCAGTGTCAGGAGCCTGCAACCTATGTAAGAAACCCTTCCAGTTTCTTTTAAGAAAAAAATAATGTCATTTTTCAAGCTATGTTATGTCATTTGCTATAGAGACACAAAAGTCTCCTGAATTGTTGAAAAATACTTGTGGGGTCCAACATCAGTCATATTTTCCATTACGTAAAGGAAAGGAGGAATAGCTGCCTAGTTGACGCAGAGGTCAACTCAAGATTCAACCTTCTGAACCGCAACGGATTAGCAAGTGTGTCGGATACTGAAGTCTATAAATTGTCATGATCACTACGCACATTATGTATTAAAATATCTAAAAATCCTATACATTTTGAATTAATTGTATTTTTATTAGACTTTTGACAGCATATTTTTCTGTCTAAAAATGGAAATGCCAATGCTGCAAGAAAATATTTATTTATTTCCCGGTTATATTCTCTTATAATCTTATTAATTTACCTTTATCTTTAAATTTCCATGTCTTAACACATGGAAAACAAGACAAAAATATGCTGTTTTCCAAAAGATTTGAATAATCAAGGAAGAAAACATTTTCATAACATAACGAAAAATGTTTTCCTAACATTTCCTGAACATAAAATGCTTGGATGCAGATGAATATTCTACAGCACACGATTTGTGCGCTTTATTCAAAGTTGTCAAAGATAGAAAAATAGATCAAATAGAAAAAAAAGAGTAAAAGATCATTCATTTCTCTTTAAAAATCTGTCAGAAACTTGTTGTGCAGGCAAAAGAAACACACAGTTGCTATGTGTAACATGCCTGCGTAGTCCTCACTATGTAGGTCACTGCCGTAGACGGCAGCAGTTTAACATGGCGGCCTTGATGGTGTTTCCAGAGCGGTGTCTTATTTTTACGGCTGTGTTTTTTGGCTCTCTTCCTGCCTGCTTGCAGGGTTAGTGAGAGCTGGGGGTTTTTCACACAGCTGAGAGAAATACTACAGGAAGAGAGATGGAGTGATGAGGAAAGGTGTGGGTCAGAAGAGGTTTCACAGGGACCTGAGTGAAGGCAGTAATGATGTCATTGTGCCCGACCTTTGTGAGGCCTTCAAACGCAGCTGTGCTTTCAGGGCATGTGTGGATGTCCCCACACCTCACTCTACACCCAGACTGAGCTCAGCACTTCTGTGAGCCTAGAGCACAAATCAAAGAGTCAAATAGGATGTCGTCAGTTATTAGGCTTTAACTGTTTTCAGTTGGTTTTCCAGTAGCAAATGTTTGCACAAGGAATATTACGAAAGGAGCATTTGGGTTCAGCTGAAAATAATTCCGACTTGTACCTCTGTTTGACAAAACTGCTGCAGATATTTCAAGTGCATTTAAATAAACTATGCACTTAAAGAGGACCTATTATGCTTTTTTTTTTTTACATCGTAAGCTGTCTTTAGTGTGTAATGTTCAGGGGGATTTTTTTGCTTGAAAAATTCTGCACAGCACAAAGTCACGCCTCGGTTGAAAAAAAACAGTCACGCCTCCCTGAAACGCCTCGGTTATAGTCTTCAGGTTTGCTCTGGGATGAACGCATCACAATATTCCTAATTTAAATAGTTCCTGCCCAAGGCTTATTCAAATTAAAGGGGCGAGGCCTGGTTGAGTTACATTTCCGAAAACACGCCCAAAGTGGCTGACCAATCACAACACACTGATCCAGCCTACCAATCAGAGCACATTGTGCTTTTCATAAGGAGGTGCTTCATAGAAACAGGAACTAAACAGAGTGTTACAGTAGGGCTGGGTATCGATTCAGAGGTTTCAATTTGATTCGATTTCGATTCACAAGTCCTCAAATCGATTCGATTTCGATTCTCGATTCGATTTTCAAATTTCGATTCGATTTTGGATTCTCGATTCGATTTTCAAATTTCGATTCGATTTTGGATTCTCGATTCAACTCAAATGAATATAGATTTAATACAAATACTATAGGTATTTATAAAAAAGAACAGTGAACATAATTACAAGGTAATTAAAAAGAAATGAAGAGCCACAATCATGTATGTTAAACTTTTTATTTTAGGTACACCTGAGTACATTAAAACAGAACGCATCTCTATATTTCAAATCCATACAATTGTTAAATACAATTTTGATGCAACTTTATTTTATTTTTTTATTATCTGAGAAGTATTTTATGGATGTTTTGATATATTTATTCTAAAACATAAAAAGCTAGGATATTGGATGATTTTTTTGTAGCAATTTTCAGTACATGACAAGCTTTTGTTGCGATTTTGCCGCTCATTGTGTGCATTTACTTTTCATACACGAGAAATGCGTTCATTATTTTTTTAGTCTATGGTTGAGTAGTTGTCGTGGTAACAGACAACAATACCGTGCTGACTTAAGTTGACTGTGGACTAACTATTATTTGAGGAAATCTGTTTATAATATAAGCTATTAGGGTTTGAATTATTGATCCAGCGCTGTATATGGACTTTAATTTGAATATGTCTATAATGGCTAACGTACATGCTTAAGTGACTCCTTAAGTTTGATCCTAATGCAAGGCAAGCATTCGCGTGTATGTGATTATTTTTAGCAGTTGTGTGCTCGGCTGTGTGTGTGTGTTGTCACATCAAATGGTTCCGCAGATTTTTGGTATTACTACAGCATTTCACCTCAGCATTAAAAAAGGCGACAACGCACCGGAAGCTGCCATTTTAAACACTGAATAGATAAATTATGTGCGCCTCTTGCTCCTTTGTAAGATCACGCAAGGCAAATGGGGACACCTAGTGGAGAAGACTAGTAATTAGATTTATGTTAACAGGGTATATGCAGGAATCCTGAAGTTAATTTCAATACCTTTTTAAGACTTTTTAAAGACCTTCTCAAAATATTTTAAGACCTCATCGCACCTCAAGTTCTAATTGGCAGCAAACCTTTAATAAACAGTTGTAGTCGAATGTAGACTTAAAATCTCTATCGTAGGCCAATTTTGTGAAACTAAATATGTCAAACTAAATATAAGGACATCACTCAGGCAGCAGTAAAGGCTACTGCGCCTTTAAGACCTGATGCAGGGATATGCTCGTCTTTCTCGACTGTGCATACTATACAGTTCACTTAAGGCATATTCAGACTATGTCAGCTTGGATACTCATCAAGATGGACATGATGACATACTTCTTGTGTGAGTTTGTCCATTTAAGCGCAAGACTTGAAAGAGAACTCAATATTTGCGCGCTGTGAGACGAGCTCGCTCTCTCGCATGATGCACCGCGTCAGATCTCTCAGTGCGAGTCTCACAGCGCGTCTTCACCCGAGTTGTGACGGAGAAAACGTCTGGTCATATGCGCACATACGGCAGCACTCGCATGCATTGAACAAAGTTTACAAAGAGGTGAAACAGCTCGGTAGGTGAAGCGAGTTTACCCGCCACAACTCAAAATCAGCCGCATTTGGCTGGTGGCGGTGCTAATTTCCATCCCTGGCGCGCGCGCTCCGAGCCGATCTCAGACTGAGCGCCCCGTTGTTTTTTTAATACTTATGGGGATGAAAATAAATATATTCATAAATACTTTTTGGAGTCAAACTCTTTTGACAAAGCTTGAACAAAATACTTTCAAAATTTAAGACTTTATAAAGCCGTGATAAGACTTTTTAATACTTTATAAGGGTCTTAATTTTCCCAAAATTGATTTATCACCTTTTAATACTTTTCAAGACCCCGCGGATACCCTGGTTAAGCTTATTTTCAATGTTAGTGGAAAAAAATACTGAAAAAAAATCGATTCGTGGCCTTTGAGAATCGACTCTGAATCGACCAGATTTTAAAAAACGATTAATCGAAAAATCGATTTTTTTGCCCAGCCCTATGTTACAGACAGACTGGGAATATAGGTGCTGCAAAAATGTTAAATATGTGAAAATGTGTGTTTTTTTATTTTTATTCAAGCATGAAAGCCTATTTTAGTAGACCTCAAAACCAAACCTTTGGGAAAGAGCATAATATGGCCTCATTAATACATACCGGTAGTTTATAATAAACATTTGTTCATGGCCTGCTGGTTGTGTTTATCTGGGTTTAAGTTGCTTATGTTGTATAAATATCAATACTGACACAACATATGCATATTGAACTAATAATTTGCCTTGGATGATCCAGACGAAAAATATGGTGCATCCAACAAAAGAGAAATTCTTCATTGTCAGCAGTGCCAAGTTAAGCATCCCATCACCGTCTTTGTTTATGAACGGAAGAGCATAATGGCCACACATTATGCTCCAGTGATAATGCCTGTTGGCAACAGATGCAAAGAAGCCACTGACAGACTTCCTGCATCTCACAGGATTAATCTCCTGAACCTGTGTGGGAATCAATTAATTTCAGTACAATGTTCTTTAGCATGGAACAACTCAAGACTCACAGCTCACAACTCTCAAATACTTGAATCTGATTGGTCAATCGCAGGATTATGGTGGGTATTTATGAAATGTATTAAAATTTATGCTGTGAAAACTTCAATATCACTGCATTAAATAAACAAAACAAAAAAGTTTAAAATCCTTAATTTCCTAAATCATGCTAGCCTGACAAGCCAGACCCACATCAAGATGTTTGGTCTGGAAACTCACCATTGACAGCTCAATCCGAGGGGCGGGATAAACGGTTGTCTTTCAAACTCAAACTTTCAAAATTAAACATTCACCGTATCCGGTCGGCTAAACTCCGAACACATCTTCCCTTTTTAAGAATGACTTCAGTGCCGTTCTTTGTTCTTTTCTCAGAGAAAAGCTTAACTCCAAGTCTTCCAGAGTCGCAGTCAAAGCTGATTCGAAAGACCGCCGCCGTTTGACAGTTTCTGTGTCCGCCGACTCTATACACGACGTGATTGGCCCGTCCAGATTGTGAGGAATACAGCTCAGAAGGGTATTGAGAGTTCCTAGACAACACTTGCGGGCAGATTAAATTTGCTGCCGCTAGGGTGCGTCTAGATTTCTAGGCTAAAATCATGCAGTTTGTTCTGGCAAATATAAAAGTTGCTTTTTGAGTGACTGGAATTGGTTAATTTCTGTAGTGTTCTTTAGCAGGTAAAATTCAAGAACATTAAAACACTGTTTAATGTAAAATGGCATGCAACATTATTCTTAGTTTGAATGTAAGATATTTGCAATTATTAGAGTCTGGTCAAATGAGGCATTCTGCAGTTTATATAAAGTTCATGAACTTGTATAGGGCCAGTTTTACTAAACAGGGCAAATTAGCATGAGAGCGCTAAACCAAAAAGCGCAGATGGGAGTGGAAAGTTCAGCGTGTGATCTTCTGATGACGCACATTAAAGAACACAGAGGCAGCCGGATCATTTCCATAATGATCTACCAAGAGCAGCGCAAATTCGCATCTGGTTTAAGACATGCTATTTTGGGGTGGTAAATAATGGTGCAAACATCAATAAATTGTCTAGCACAAACCTTAGTAAATCACCTTGCATGATTCATTTAAATACTCTCCGCCCATAAATTTTCCATCTGAGGGGGAAACTCCTATACAAATACAAATGTCAGCTGCAAAAATAACCTTGCCCATGCCTTTTCAGTGCTAATGTTTCACTGCGTGTCTTTAGTAAATCTTGACAGTAGTTTTTTAACGCCAAAAGTGTGGTTTGCCCTGGCGCAAGCTGTTAGTAAATCTAGCCCATAGCGTGTAATTTTTAACATTACTGCAATTTTTGACCACTAAATTGTATAATTGTCCACTTTATGTCCAATATTTCATGTCAATTTATTTATTTATTTGCTAAGTGGTCATATTACTTATTATGTCAAGAGTTTATTTTGTTATGAAGATCAACTGATTTGGATTTGAGGATGAAATACTGCTTTTAGGAATTATATATCTTCAATTACATCTTAAACTTTAGAAGAAGGTCTTACTTGTTGTTCTGCACAACCCATTTGTACTTTGGTCTCCTACGGCAGCCATGTTTTCTTGTACAGCCTCCATCTCTCTTAAAAAAAAGGCTGTGTTAAATGAAACAATTGAATACACACATATGTCAGTGCCATTTTTTTCTAAATTGCAAGTTTTACACTCTCCATCTGTGTCTCTCAGATCCTAATCAGCGGATGGGAGTAATAGCTGCGGGAACGCTGGTAACATTCCTGCTGGTGGTTCTTCTGTCTCTGCTGTGCTGCTGCTTCCTCTGTAGCAACAAAGACAACCGCAAGTGAGTGCAAATCAACACTAGTTTCTCAGTCCAGTTCCTAGTAAGTCCCAACCTTCTGAATTAAAAGATAAAGGTAAACACTTAGTCTAGTTACAGTTTATTGTGCTGAGACGATCACAAGTAAGTTATTTGTAACATTGGGCCTTATTTCTGCATAAAATGGATTCACAAATGTTTTGTAGACCTCATATTTGATAGTTATATGTGTTAATGAATTCTAATCATTCGTAAATAGGACTCTTCCCTGTTTCAGTGGTTTATCATGTCACAGGGTGTGTTCACAGCAGATTTTGGTTTGTGTGTGTAGCAGAGGGATTCCTAGCACTGTTTTATCTCCTTTACACATTTCATAAGCTCTTCACGAGTTCTCATCTGGTCAAAATACCATCATATGTAGCTATGCACACACAACAACCACAGCATTATTTTAGATGTTCGGTAAGTTCCATCTCGAAATATATTCGCAATAAAAGCAGACAAATCAGGTTGTGAAAATTTCCCTCTGCCTTTATGTTCAGTGTTAAAATGCCAATGTGAACGCTAAGCGGACCGTAGCTAAAAATATATATAGTATAAAAAATATATAAAAAATATAAGTAGTAATAAATATAAAAGTGAAACTTGTATATTATATTCATTCATTACACACAGCCTGATATATTTCAAATGTTTATTTCTTTTAATTTTGATGATTATAACTGACAACTAAGGAAAATCGCAAATTCAGTATCTCAGAAAATTTGAATATTACTTAAGACCAATACAAAGAAAGGATTTTTAGAAATCTTGCCCAACTGAAAAGTATGAACATGAAAAGTATGAGCATGTACAGCACTCAATACTTAGTTGGGGCACCTTTGCCTGAATTACTGCAGCAACGCGTCGTGGCACGGAGTCGATCAGTTTCTGGCACTGCTCAGGTGTTATGAGAGCCCAGTTGCTCTTATAGTGGCCTTCAGCCCTTCTGCATTGTTGGTTCTGGCATATCGCATCTTTCTCTTCACAATACTCCACAGATTTTATATGGGGTTAAGGTCAGGTGAGTTTGCTGACCAATTAAGAATAGGGATACCATGATCCCCAATGGGAACTGACTATGGAAACTTTACACTGGACCTCAAGCAACGTGGATTGTGTGCCTCTCCTCTCTTCCTCCAGACTCTGCGACCCTGATTTCTAAAAGAAATGCAAAATTTACTTTTATCAGAGAAGATAACTTTGGACCACTCAGCAGTCCTTTTTGTCTGTAGCCCAGGCAAGACTCTTCTGACGGTGTCTGTTGTTCAAGAGTGGCTTGACACAAGGAAAGAGAAGCTGAAACCTATGTCTTAGACACGTCAGTGGATAGTGGTTCTTGAAGCACTGACTCCAGCTGCAGTCCACTCTTTGTGAATCTCCCCCACATTTTGAATGGGTTTTATTTTACAATCCTCTCCAGGGTGCGGTTATCCCTATTGCTTGTACACTTTTCTACCACATCTTTTCCTTCCCTTCGCCTCTCTATTTATGTGTTTGGACTCAGAGCTCTGTAAACACCCAGCTTCTTTTGCAATGACCTTTTGTGACTCCAAAGTGTCAATGGTTGTCTTTTGGATAACTATTAAGTCAGCAGTCTTCCCCATGATTGTGTAGCCTACAGAACTAGACTGAGAGACCATTTAAAGGCCTTTGCAGGTGTTTTGAGATAATTAGCGGATTAGAGTGTGGCACCAGCTGTCTTCAATATTGAACCTTTTCACAATATTCTAATTTTCTGAGATACTGAATTGGGATTTTCCTTAGTTGTCAGTTATAATCATCAAAATTAAAATAAATAAACATTTGAAATATATCAGTCTATATCAAATATATTCTTGAAATATATAAGTGTAATGAATGAATATAATATACAAGTTTCACTTTTTGAATGGAATTAATGAAATAAATCAACTTTTTAATGATATTCTAATTATATGACCATCACCTGTGTGTGTGTGTGTGTGTGTGTGTGTGTGTGTGTGTGTGTGTGTGTGTGTGTGTGTGTGTGTGTGTGTGTGTGTGTGTGTGTGTGTGTGTGTTTCAATTACTGGGTATTGCATTCATTAAAAACTAATTATCTGATAATACAGTGACCATTTTGATAATGTGAACTATTATTACAATATAAAATAAGTCATTTTAATTTAAATATATTTAAAAAGGCTATTTATTTCTGTGATCCTTACTTCAGTCCCCAGTGTCACATGGTTCTATAGAAATCATTCTAATGACGTCAGAGCCCAGAAGACTAATTCGCTGCTGGTTCCTTCAAGATTTTCCTATGGGGTTTTTTGAATTTATAAAATAAGTAAAATAAACCCTGTAGTAAACATAACTTGATGCTACATCGCCGTTTCATACACTGCACACACTCGCACATAAAAACATATGTTTTCAAAAAATGGTCATAACTGCTTCAAAATTCACGTTTTTGCTATGGGTGTGTAATTTACATGCTAGAACAAAACATCAAATTATAGTCAAGTTATGCCTATCACAGGCTTTATGTTACACATTAAAAACCCATTATAAAAACACATAAGAAAATCTCAAAGGAACCAGTGTAACGTGGACCAGTGGAACCATCAACGTATCTTTGCTGAATATATACATATGTATAATAATACCAAATAAGTTTAATCATAATTAATACATGACTAAAAATTGTAATTAACCAATGCTCACATAACTGTGTGTGAACGTAACCAGATTGAGTGCTGTAACGTGTGAACGTGGCCATTGTGTCTATCTGAAACTCACCCCTGGCAAAGAACATCTTTTAACAAAGCCTGTCATCAGATTTGTTCACAGTTCACTGAAGTGAAAGCCTCCTCTGTTCTCTACAGTCAGTCGGGAAAACTCAAGACTCTCGCGTTCTAGAAATCACAGCCGGCTGTTTTCTTAAACTTTCCACCTTTTCTAAATGGCTGGAAAACTACAGAACGTAAGACCGACTGAGCCTAGACTTCCTCAGTTTGCCCATGAGGCAGATGAATCCCTACATTTCTCCTTCGTTTCAACACAAAATCTATAATCTCTATGGTTTGATGGTGTATACTGTATGGCGTATATATAATCCATTTCTGGGCAGTTCAAAGTTGGTCTAACGTCACCCTTCCTCTTTCAGCCCTGACCAGGAAAACTCCACCAACAGCAAGAAGGCCAAAATAATCCTCTGTGGTGGATTCAGCCGAATCAGCACCAAACTTCCCAGAATCCCCCTGAGGAGACAGAAACTACCCAAAGTTGTTGGTATGTCCTCATTTTCCACCATCTAAAATTACATATGGTCCAGTGTGCCGCGAGTAAACAGAACCACACAATAGATATGCACTCAATATGATTTGCAGTCTTCAATGGTTTAACAAAAACAGCGTGACATCCTTTTTGTGATAGGACGTTTTAATGCAAATCTTTAGCTCAGACGTGTCATTTTTATTATTGGCAACCAGTTCATTTAAAGGTGCAGCGAGTCATTTTGTTTTTTATGTAAATCTTTTCACACCTAGTGAAGTCATGTGAAGAAGGGACTACAAGATGTGTGAGTTTATTTAGATGGAGCGTAAATGAATGACAACACAATACCTGTGTCCTGTATGATCACTCCTTAAAGAGCTTCCTCTAAGTCTGCACTTTCACGACGTAATACCGCTTTGACTGCCGGGTAGAAGTCCTCTGCATAGCTCGCAAACTTGCGGGCTCAGCTGAAGTGCGCATTGAGGGCGCATAGCAGCTGCAAAGGGGGCGCTCACGAGCACCCTTCTTTAAGCTTAAATGACGAATGGGACACCCTACGGTCTTGTGGACTTAACGGACACACGCACACAATGGCCATTGTAAGTCCACAAGACGGAAAGTGCACATGAAGTGTGTTATTTGGGACAGGGCCATAGTAATATCAAATTCTGGCTCAACCAATAGCATGAGTTTGGGGCGGGCTCTCGTTTCCCTGACCAATGGCAGATGGGGCAGTGGTTGAGAACCTGTTTGGTGCCTCTACTGGCTAAGAGCTTGAAAAGCGCTGAAAGCGCTCTGCGTCGACCCAAACACAGTCTTTAGGGTTTCATCTGAATGGAATGCTCCGGGTGCACGTCTTATTTCCCTTGGCTCCTTGTGAAGCTTCAAGTCCTTATTAATCTGTACCCAAACAGACATTCATTTTCTTATTCCCCGCATTTCTTCCCTCATTTCCCTATTTCTTATTAAAACAGACGGCTGGGAGCTGAATGTTCCCCCAATCAAAGACTCCTCTGTTTTTGCCAGGATGGAACCCCTGTGTGGAGTTCTTGTGGTTGGGGAACTGTATGAGGTGTTGCTGCCAGGAGTCGGTTTTAGAGGGAATATTAAAGTGGCCATGCAAACATATTACTTTAAGGCAGTTTGTTTGGTATAATCATTTTAAACTTGGATTCAGAGACCAAAATCGTAAAAGGCACTAAATTAAATACATTTGACTTTTTAAATATAGAAAAATGTGAGGTAGTTTTGCAGGTCAAATGGTAAAACTTTACAATGATTCTCATTTGTTAAAATTAGTTAATGCATTAACTAAAATGAACTAACAATGAGCAATATATTTTTTTACAGTGTTTATTAACCTTTGCTATTGTTAGCTAATAAAAATATTAATGTTCATGTTACTTCACAGTGCATTAAAGGGCACCTATTATGCAAAATTCACTTTTACATGGTGTTTGAACATAAATGTGTCGGCAGTGTGTTCACAACCACCCTATAATGGTAAAAATCCACCCTCTCCTCTTTTTTTAATCCCCATAAATCATGATCACATCTCAGAACAAGCCGTTTGCAGATTCATGGCAAAATGATGTCACATTTACTTTTTGATCTATGTGATTTTTATTTTATCTATGTGATTCACTTTTAAGGGATAGTTCACACAAAATAAAAATCATCACCATTCACTCACCCCGATGTTGTTCCAAAACCTGGATTGTATTTCTACTCTGGAAAACAACCAGGGGCTGTCAAGTTCCTATAACAACAAAAAAGCACCATACATATTTTCCCTAAAAATCTATTCCAAGCAATACATTAGTTTTGTGTGCAAGAAACTATTTAACTATTGGTAGTTAATTATATTTTACACTTGAGCAAATTCACACTTGGCACACTACAGTCAGATACTAATGCCATTTAATTTAATTGATTGAGAAAATTTATCATTTGCTTCATTGCTAACTTGCTGTAAATCCACTAAAAAACATCAAACCCCCAGTTGATCAAAAGTCTTTCAGCAAAAAATAAGAAAAAAAGTATATTTGTCCGAATGCTATTCGTCTTGACATGTTATGTGACTTAAGTGTCCCAAAGAGACACTTGGAAAATTGGTCATATCTACGGTAAATCACAAGCAAAAATCCAGGTCCAAATCAAGGAAATGAGAGCTGAATTCTCATTTGACAAAGAATATGGATGGCACTGCTTCAATTAAAACAAACAATACCCTAGTGTGTGGGTAACAGGCGGTCACGGGTGAGCACTATTTAGTTATTTAGTGACAGAGAGCCTGAGAGAAAGCCCAGAGCCATACTATCCTTGAGAGACGTGTGCTTCCACACTAATTTACCACATTACATAAGTTAAAGAGTCACTGCCATCAGACCCGGGTAATGAAAAGTCCTGTCTAAAACAATAATGCCACTGTTGGTTAGGGTTGAGTATGGCCTGCAGATTGTTTCAATAAAACCCCTTGAGCTTTAAAACCCTGGATAGACAACAAAGAACAAGCAAGTAGTAAAACGCAAGAAGAAGATGGCACTTTAGCAGAAGAGATATGACCAGCATTCGGCTCTCAAACACAAACCAGCCCGTTCATCCACAAAAGTTATGAGAAAATTGACGGAGAATGCGTGTAAAGTGTCTCTCTTATCCGACAAATCAACGCAAAACAATGTTTCTTTTCACGCTCGCTCTTGATTGGAAAACAAACGGGGTTTGCGATAGCATATGAGAGGGAGAACTGAAAGTCTACCCCGTTCTCTTCCCCACCCCCTCAAACTCCTCACTCCATGGGAGGAACTGGATGAAAATATCACTCTCTCTTTCCCTCTTTTTCCTCTTCCTCCTTTTCCTGTTGCGGTTCTGCTGTCCTCATTGGCCAACTGCAGCAGTGAGGCCTGCTATTTTTTCCCTTTCTTTTCTTCCTCCACTTTTTTTTGGAAACTCTACCCTCACAGGAGAGCAGATGGGGGGCTGGGGGTCTTTAGACAGGAAGTGACTAAATATACCTCTGTGCGTTTCAGAGCCCTTTTTACTCCAACTAAAGCTCGTAATGACAGATTTAAGACAAGCGGGACAAAAAAAAAAAAAAGAATTAAAATGTTTTTTTTCCTTCATCTCCTGACCCACATTCTATCTTTCACCATAATTTAGATTTAAGAACAACACATTTCTACACCAGTGAAGTCGATCTGTCTTGAATGGAAAATGCATATTCAAAGGCAAATATATATTTATAATTCTTTTGGTTTGGGGGTGAAATATGAGAATTTCATTTTATATATATATATATATATATATATATATATATATATATATATATATATATATATATATATATATATATATATATATATATATATATATATATATATATAAAGTGCATGGTATTATTTGGTTATATTTGTACTGGATTTGATAAAATACTAATTTAAATCAAAAATAAAGTATTTAAGTTATTTAATTATTTTAATTCACTGTTGTATTATGGTACACTGTTCATGCTATAGTCTTATCAATCTGGGCCCGTATGTATCAAGCTTCTCAAAGTGCTATTTTAGTCTTAAGTGCTGAGAATTCATGAAATTTACTCCTACTTTCAAACTTAAGTATAAAAGCAAGTTATCAAAGTTATTTAAGACAGCTTGAGAGGTCTCTCAAGTGGTTAGGAGTTGCCAGTGGGGCTTGTGATGGCGCTGAGGAGACAGAGACGTGCGCAAATCTTTCAATAGAGGGCGAATGTGTTCGGAATATTTGACGACAAATAATTAATCAAACAGTATCGTTTGGACAGAGCAGACATCATCTTTTTCAGCGCTGGTTAATGTTGGGTTTTATTTTTTTAAAAAAACTTTAAAAAAACATGGTTCGAGTGATTCAGCAAGCAGTAGCGATCGCTTCTTCCTCCTGCCATTTCGGTTTTCTTTTGGAATCCATGATTGCTGATTATATATAAAAAATCTAGGCTATATATAGACAGGTCATTTAACAGCACACCAGTTTAAAAAAATGTAATTAAATGGATGAAAACATGTTTATCTTTCATTTAAAATGTATATATTATAATGTATTCTCTTGAAAACTCTTTATTGTCAAATGTGTATTGGATGTAAACTCCTCTTAGGAACTTCACCATTCAATGTGAATTTATCTGAGAATATTCTTAACTAAGGACATCTATTCAGTGATTGGTTCATGCCTATGACATCATCCAAAATCGCGTTTGTGGCACAGCAAAGTGTCGTAAATCCACTCTAAGACTAGCACTTAAGATTTAGTCCTACACTTCACTTAAAGTATGATTGGGACGCTTGATAACTAACTTTTAAGCGCAGCTTTGAGCCAAGAATTTTTTTACTCAAGTCAATTCTTAGCAGTGTTCTTGTGAGTAATTCTAAGATGTTTGATAAATACGGGCCCTGATCAATAAATCAACATTAGATAGTTTCCATCCACCTATTTTTACGTGCATTTTGAGATATTAAAAAAATGCTGGATGGAAAGACAACGTGCAAATTGTGCATTAAAAAAAAAACTTTTAACATTTTACTTTACAGATACATTTTTAATCAGATAAGACAGTCATACATTACGATAGAAACACACACTCTAAAAAATGCTGGGTTAAAAACAACCTAAGTTGGGTTGAAAATGCACCAACCCAACAATTGGGTTGTTTTAACCCAATGGTTGAGTTGTTCTTACCCAGCAATTGGGTTGTCTTAAGCAACATTTAACCCAACCACTGGGTTAAAACAACTCAATTGTTGGGTTAGTGCATTTTCAATCCAACTTGGGTTGTTTTTAACCCAGCATTTTTTAGAGTGCATTTACCGAATAAATCCCTGGATGAACAAAAAAAAACACACAACAACAAAAAAAACCCACAAAAACTTCAGCCTCAACTGTGGATGTGATTGGATAACTGGACTAACGAGTGTTTGAAAGTTAGTTTGCAAAAATAACTATTTCAACAGCATGCAGCAGTGAAATCCACCGACTAACCCTAACCCTAACATTTATAATAGTTATATAATAGTTTGTTTTCCTTTTGATTTTGAGGTGACACAATTTCAGCATGTTTTGTGAAATTTGCCCGTTTACTTTTTACTTCTATATCATTTAAGCCTAATTTATTTTTATGTTCTCAGATATTTAACTACAAACGAAACAGTGTAAACATTGAACAATGTTCCTTGCACAGCCTTTTAGCTCTTAATCTAAATGGCTCTTAGTCCAAGTCTATAAACATGTTTCTGGAGAGGCGTGAGAGAGACAGGCCACCTGCTGCCTTACACCAGAGTATTTTCTGCAGCTGTGGGGACTAGTGCAGCTGGGATGTCCCTGTAATGCACTTTTGTTCAAGGCCCCCATAGCAGAGGGTGGGTAGCCAGACCGGTCTAAGTGTCTGTCTCTGACAAGACAGCAGTTGTCCGATGTCAGTAAAAACAGCTCTGTGTCTGTTTACATGCATCCCCAACATACATGGCATACCATTTCATGGAGTGGCGAGTCCCACAGGGGCATTGTTAATCTGCATGATCAAAATGCTGGTGAAGTGAACAGTTGAAAGATATTCCTTTGACATTGAGGGAAAGTTCTTCCAGAATCTACAGCTGTTTGGAAAAAGTAAAGTATGGAATGTAAATTGTTTCATTGAAGGCAAAACTCCAAAAATGCAGTTTTATATCTCTGTGGTTTTCAATGCTATGTGCTGTTGAAATGTTTATTTTTGCAAATTTACTTTCAAAGCTTTTTTTCCACCCTGGGAGAATGTTAGAATAAACTCTTTGCTAGCCAATGGCAAGGGCTTGAGTGTTTCTGAACGAAAGGCATATGCTAGCTCTAAAGCATGCTAACTCAACTTGAAAGTCTGTAAAACGACAAGTTCAACAACACAGTCGGCTTTTGTTGCTGCTAGTTCTAGATTTAATAAGAGAAAATGTGGATAAACATGTTTTTATCCATAATGCGTTGATTAGATTGTAGAAAGTGGTGTTACATACCAGAAAAGTGGGCCTGGTGATGTCACCTGAAAAGGAGAGTTGTTTAAAGGGATAGTTCATCCTTCACCCTCAAGTTGTTTCTAACCTGTATGCATTTCTTTCTTCAGCTGAACACAAGGGAAGATATTTTGAAGAATGTCAGAAACCAAACAGTTAACTGGAGCCATTGGCTTCCATAGTATTTTTTTTTTCCTACTACGGAAGTCAATGGCACCAATTAACTGTTTGGTTTCTGACATTCTTCAAAAAAATATTTGCTTGTGTTCAGCTGAAGAAAGAAATTAATTCAGATTTGAAACAACTTGAGGGTGAGTAAAGGATGACAGAATTTTCATTTTAAAGTGACCTATCCCTTTAAGAGACAGAGCAAGTTATTAAATTGAAATAAAATGATGCATACTAAAACAAAGAACATTTATAAAAAATAAAAAAAAAGTAAAGTAAATTTTGAATGCATTTTGACTTGAGAGATCTTCTGATCTTGCCTAGGTTTTGTACAGCCAAATAGCCAAAAGAGCAGTGTGAGAGAGGCGTAACTAGGCCAAGAAAATGTGGTTAGCATCTACTCCTGTTCCTCCTGGCTGAGATGAGATGTGAGCAGCAAGCCACAGGAATCTCAGCTGACCATCTTTTCTAAGTCAGCATGAATGCATCATCACATATAAGTGGGTGAAAGGAAGCGGCCTCTCGAAAACCACCGTGACCTTCATTAGGACCACAGTCACACGCAGGAGAACTGGGCAAAGTTACCGCTGTACATTTGTAAACTTTCGGGATTAGTTAGATAGCCCTTTCAGTTCCTTAAAAGCTGTCTTTAAAAGAATCCCACACGTATTCACTCATATTATCAAGAATTTTAATCGAAATGTGCTTTCATTTCAAAACCACGTAAACCAGGGGCCTATTGCACAAAACTAGGATAAAGGATTAAGCCAGGATATCTTAATGATCTTGTTATCTGTATGCAAAATTTAGTACACCGCTGTCATGTAAATGTACCCTGAAGGCAGACTCACACCAAGAACGATAACGAAAAATAACTGTATATTAGCGGATAAATTGAGCCAGGATCACCAAGATATCCCTTATTAAATTGACCAGTAAGATCACGTCTGATTATATGCTGTTAAACAACATGGTTGGTCCACCAGCACCAAACAAGCTTGAACTCTCAGTACTAACCCTAACTGTAATCCAATTTACCACAGTAAATTCTTGGGTCTTCAGTAGCTCGCAGATCATTCCACTAGCATGCTTTGAAGTGTAGCGTTTCACTTATGTTCTGTCAATGCTGGCTTTCATACAGATTATCCACACTCCACTTTTTGCCCTTGTCGGTCACTAATGCAGACTGTAGAGCCTAACATCATCACATATGTAGTCAAAGAGCCTTTGTGTGTTGTGGAATCCAGGGAGCCTTCTTCCACTGATTTGACCTGACCTCTATGTTTGTTTTTCTCTTGTCCAAACCCTTAGTCACCCACCACGATCCTGAAAACACCTTCAACAGTATTATTGAGCCGCCCTCCGTGGTGGATCAGCCTTCTCCATCATGGTCTTCACAGGAGTCCTTCTCTTCCTTCGAGACAAGCGAAGATGGGCCAGTTTATTGCATACCCCACGAAGGTAAGTGGGAACTAGCACAGATAAACCATCTGTTTGTGCAGCATGGAAAATAAATGAGGGAATTAAGAAGTCTCCTGACAATTTTATTAAATGACCCAATTCTGTGGTAAATGCCTGGCCTGAGTGCGTACATCACGTGCATTGAGTTAATACAAACAGCAAACGCTCAAATTGGCCATGTCAGCAGATCCTACGCTTTCAGGATGTGACTCAGGACTTTCTGCATAAACCGTGGTGTGGGAGATTCTGGAATCATGGACCCTTATAAAAGCATTTTAAGGAAAAAAAAACTCAGTTTTGGTGCAGTTTTGGTGTTTCTATCTGGTCATACACATACAATAATCTTTAGGTGTGCTTATTTTATTCTTGATATTTATTTAACAAGCTGAGCTCAGTTAGTTGTTTTTTAATACATTTTGGTACAGTCAAAGTTTATGCTCAGAATTAAATATTGGCTTTATACTTACTGAGTAATAAATAAAAAATAAATAAAATAAAATAAATAAAATAAAATAAAATAAAATAAAATAAAATAAAATAAAATAAAATAAAATAAAATAAAATAAAATAAAATAAAATAAAAATAAAAATGAAAACTTGTAAATGAAAATTAGAAATGTTGCCTTGGCAAAAAACTGAAATAAAATGTGCTTAAGTACTCAAATAAATGAATCTAAAACTGAATAATAATAATAATAATAACAATAATAATAATAATAATAATAATAAAAATAGATGATAATATAATAAAATAAAAATAGGTAAACAAAAAGGTAATTCAAAATAGTATTAATAAATACTTATGCATATAAATAATACTAAACAAACACAGTAACGAAAGTGACAAAAAAGTGACAAATTATGAGGACGAATATTACCAAAGAATGTTGTATACATTTTATTTTTTAATTTATTTTAATGAACTGATTATTTTGATTATTTTTCTGGTACAAAACGTACAAAACAAGTTTATATTGGGTAAATTGCATGATGTTACATCATTAGCAATGCACAGACTGGAATTTGGAACAAATTGTCAATTTTAGAATCCAATTTTCTATCAAAAATAAATATTTTCCAGACTGATGACAAATTTTAACACTGAGATTCCATTTCATTCACTTTTTAAGATGTTTGACAATAAGAACAAATACATTACTACAGTCATAGAGATATATTTCTCTACCACTTACACTTTACATTTACCTTTTTCAGAGACTATGAACGAGAGCTGTGAGAAGCAAAGTTCTAGCGCTCCTCAAGAAATATCAACCCCCAATGATGAGGACGCTGGAGAGTACACGTCCCTCAAAGACACAAGAGAAACCACAAAACTATATGCTAACGACGGGAGCGAGCAGCCTCTCCTGAAATCTTCAGACAGCGAGGGCTCCACCAGTGGTTCTGAGTCAACCATAGGGGCTGTTTACGCCCATGTCGCCCGCCTTTCCAAACACTCCAAAGAGGAGGAGGACACTGCCTCACCAGAGAAGGCGAAGGAGAAGACGAAGCCTCGTCCTCCAGACCCTTCCACCAAACCGAAGGTGTCCTGGATCCACGGAACCTCCGGAACCAACCCGACAGAGCAAAGTCAGACTCCATCACCACAAAAAGAGAAGAAGAAGAACAGCTCGGAAGGTTCTGGAAAGTCTGATGAGAAGCAGCGGTTTAAGGAGAAGTCAAGCAAGAACAGAGAAAAGCATCAGGATGGTAAGAAGGCAGATGGACCCGAATCCCCAAGCAAAAGCAAATCTAACAAAGCTTCAGATACCATAGAGCACCTCAACGGAACATTCCAGAATGCCCTGAAGAAGATTGGAAACTTCCACTCGGACAAGAAAACAAACGACGCCAACAAAGATCCACCCAAAAGCCCAAAGATCATGCATCCGCACATGAACTCTGAGGCCGCCACGCTACTCGCGGCTCAGCTGAAGGAGAAGACCCAAAGCCTTAATCGAAACGAGGGGCTCACGGTGGGCGTCAAACCCAATGGTGTTTCAACACCTCAAGCTAACCGGGAGAAACCCACCCCTCCTCAAAAGACCAAGCGCTCTGCAACAGGGACCAACAAGCCCCTTCTTCCCACCTCCGGCAACCTCCAGAAGATGGTGGCTCCTATTTCAGACTCTTCCCCTGAGGCTAAAAGCCCAGAAAAACAAGGGCTTAATGGGACCAGAGTTGAAGGAGATGCCACGCCTAAGAAAACACCCATCAAAAAACCACCGAGGAAAAAGGGAAAGGAGGGAACACTGGAGACGGAGGGCAAAACCACTCCAAAGACAGCCATTATGCCACCTCAGATTGTCAAATAGATCCTCTTTGATCACATTGGTGCATCTGTTTTTTGAGAACGTAAACGTACAGATTTTCAACCTTATATAGGAACTGGATGGATTGTTCTTTAAATGGACGAGCTGCTTATAGGTTTTAATATTTGGAAGGATTTCGGTTCTCGTTAACTCTTTGAAGTCCTGGAATCGGAAACAACATCGTGGCTTGTGCACAGTATTAAAAAGAAAGAGTAAATGAATTTAATGTAATAAGCTCTTTTTGTATGCTCTCACTTTTACATATGCATTACTCAACTGCCAATGCTACCGTAATTGTCTGATCAGGAGTTTTTTATCTGAAATGTGTATTTAGCACTGTATGCATTGGTGTAAAGAATGAACCAAAGGTACTTTAAAAGGTACAGGAGGAATGGTGCCATTATTCATTTTCACTCAGGCCATATATGTATATTCAATACCGTGTAAATGATTTCATGAAGGAAATTGTCTACTTGGTTTGTCGGATGTCATTTGGTTCATGTTATCAATACTTCACCTAGCATCCTGCTTTTCAAGCTGAAAACGATAGTTCTTGCTAATCCACAGTGATATCTATTCTTGCTGCTGAATCTAAACACTTGCCCCCAACCCCCCTTTTGGTCCCCATAAAGTACCCACAATCGGTAATGCATTTTTTTTCCAGGCCAGATAAAAACGTTTTTTTTTTTTTTTTTTTTTTTTTAAAGTGTGTTTTCACACCTATAGATTGATTGTGTCGAAACGGTGACTTGATTTTTTTTACAACGTAGCATTTTCATCTTGGTTCGGTTCGCTTTTACAAGACAACCTTTCAAAGCATACCAAAATGTGTTCACGCAAGTCACATGTGAGCACAACTGTCCTCTTATTGGTCAGAGTTTCCTCTGCATCATCCATTAAGATGATTGGCAGGTGCAGCTTTATTTGTAACTGTTGAGACAAACACTATACGAATGTAGGCTCCGTCATTCCCATTGTTAAATTATATACTACATTCGTATTAATATTACTGCAGTAAACTCAAACGCGCTCTCTCTGGATCTCCCAGCGCGCAAACACTATATGAATGTTATATTGCAGGAATCAAGGCTCCATCGAGACAGCATTCTCGCACGGACAAGGGCAATAACACATTTTAAGATGAATAGGCGCTCTTGGTTTTCAAATGTGATAACTCATGTGCTCACTGACAGCATTAGACTTTTCCCATCACAAATTATAATACCATTTGGTTCGTTGGGTCGGATTGCTTTCAGACCTCAAGCGAATCGTCAACCTGATTCCTGGGCCGAGAACACTTCTCTCAGGTGATTTCGGAGCCATTGTTTTGGTGCAGATCAGAGCGCAATTGCCGTGTTCATATGCCCAACGAACCGAACCAAGGCAAACGTTCAGGTGTGAAATGTATGCCGCCATATACTATTAAAGTTCACAAAACAAATGCAAATATACAACGTTTCTCCTCTGGGATCTTGTAGAATGCGGAGTCCTTCCCGAACCACTTGTTAAAATAGGAAACCAACAACATTATGAAAAAAAGAACATATTGGTGAAATTTGATTTAAAAATCAGCACTTGAATCACTGTTTTTCCAGTAATAATCTTTTGAGTACCAGTAATGCTTTGTGGGTCTTCTTGCTGATATCACATGCTTTTTTGTACATGACTGAAAGTTTATGCAGCATAATAATAACTACGGCATTAATATAGTGCTCATTGCCATTTTATGAAAATGTTAATTTATAAATAATTATTTGTCCTGCCAAAGAAACATCATAACACCTGAAAGATGCCAGGATAACAACTTCAATCAGATGAAAGGTTATTATATGAAATCTTACGAATTATTCTTATTATATGAATATTAATTCTTCAGAGTTATTTTTTAATTATACAGTTGCAGGAAGTTCAGTGCATCAACATTCTTTAATATTGGCTTGTGACTACAGCTTATGTTTATTTTATTTTTAAGTTTACTATCAGAAACACCCCATAGCACTTGTAAATATTTTTTTAAGATGACACCGGTAGAATGCAAAACAAGAGTTCATGAAAAACTGGACGTTGTTTTTGATCAGAACATAGGGTTAAATGTTCGATCTGAGCTTGCAGCATTGTTGAGTTTGTAAGCAGGTTCACAAAAAGCAGATTGTCGATTGTGGTGTACAGTAACTGCTATTCCCTTATATGGTACCATATATTTTTCTACATGCTAAGATATTTTGTAATAATATTTTTACCTTCATTTGTAAGCTGTGCTTATACAACTTATATCTTTGCTTTTTATATTTGTGTGTATGTGTGTCAAATGAACTGGTTTTCAAATTTGATTACATTTTATTTCTTATGTGCAAGCATCAGGTACATTTGATTTCAATGTTTAAATATCTTTCCGTTTACTCTCAAAAGAATTTTCACATTTCTCTGTGGATGTTATTGTTTTTTATGAACGATAAACTGCATGATGCAGAGATCGGTGAGAGATATCTATGCATGTTACCCCATGTTCTCTTTATACCGCCTTTCTTTACGTGGGACCTATGACAAAAAACAACTGTTCATGTTTTTGCACGATTCCAGAACATTTCCAATAGCAGTATATGACTTTCTGGAAGTATGAATAACAGATTTGGTTTTCTACTCAGACATTGGAGTGAGCTTTGACTGAAGCGCAGCCTTAAAACCCGGAGCATTATCAGTAACGCGCATTATGTTCATTCTTTTTGTCCTGTTTTTTGCCTTTCTATGTTGATGTGTGGCTGTTCAGTTACCGTATTTGAAATAAAAGCAAACCTGTAGCTCATGATTTGAAAGGGTACAGATATCAAATGGCTCTCCCTTCATTAGATCTATCGGTATAGCGACTTAGCAAATACCAAAGACTTTAGGCTCTATCATACACTCGGCACAATGCGACATGTGGACCCATGTGTTCTGGTCTGGTCTAAAAACGAGGTGTGTTCAGACACATTATTGGCGCGTTGCTATTTTAAGGTAAACAAAAATGACTGCACCACAAAAATCTGGTCTAAAGTCAATGCCGCAGTATTTTTTGTGTTAATTAAAGAGCTCATTAATAATATGCACCTATAGGCGGGTTCACAATGCACATACACTCGGATTATCACACACACAGGGACACGCAGCAGCACACAAACATTTTTAACTATTAAAAATAAAAGGATTCCTCTCTGGAGAAGCGTCGTCTACACTTGCAAATTCCACCATGTAAATAGTGAATCCTCCATGGTGCAAACGCAACTGGCTTTTAAAGTGAATGGGAGATGAGACTCTGATTGGTTTATTGCACGTTACGCCCAAAACACACTCATGACTCATTAGAGACTATAGGTATAACCCTTTTGGACCATGTGCCTGGTGTGCCAAAAGTTTTTTTTCCGTCATTAAACTAGCAAAAGTGGACATGTCCTAAAAGCACCTGTGCCATGCGCTTCAGACCATGTGCTCAGATCTTTAAAATAGGGACCTATAGTATTTAATATATTTATGTATTTTCTGTTTTGTGCTAATTAGGATTGAAAATGTTTAAAGTAAAATTTCCACTAAAATTGTATTTAATAATTTGATGTATATGCACAAATAAAATAACGCCATATTTAGCAACATTACAAAATAATTTAAAGCATGTAAAACATGCAGGGACTTCCTGAACAGTGTTTGGAACTGATTCGCTGACCTGACAGCATTTGATCTGACCTGACAGCGCTGATCTGACAGCATTTGTTCAAATGAATCTAACTTTTTAAATGGATGAATCAATCAATCTCAACATTATCATTATTATTTTCATTTTCAAGAGGGCGCTACACTTGCCTTCTGCATCACAACGGCTTATGAAATAATTTTGAGATAATAAAGATCTCATATTCTTACACGTGTGAGGATGGTTCATATTGTCTATTAAGAAAGACACTCTACTGTCTCTGTATTTCTCTCTCCTATCCTTTTTCCTGTACAGTAAATGATATTTTACAGTTTCCGCTGACTCCTGGCTGCCTCTGTGCTCCGAGCAGGGGATCACGGGAAGGTTTTTTCGTCGCGGTAGCTGTTGCAGTGGTGGTCATATGCTCATCAAACTCTAAAGGGCCCAGAGGACTGAACTGGCGAGCTCCTCCACTGGCACAACAGCCCCTTTCATACAGAAACAGTTGGAAGTCTGTGCGTGGGGGCCCTGGAGTTAAAGCATCATGCGCTGCGTATTTGCACTCGATTTTCTCAATCTTTTTTTTTTTTAAAGAGAAAGGAGTGGAGAGGAGAGGAGGGCTTGAAGAAAGCAGCCAAGTTTTCCTGGGCAAAAGGCAACACAGACGAGGAAGATCATGTGATCTGTAATTGAAACCAGAGATGTTTAAGCACCCAGACACACACGTGTGCACATTTCCCAAGTCGTGCCACTGCTGACATGGAGCTTCTTTTAAACGTTACATACAAACTTTTGTTTCTGTGTCTATACGGCCTGAAAAAGAGCCTTGAGTTATAGTAGTTAAGGCGGATCTGGTAGTAAAGGCGGAGGGGAAAATTGGTGGACCTTACAATCCAAAAAAAGAAAGAAAGGGAAATCATACATTTTAAATATAAGAAGAAAATTCTTAAATTGTATTAGTAAATTATAATAATATAAATAAATAAAATGAAGACCATTAAGTATCTGGTCACAAAAATTAGAAATTTAAAATATTAGAAAAACTAATTACATTTCTGATGGACAGATGGACAGATGGATGGATGTCTAAAATAAAAGAAATGTCCAAATTCTAAGAAATTAACTTTCAATAAGATATATAAGAAATAAAATATATTTCTCAAATTATAAATACTAAAGTTAAATTAATGAATAGTGATCATTATGTGAAATTCTGCTTAAAATAAACTGATGACCTAGCCTGACCTAGTCAGAATATGAGTCTGAAACTGCTCAATTGGGCTGTGATTATGGGGCGTGTTTTAATCGAACCAGGAAAGACCTCAATTGGATAGACCTACAACCAATCAGAGCAACGAAGCGAGCGACGCATTACGTTAGTTGTCAAATTTCAACAGAGCTCAACTGCACTGTGTTGCCAATGCCATATTTTCTGGAGAACTCCCCCGACAAGCTATTGTTAAGGGCTAGTAGTTGGCGGGTTTTGTTGTAAATCTTGACAACCCTGTCTGCACGCACACTGGAATAACAATCTTTGCCGGTTTAGTAAAAAAAGAACAGAATTTAAGGATACACAGTTACTTACTAACATGATCATCATTTTAGAGAGAAATAGTGAAGGTGAATGCATATGCAAACAAGCTCTCCATTTAGGATTTGAACAAATATAATCCAAGCCCCTTTGATGACGTGCATGATTACGTTACTATTTATCATCTGTTCGTCATCGTCTAAAGCCCGCCCTGATGATTTCATTGGTCCGAACAGTTTCTGTTCGGGTATAATCACTCCTCTATGGATCGAGGCCAGACCGAACTACCCAAGCTCAAATCGGAGGCGGGGCTGAGTTTGGCTGGCATCCAAGCTACTGATGACCATCAATCATTTTTTTGCAAATAAAATAGATACTGCCATTAAACATTTAATAATTTCAATAATATACCATTATTATTTTTCTACATTTAATTAATGAGAATCATCACATCCCAATTCATTGAGTCTTCACACTGCAACTGAAACAGCAGAGCTTCATTTATTTGAAAGTCATTTACGCTTTTTCCAGGACAGAAAGTGTATTCCTGAAAGTATTCACAAAACAAGCATTTCAGCTACTGTAGCTTCTTCTTACAAATGACTCTAAAGGCGATATGACAAATCAAGTGCCGATCTAAACATACCTCTCAAAAGTGGCAGGTCCTTAGAAACAGCAGGACCTTCAGAGCCACTGAACATCAGCCAACGGACCCACAGCTGCACGCCTGTTCAGAACTCAGCGGTTGGCATGGCAACAGGGACAGATTGCATCCACATCTGGTAGCGATTTCAGCTCTTGTGAAAGAAAGAAAAAAAAAAAGGGGGGGGGAGAAAAATACATTTATGAGTTAAGGCGGAAAAAGACAAATATTTTCTGCAATGCAAAGCAGAATAAAGCAGAGGGTTGAGTTACACATGAAAGAGGCTGAGAAATGCATTTTGTTTGTTTGTTTTTTCCCCCAAACAGAATGGAAGCAATCTTTCATACTTCTGTAAGTTTTGAGAATTCAATGGAGCAGTGCTTGTACTCTGGAAAGCTGACACGCTGCGCTTCTCTCCCTGTTTAAGCGGCTTTTCATAGGAAGCAGACTATTCCGCGAGCGACAGACTCCAGAGTAAATGATTCTATAATAATGGCTGACAACAATATAACTTTGACATAAATCATACACTTATATTCTAGGTGGGAAAGCAAGCTTTCTTTCTGTGTCAGTGTTTCTCAAAGGTTGACCACTTTTGTCAATTATTATTTTTATTTCTTCTAAACAATTAAAAATAACTGTTATAAAAAGCAGAGTGGTAGGCTTTTTTAGATGTAAATGCAAAGCTTTGATTACCATATTCATAGACATCAATAGAGCATAACATTATGACAGGTAAAGTGAATAACACTGATTATCTCTACATCATGGCACCTGTTGGTGGGATATATTAGGCAGCAAGTGAACATTTGATGTTTTGGCAGCAGGGAAAATGGGTAAGTGTAAGGATTTGAGCGAGTTTGACGAGGGCCAAATTTTGATGGCTAGACGACTGAGTCAGAGCATCTCCGAAACTGCAGTTCTTGTGGGATGTTCCCGGTCTGCAGTGGCCAGTATCTATCAAAAGTGGTCAAAGGAAGGAACGGTGATGAACCAGCGACAGAGTCATGGGCGGCCAAGTGTCATTGATGGGGAGGGAGTGCCTTGTGGTCCAATCGAACAGACGAGCTACTGTAGCTCAGATTGCTCAAGAAGTTAATGCTGGTTCTGATAGAAAGGTGTCAGAATAAACAGTGCATCACAGCTTGTTGTGTATGGGGCTACGTAGCTGCAGATCAGTCAGGATGCCCATGGTGACCGCTGTCCACAGCCCAAAGCACCAACAGTGGCACGTAAGCATCAGAACTGGACCATGAAGCAAGGTGGAAGAAAGAAGGTGGCCTGGTCTAAAGAAATTCCGTTTTCTTTTACATCACGTGGATTGCCGGGTACATGTGCGTCACTTACCTGGGGAACACATGGCACCAGGATGCACGATGGGAAGAAGGCAAGCCGGCGGAGGCAGTGTGACGCTTTGGGCAATGTTCTGCTGGGAAACCTTGGGTCCTGCCATCCATGTGGATGTTACTTTGACACGTATCACCTACCTAAGCATTGTTGCAGACCATGTACACCCTTTCATGGAAATGGTATTTTCCCTGTTAGCTGTGGCTCTTTCAGGAGGATAATGTGCCTGCCACAAAGAAAAAATAGTTCAGGAACGGTTTAAGGAGAACAACAACAAATTTAAGGTGTTGACGAGCATCTACGGGATGTGCTGCACAAACCAATCCATGGAGGCTCCACCTCAAAACTTACAGGACTTAAAGGATCTGCTGCTAACATCTTGGTGCCAGATACCACAGCACACCTTCAGGGGTCTAGTGAAGTCTATGCCTCGACAGGTCAGGGCTGTTTTGGCAGCAAAAGGGGGACCAACACAATATTAGCAATAGGTCATACCATCACATGTACACATTATTCCAGGATAATGATTCCGAACGATTCTAAGAATGTTGAGGAATGGTTCCAGTTATATTTCCACTAAAGCTTGGTCGAACCAAGCTCAAGCATTTTGTATTACATTCCAAATCTGTTATCAGCCCCACAGTGGAAAATTAAACCATATCTGTACCAGCTGGGCCAGATCGGCGTGGAATGGAACAGTTAAGCAATTAGAGTGGTTTGGCCCGTTGATGTAAAAGGGGCTATAGTGTTCAAAAACCTTTAGACAAAAAGTATTTGGGCACCTTAGCTGTGCTTACAAACATCTCAATGTCAATGCATTAGATAACAAAATATTAAAGAAAGTTAATTGAGGAGAATATTATTCTGTCATCATTTACTCATCCTTGTGCTGATCCAAACTGGGGTGGGTGATATACCGTTAGACATGATTAACCAGAAATTTGTCAACCAGTAGAGATTTTGGACTATCATCTCTATCACTGTTATGCTCATGTGATGTTGCTTCGCAGTCACAAAAGCTTATGGTTTGCATGTTTTTTAAGCACTGCTGTTAAAAAAAACCTTTGAAGAGCAATTAGAGGTGAAAGAGAACTCATTTCAGTGTATATGTGCTCTCTGCGCTGTCTGAGAGATGCGCAACATAAAACCGTGAGAACTAAACTGAGTGCTTTTTGCCTCCTAATTGGGCTTGAACAGTTAAATACACATGCCTGTGTCAAAATGAGCATGAAAATTTGCAAGTAAACAGTCATCTATCTCTTAAAGGTGTCATGAACTGGCTTTTATATATATATATATATCCTTTATATATATATATAAGGGCCGGGACTTTAACACGTTAATTAAGATTAATTAATTATGGGACTTTAACGCGTTAATTAATTACGAAATTTTAATTACAATTTTATCCACACTTATTTTTGCACCGCGGAACGTTTTTCAATGAATGAGTTTCGATGGACCGATAATACTGGAACACCAACTAGCGCTCACGACGAGTCACGACAAAGATAATCATACACAAAAATATCATAACTAATAAGCAGGCCCACACGGAATCTGCACGCTGAATTCCGCAGAAACCTCAGCAGAAACCCGCAGATTGTAGTGTCCGTCATTTGAGGATCATACACAATCATCCGTGTGATTGTAAGGGGTTGTAGGCTGCGCTTATTGATGTGATTTTTTTTTTTTTTTTTTTTTTTTTTTGTGAGAGAGTGATATTTTAAAATCTCTAAAATAAAATGGACCATGGAGGAGTTAAGGAAATGTCACTTGTTTATTTAATGAATTGTCTACAATAAAACTGGGGATGTATTCTGCAATAAGAGAGATCTAAGCTTTGTTTAAAAAAATTAACATTAAATGTTAACATTCTATTTGGATTGTAAACCTTAAATAAACATTTAAAACCATTCCACAGATTTTTGAAAAAAAATCTGCGCAGAGATCACAAAATTCCACAGACTCCGTGTGACCCTGCTAATAAGTAATAGGCTATTTTCTACACTGGTTTTGAGGATCTCTCCAAAACGCTGGATTTTGATGGGCTTGATGCAGACTTGGAAGTTAACGCCCACAGCTAGGATTGGATAAGAATGGCATATTTAATGCCCTGACAGTTCACATGATGGAGAGGAGAAATTGAGGGAGAAGCAGCAACCGGAATGAGCACAGGGCTCGTAAACGTCTTTATCAAACATCGACCCTCGATTGATTGGACTATTATTTTTATATTACACATAGCCCGCAAGATCGGACGATATAAGCGCGCGCGCGCGGAGAGAGAGAGAGAGAGAGAGAGAGAGAGAGACAGAGACAGAGACAGAGACAGAGAGAGAGAGAGAGAGAGAGAGAAAAAATAGCACAGATCAAGAATGCAATATTATGAGATAATATTGGCCCCTATGTGTTTGAGTCCAGCGTGCTAAAGGTATGCTCTGTTAGACACGTACACATAAGCAAAACGATCTATAACAATGCAATACTATTACATATAAAAACACGTTTTACTCACATTGGTGTGTTGCACCATTCCTGTCGGATCCAAATCCAGCATCGACCGGAGATTTGTTTACAAACGATTCCGCAGTGAAATGAAGTGAACACCACTGTCTTCCCCACGTGAGCTGGAACTTCATTGAAAATAAAGTTCAACCACACATTCTTAATATTAGGATCCGAAGGAAGCTTATGCAGCGACTGTGTTCTTCCACAACCAGGAATAGCGCAATATCTTAAGCACTATTCGCACGGGATTAGTATTATCTAGGGACCTCTGTGATTTAGAAATGACTCCCCCGCATCTGAGTTTTGCGTGGCGCATTCGCAAGGGATAAGCAAAGCCTGTGATTTTACTTGAATTTACTGACTTCTCCCGGATATGATGTCAAGACATCGTTATAGATATAGCTGTATGAAATCATAAACAGGCATCGATATTGTTTTGATTATTTTATAGTAATAAATAAACATAACATTTCGTTCAGTTAGCGAACAGATGCCATGAACTGATCTCAGACCAGCGGCAGGAGTCAGATTTCATTTATCACGACTGAGAAGCTAACAATATACGGTGGAAGATTCAGTTTCTAAAGTAAATGTAAAAGCACCTATTTAAACAAGCTGGTCATTGTACTGTACTGTTCTGTTCTGTTTTTCATTAAGAACAGTATTGATGTTAATATTAAACACACCATTCAATCAGTTTACTCCCAAATTGATACTCATTCTAATGTGAAATAATCTGTGCGGGTGCGGCTGCACGGGAATTCATAACGGTGCACGTTATGAATGCAGACTTTATTCTTCGTGAAAGATAAAGATAGAAATGCTCACAGGAAGAAAAAAAAACTTGAAAAATTATATACGATCCGCCTAATCCTGGCCAAATCACAGAGATGTTGATTTGCACGGAACTACTATTATCACAGGACCTCGGTTTGCCGTGAAATATGGTAGGTAATTTGCGGGGGAATTTTTACTTTACAAATTACAGACATGGCCGATTCGCATGGGATTAAGATCACCGACATTCTCTACAATTATTACAAATCACCAGAGGTCCCTAGATAATACTAGTCCCGTGCGAATGGGGCATTCATTTTCCTTTGCATGTTTATTGTTGTTGACCAGCTAGCACGAGCCAATCAGCTCCATGAGTCGGTGGGCAGGGCTACTGGATTAGACGCGCTGTAGATTATGTAGAGGCGGGGTTTTGTCGCGCAAAGACGCAAGTATGAAGCACAAGACCGTTTGCTGAGCCTGGTGTCTATAGAAGCTTTTCTTTGACTAACAAGAACGTTTTCAGCTCTGAAACTTAGAGGATATTATTATATTACAATGATCTTTTATATATCAAAAGCTCAAGGGAAAGTTGATTTCTCAATTCATCACCCCTTTAAAGGTAACCTAGAATGAAAGATTGAATTAACCTTGCCATAGTGAAATAATAAGAGTTCAGTACATGGACATCACATATTGTGGGTCTCAAACTCATCATTGCCTCATCCTTCATATGTAAATCTCCTGCATGAAAAACACCACGGAAAAATAAGTGATTCTCAGCACAATGGCAACCATGACGCATTCGTTGGGGATCATTTATATGTACGCCCCTAAACTTTTCATCTGTCCAAACATGTTCATTGTCAGGCGGAACTGACGGAGCTGAATCATCGGGAATGCAGGTAAACAAGCAACACTTGAGGATAGTAAAAACGGCAGATCATGGACATGCATGTCATGTCAGGGTATTCTCACATAAATGCGTATAAATAGTACGAGTGTGCAATGTCGTGGAATGTATACGCCAAAACTCATTTTGGCGTGTCTATGGCACGCTGTTTTTCGCGTGCATGATACGCATTTTATGACGTATTATACATACGAACCCCCCACCCCACCACCCTAAACCTACCCAAGCGCGTGTCATATATACGCCCCACTACCCTAAACCTACCCAAGCGCGTGTCATATATACGCCATAAAGTGCGTATCATATGCACGCGAAAAACAGCGTATCATATGCACGCCAAAATGAGTTTTGGCGTATACATTCCACGACATTGCACACTCGTACTATTTATACGCATTTATGTGTGATCGGGTTGGTCATGTTCAGGCTGTGCAGGAGACGTGAAGACTTTTCAAATGTCAACAGTCATGGTTGAGGTTTATATTGGCTCGTTATAAGGGGCACCTTTAAGGTATGCATATTTCATGTGTCTTTGTTCTAGTTTGTTTTCTTTGCTCTTTATTATCACTGGTTTACTTGTCTTCAGTAAGCTTGAGAGTTAAGGCTATTATTTAAAATAAAGTTTTAAATTATTAGTTATTTAAAATAAATTATATTAAAAATGGTGATAAAACTTAATTAAAGCAAAAATAACTATACAATGTTTATTAACAAAGATTCGGGAGGAGGGCTTCCAGATAATTAACACAGGTGGAGAGCACTCAGCTAATCGACAAAGAGGTGTGTATATATACGCAGCAGTCTTACCTCTGTTCTGTTGAAAGTTTATCAGCATCCCTCTGCGAACCCTTCTCCACCTCTTGCTCTTTTAGTTGTAACCACTTACATACGGGGGGTGGGGGTGGGGGTGGGTACTCAGGGTGTGGGCCAAGTTCGAGCTCGAATCCCTCCCCGCGGACAGCATGCCAAATACGCATTTAAATTTATTCTATATAATTATATGCAAGTGTGAACTCATGAATGTGAGATATATATATTATCGTGAAATACCATTACTCATATTGTGACGTTTTGGTCATATAGCCCACAACCAATAACTTGAAAAAATATATTTTGAAGCATGTTGGGAACCAAACCGTTTCAGTTCCCATTTACTTCTATTGTATATGGACAAAAAGGATGGACAGGATGGATGGATGGATGGACAGAACGATACATAGATAGACAAATGGATGGATGGAATGACCGATGGAACGACGGACGAATGATAGAATGATGGATGAGACAGAACGATGGATGGATGATGGAACGATAGAATGATACAGAGAATGATGCATGGATAGATGGAACGATAAATAGATAGAAGGATAGATAGATAGAACGATGGATGGATGATGGAATGATAGAATGATACATAGAATGATTCATGGATGGACGGATGGACGGATGGATGGATGGATGGATGGATGGATGGATGCATAGATAGAATGATAGATAGAATGAAGAAGATGCATGGATGAACGATAGAATGATAGATAGAACGATGGATGATTGAACGATAGAATGATACATAGATAGAATGATAGATAGAATGATGGCTGGATGAACAATAGAATGATGGAATGATAGCTAGAACGATGGATGAATGATGGAATGATAGATAGAACAATGGATGGATGAATGATGGAACAATAAATAGAACGATGGATGGAACAATAGATAGAACGATAGATGGATGAATGATGGAATGATATAGAACAATGGATGGATGAATGATGGAACAATAAATAGAACGATGGATGGAACAATAGATAGAACGATGGATGGATGAATGATGGAACGATAGCTAGAACGATGGATGGAACGATAGATAGAACGATGGATGGATGAATGATGGAACGATAGATAGAATGATGGATGGAATGATAGATAGAACGATGGATGAATGAATGATGGAACGATAGATAGAATGATGGCTGGATGAATGATGGAACGATAAATAGAACAATGGATGGAATGATAGATAGAACGATGGATGGATGAATGATGAAACGATAAATAGAACGATGGATGGAACGATAGATAGAACGATGGATGGATGAATGATGGAACGATAGATAGAATGATGGCTGGATGAATGATGGAACGATAGATAGAACGATGGATGGAACAATAGATAGAACGGTGGATGGATGAATGATGGAACGATAGATAGAATGATGGATGAATGATGGAACAATAAATAGAACGATGGATGGAATGATAGATAGAACGATGGATGGATGAATGATGGAACGATAGATAGAATGATGGCTGGATGAATGATGGAACGATAGATAGAATGATGGGTGGAATGATAGATAGAACGATGGATGGATGAATGATGGAACGATAAATAGAACGATGGATGGAACGATAGATAGAACGATGGATGGATGAATGATGGAACGATAAATAGAATGATGGATGGAACGATAGATAGAACGATGGATGGATGAATGATGGAACGATAGATAGAACGATGGATGGATGAATGATGGAACGATAAAATGATAGATAGAACGATGGATGGGATGTTTCTTGTTTTGTTTTCAATGCAATGACATTGAGTTGTATCTGTCCCTAAATGCTTATTTTGAGGTCACTGTATGTCTCTGATCTCTATAAATCAGCTTTTGCCATTGTGTTTTTGTCCGTTTTGCTTCATGAGAGGTCCATGAATCCCAGCATACGTGTCCGTGCCATGTGTGGGTTATTACTGGAAAGACGCTTGGCGCGTGTCGCTGCTTCTAACCGCTGGATGCTGAGCTCAGCTCTTCACCACTGAGCTGCAGCGCTGAGATCATGTGTGTGTATAATATATTATTACAGGCTAAATCTGCTGGACTCACACGGGGATGTAAGTCTGACTGATCTGAGGTGATAACAGGGCAGTTAATGAGACACAGGGCTAAAAATAAATGATTTACTGCACTCAGTTTATTCACTGCTCATCAGTCAGTTGATGATTAGTGAATTCTAATTCACTGGGCTTAATTGCAGGCAAAAAAGAAAAGAAAATGTACCATTCAAATTGTGTCAATGTTTACACTGACACAATTGATTCAAAAACTACAAATAATTCAGAAGTGTCTAAGTTATTCTTTGCTGATGTGGAGAGGTATTACTTATCTACATAAGCAACCGGATACCTGTAGAACGGGTGAAGCTGGGTGAAAAATCACATGGACTCACACTGAAGGAGAGCCCCAGAATACCACAGGCCCGGGTTACACCTATTAAAGGGATAGTTCACCCAAACCCAACATTCTTCAAAATATCATCAACATTTGGAACAACTTGAAGGCAAGCAAATGATGACAGAATTTTTGGGTGAACTATCCTTTTTGCTGTCCACACCCTTGGTCGATATTATACATATGTAATAAATATGGGTGTAAAAAGGTTTTAAATCATTTTGAGCTTGTCCACTTTCGATCAGTTCCAGAGGTAGTCGAAAACACTATCGACTGGATTGTTTTCATAGTGTAGTAGATGCTCATGTGGTCGAAAGCATTAGAAACAGCCACAAAACACCACCTACTCTCCGCCTACGGACCTAATGAGTAAACATTATGGGAAGTGCGCTAGCCAGATGGGAACTTTGTCAGCTAAAGACCCAAATTTGGTTTAAAGACAAGAAGAATGTTCTCAATCACCAGTCCTGATTTCTAACACACTCTAAGCATTCGGCTGGTCTTGTGACAGTCAGATCAGAAACAAAAGCTGCTGCTCTCCGTATGTTTTTCTATCATCTTTGTTCATATGTAAATTGCGTGAGCGTATGTTGACTTCACGTACTATCGGAATTATCGTAAATACTAGTTTCTTAGTTATAAAATTAGACATGAATGCCCTCTCAAGTGAAAATTTGAATGCGATGATTTCCTAATCAAAAGGAAATTCTTGATAGCACATAAAGGCTGTATTATTTCTTCCATTATATCAAAAGATCTGAAAACGCTCTTACATTTTACTGCCCAGAGACAGAGATTTTAGGACTTTTTCTGTGGGCTAGCAAAGAACAACCTAGAAATCAACCCGAAACACAAAAATTGTGACAATTTAAATAAAATGTAAAATTAATTAATTTGATGACAAGTGACAGTGGAGACATCTAGTGCTGAAAAACATCCTAATATATTAATCATTTTTATTTGTTCATCAATAAAATAAAATAAAAAAAACTCTTAGGGAAATAACATCACATTTATGTCCATCAATTTTTGGTCAAGATCTTGTATTGACAATGCAAGAGTCCAGCACTCTGTAAAGTTTCCTCCAGCACATCCCAAAGACTTTCAAAGAAGTTGAAAAAGCTCTGGACCTTTACATTATGAAAATGTCAGTAATATTACTGCTTTTACATGTTTAGAGGGTTGCTAAATAATTGTTTGCTAGCCCGAGTCAAAGTAGATCCAATGAAAATTACGTCTCTAGATATCTTTTTTTCGTCTTTCATCTCTCTCTCTCTCTTTCATCTTCATACTCTGACATTTTTAAAAGGCAAAGCCCCTGAAGAAATTAAAGTTTCCCATTCGTAAGACAGATGGGTCAGCAAACAGTTGTCTGCACTTCTTTTTTCCTCTTTGTCAGCATATTTTTGCGTCAAGTTTATTTAAGGATCTGCCTCTAACGCAAAACTTTTCTGCTCTTTTCCCTTTTTCTTTCTCTCCCTCCCCCTTTCCCTCTTTTCCCCCTCCTGCTCTCCTCCGCTCGCTTACTTCTGTCACTCTCCCCCTCTTTTCCCTCTCTGTTTCTCTGAGAGGAGGAAGTAGTATGGTTTATTCAGGGCTCATGTTTCAGAGCTTTTTGTGTGTGTGTGTGTGTGTGTGTGTGTGTGTGTGTGTGTGTATTTTTACTGGCTCTAAAGAAGAGAAGTAGAGAGCTGCTTCTGTAACCGTCATTTCAAAGAATAGGGATGAAGATGGAAAACAGTTCATCCACTCATTTCCTCTTTTTTGAAGCGCCAGTGCCTAGCAAAGACATAACTCGTTTGTAAACGATCAAAATGTCCTGCTTGTTGTTGATATATGTGCTATAACTTTAAGAAATCAGACTTAAAATGTGGAAAACTAATATTTTTTCTTTTTTTGCATTGAGACATTTTCATATTGCTTACAAACTGAGCAAAAATACACAAAAATATATAAAATACATTTTATATTCTTAATTGTAGGGCTCAAAATATTGGGTTGTCAATTTACCCGTTGCCAGAACTTTGATTCACAGGCAATGTGACCAATCATAACGATTAATCTGCCATTTTGTCCAACAAACAAACAAACAAACCAGACAGGAAAGTAAGTAGATTTACTTTGGTGGAATGTAAAAATTCCCCCCCATGAGAGCTCATCAGCTCATTCATGACGTTAAATGTAATTGACTCCTGCAGCGTTAGTGCTGTGACACTCGTGCGGCGACTCAATCATTATATTGAACAGACACGTTGAATATTTAATTGGTGTCTGTTCTCTAACTCAGTCACAGTAATCCAGTAGCAGGGGCTTTGGGAGTGGCATCGTGGGGCAGCGAAGCATTCTGGGAATTTTTGTGTTTCATCCCCATGAGACAAAAAATTAATTCCGTCTTTTCTCAGTCTAGGAGGCACCAAATTCAAAAGTAATTTAACATTTCTACTATATTAATGACCCAGTTTAAATACAGATTCATCTTCCCGGCGCTGAAGTACCCCTTTAATACTGTCAGTCCCGCCGCTGGCCGTCTTGATGCATCAGTGAATCAAGCCAATGACTAAAACGATCAACTTCACGTCATTTCTGTTAGTAGCAAGAAAAAAATGTATTAAATGATTAAACTACAGAGAGCGATCAAAGAACACTCTTTATAATGTCCGGATCTGTCAATCACGTATATCTGCAGTGCACACTTGCCCAAATTGCTGTTTTAATGAATGACGCTGTTATGCTGAACAGAAGCTCTTACTGTATTCATGTCGATGTCGTGTTTGTTGTTAGCTCTCAGATACAAAAAAAAATAAATAAAAATAAACTTGTGCTCACAGCGCTCTCATCAACTTGGTACAATAACACTTCCTCAGCAATCTTTCTCCAGCTCTCCATCTCTCTCTGGACTGGCAGCGCTGCAGCTGCTCACGCCTCACTAAACCACGCCCCCTCCGCACGTAATCTCATTTCAAATGTAAAGATGTCAGCCAATCACAACAGTGGGTGTTTTCACTGAAGACTCACAGCAGACACGCCCCTTAAAACAGAGATTTCAAGCAAGAGGGCTAATAGTTGTATAGAAAAAAAAAACTTATTTCTAAATTATGATTTTTTTTTATTTAAAAACCATACTAACAATATAAGTACACCTCTGGAAACATAATAAAAATAATAAAAAAGTCCTTGCCGTAGGACCTTTAACAGTAAAAAAAGCCTATTTTCTTAACGATAATTGCCATTTACACTAAGTGAAAATAACACTCGTATTCACATACTCGTTGTGGAATCAGTCTTAATAAAGACAATGATTGCGTTAATGGGAAGACTAATTAAGAAGTAAATAAACAACACAGCCACTTAGATATCACCGCTTTATGTCACGTCAAAATCCAACTTAAAAAATGGCCTGAAAACAAGGGTTTTAGTGAGAGATCACTATCAGCTTGGTGAAATTAAAGCTAGATTTGATAGATTTATGTTTACTGAGCAAGATGACCCTTATTAAGTTGACTATATATATATATATATATATATATATATATATATATATATATATATATATATATATATATATATATATATATATATATATATATATATATATATATATCAGGGATGGGCAACTTCGATCCTGGAGGGCCACTGTCCTGCAGAGTTTAGCTCCAACCCTAATCAAAAACCGCACCCACTTGTAGATTTCTAGAAATCCTAAAACATTAATTAGCTGGATCAGGTGTGTTTGCTGAACACAGCTAAACACAAGACCAGAAATAAATTTCTTACTGCCTTTAGTTATTATTTTGGAACAAATGTATTTAAAAAAAAACCATTAACTTACTTAGAACATTAATTACTTTTTTAATGTACAATTACAACATAGAATTGCATTTGATGTCTTTTTCATGTAATGTAATGTTTATTTAACCAGGAAAATGTGACAACATTAAGTGTAACTGGGACATAAATTTACTTTTTTTTTAAAGATGAAATATTCCTGAAGCTTCTTCTCCTAGTGGTGAACCTGTAATCTCCCTGCGCTTTCAGTATCTCATATAGCCACAGTCTGGATTCATTAAAAAGTGTCAGTATCTTTAAAGCTGTGTCTACATCCTGTTCCTCTTTCACACCCCCTCTTCTCTCCCTCTCTCTCTCTCTCTCTCTCTGGGCTTCAGCCATTTCACAGAGCATGTGTTTTTCATTAGGAGAGTTGGATTAGAGCACAAGGGCAGATCTGCAATGGTGGCAATCCACACTCCTCTCCTTCTCTGCCTTCCCTCCATTATCTCATATGCGATCGGCTTCGGCCATTCGCAGCAAATATGACCATTCAGCCTGATGATGTCACCACAGCCGTTGCTGTGAATCTACCCTCAAAATCTAAATATATAAACCGGACCTGAAATTCCCATAATCCTCTACTCTGGAGGTTATAACTTCTAATCATAGATCGGAATACAAGAGAAACCTCAAATCATGGTTTAACTGAGTCTGCGTTGTCAGAAATAAGTAATCGCCATCTTTTTTGGTAATGAAAGTTAAAACTAAATGTGAGCATCTGTGTGTGTGTCTATGCCCTGAGGATCCAGACGTCCAGGATCAAACAGTGCTTGTTTTGGAAACAGGGGGAAGCACTACCTAAATGCTGAGTTTGGAGAAAAACAACGGAGAGGGAGGGGAAAAAGAGAAAGGGAAAAAAAAGAGGAGGATGAGAGCCCAAAGGATCCGGTGGAGGAAATGGCTCCTGCTCATTATGTGTGCTGCTGGAGAACAGCATGCTGGGAAACTGACGGCAGTAATGCATGCGTGTGTGTGCAGCAGATCTTATGTGTGTGTTGACGTGTGTACAGGGATGGTGGCGTTCTCGCTTAGGAGAGTGAGAACGGAAGAGATCGTAAAAAGTGTGTTTTGATGTTTGGCCAGAGGCGTGTGACTGAGACTCTTGTGTCTGAGTTTCAAGACAAAACTGATGACAAATGAACTTTTTTTTAAAACATGGAATATATGGTTTAAAAAGACCATATAAAGCCTACTCTATCATATTTGATGCCCATATTTCTAAGGCCAATAAATTATCAACAAGCACTTGAAAAATGAACAAGACCATAACTGCATTTTGCTCAGTTTGGGCCACTGAATAAAACATATTCTCCTATATCATACTATATGAGCCATCCATAAAAGCCTGATTTAATCAAATATGATGCACAACAAAAAGCAAAAAATGATGCTGAAGAATTTTGTCTAAATGTTACGCACATTCAAATGTATGTTTATAATGCCCAAGTGGCTATTACTGACAGAACCCTTGCAATGTGTTTAAAAAGAACACCATAATCCCTTGATCATTTATTAATCTAATAGGGAGCTGATATTATATATATATATATATATATATATATATATATATATATATATATATATATATATATATATATATATATATATATATAAAAAGGTGCAGTGTGTACATTTTAGTGGTATCTAGCTGTGAGGTTGTGAATTGATACCGCCCATCACTTACCCCTCACTTTCGAAGCACATAGAAAAGCTACAGTGGCTGACACAGGACAAAGATGTCGTCGTCTGAGACAGCAGAGAGTACCTAGCGCTGCGAAGAGTAGTTTGTCCGTTTAGGGCTACTGTAGAAACATGGCCGCACAAAATGGCGTCTTCATTGTAAGGGGACCTGCGGTGTATGGAGATAGAAATGACTAATTCTAAGGTAATAAAATCAAAACGATACATTAAGTAAGGTCTTTATACACCACTGAAAACATAGTTATGTATATTATATTGAATTCTGTCAATAGATCCTCAAATACTCCTCATAAAGATCCGTTTACACCAAGGATGATAACTATAAAGATAATGATAAAGATATAGTTCTAAAAATCATTTTAAATATTAAAGAATAGCAGAGTTCACACCACAGATATAACAATAACAGCACAGGTAACTTTATTATTGGAATCAATTTTTTCAATGTTTTTATCCAGCTGATGAACAGCCAATCGAAATCCATCCAGCTTGAGCATTTATGCTTCCTTTACATGCTATCATAATTATTAGTTTCCTACTCCTAGTTCAAAAATTGGACATGAACTCCCTCTGAAATCAAAATTTGAATGCAATGAGCTCATAAGCAGGAGAAGATTTGTGAATGGCAGTGACTGAAGCTGGTAGGTCACATGATAATGACAACATGGCGAATGTAGTGTGTCTGGATTGTATTCATACTACAGACATTCATACTATATAGAACTTACTTACAGTACACCCATTCAAGAGATTATGTGATTTCGGATGTACCCATAGTCTAAAAGTGGAGTCATGCTGCCTTCACCTGCTATCGGAAATTTGATAATTCGCACTTCTGAAGTCATGATTACGAGCTCATGGCATTCAAGTTGGGAGGTGAAAATGGGATGGCGTTCATGTGCAATTTTCACCTAGGAAACTCATCTGCGATAATTCCGAGAGCATGTGAAGGCAGCATTAAAAGCATCTTCTGCAATCTAAAATGGCAGCACAGCTGAAATGTTTGTTTGAACTGCACCCTTTACTGTACAAGTGTGAATTTGCATTCTTTACTTTTTTTTTTTCCACATTTGCCAAAAAATATAACTTTGCTCTTTTTTTGCTATTAAAAAACAAACAAGCATATGCCCAGGTGATGCAAAAGTAACGAGATGCATTACTCTCCATAAAAAGTAATTAGTAATGCAATTAGTCACTTTTTAGGGAGTAAGAATATTGCGATGGATTACTTTAAGAAGTAACTTTCCCCAACACAGACCAGCTATGATGGATTTTCAGCAGGGAAACAGAGTCAAAAGTTTGCAATGAAAAGTCAGAGGTCTCAATATGAATGCAAACATTTCTCATAAGTGATCTGAACTGTGCTCACATAAATTTTAATAGTTCTATACTCCTACTGTATGTCAACAATCATTGACATACATTTTTGTTTCTCCTAAGGGATTTTAGAAACATCTGAAACAATGATGATAATTGAATACAAATAATAATGTCTATAAACATTACTAATATCTAATAACAATGTCTAAAAACTACATTAAGTTTCCTGAACAAGTTTCAAGCAATAAAACGTTCCTTTAGGACAAGTCTTGTTGAAGCTCAAGACTCAGACCAATCACTTTAGTCACATCTTCGCAGAATCACACTGCGCTTAATGTCTTGCCTGCAGATATTGTGATTTTCAGGTCCAGGGAGGAAATCTGGGTCTTTTCAGAGGGAGACGACTGTGTCATCTGACACATGAGTGTCTGGCCACAGCTGTAGAGACAGACAGACAGACAGACAGACGGGGCCCCAGCTCTGCCTGTGGATGATAGATCATGATGGTTTCACTGCTGCATTCCTATAGAGAATGGTTTATTTTCATTGGAAACATAATTGTCTGTGGCAAGAGTTTTGGAAGTGCTTTTACCCAAAACACTGCAAAAAGTCCATCCTGTACCATGGTCGCCCTCTATAGGTGACCTAAAATCAACACACCATTGAAAGTGGTGTCCGTTGAAACAGAATATACCCATACAGAAGTCATTCATACGACTATGTATATAGTTTGCTACTGTATATAAATACACAGAAAAAGGGGCTTACACCAGATGTGGGCAGAGTTGACATAACAGGTTACATGCACTGCCTTGATCCTGGGTTATTTTGTGATGTGCCTATACATTCACACTGCATAAACAAAAAAATACAATAAAGAGCTATAAGAATAGTACTGATTGAGTTGCATTTGACTATTTATTTCATGATTGGGTATTATAAATATTTATATTATTAAATATAAATATTTAAAATTAAAAATATCAATTTAATAGAATCCATATACCAATTTCAATCTCACAGAACTTTTTTCAGTTCAAAACAACAGAAGAAACAAGTATTGTTTGATCATTAAATTAAATAACTAATATATTGTACTACATAATTATTTTATATCCAAAGGATCAATGTATATGGTGTTAATATTGAACCATAATCAGTAAAAGCTACTCAAATCTCAAATTTAGTTAATTATGGCAAAAATGGGGAGTTCATATTTTCATTCTTTCTATAATATCACAATGTTGACATACTTTTTTTTTATACATGCATGCATGCATACATACATACATAGCATATATAATAGTCATGTGAACTGCTAATCAAATGCCTCTGATTGAATGATCATTAGCAAGTATGATCACCTCTATTAAAGCAGAAATGTTGGCAGTTTGCTGGTCTGGAGCATGCAGGTGTGTGTTAACACAATGCCAAGGAGGAAAGTCAGTGATCTTGGAGAAGCAATTGTTGCTGCCCATCATTCTGAAAAGGCTTACAAGACCATTTAAATTCCATCATTCTACAGTGAGGAAGGTTATTCACAAGTGGAAAACTGGAAAACATTTAAGACGGTTGCCAATCTTCTCAGGAGTGGACATCCCAGTAAATTCGCCCCAAGGTCGGACTGTGCACTGCTCAGAAAAATTGCAGACAACTAAAGAACTACACCTCAGACTTTACAGGCCCCAGTTAACATAGTTTTTAGTGTTCAAGTTCATGACAGTACAATTAGAAAAATATGGGTCAAGTATGGCATTTTTGGAAGGGATGCAAGGAGAAAGTTTCTTCTCTCTAAAAAGAACATGGCAGCATAGCTTAAGTTTGCAAAGTTGCATCTGAACAAAACAAAAGATTTCTATAACAATGTTCTCTGGATAGACAAGATCAAAGTGGAGATGTTTGGCCATAATACACAGCACCAAGTTTTGTGAAAACCAAAAGAGCATATCAGCACAAACACCTCATACAGAAAGTCAAGCATGATGGTGGAGGGTTGATAATCTGGGCTTGTTTTGGTCCCACAGGACCTGGGCACCTTGCAGTCATTGAGGCGACCATGAAATCCTCTGTACACCAAAGAATTCTAGAGTCAAATAGGAGACCATCTGTCCGACAGCTAAGGCTTGGCAGAAATTGGGTCATGCAACCAGACAATGATCCAAAGATCATCAGCAAATATACACTAGAAAGGCTAAAAAAAGAAAAGAATGAAGGTAATGCAATGGCCCAGTCAAAGTCCAGACTGAAAGGATGTGACTCACGTCAGTCTCACGTTAACGCAGCACATTATATATATGTGCTGCGTTAACGTGAGACTTATTGGACAATTAAAAAAATGTCGCCGTTAATCTATTCTTGAAGTTGGGTTGTGAGATGGGTCTATACTATGCAAGCTATGATTACTTTCACTTTGATATTTTAGCGCAGATGCATCTCCAGCCGAATTCAACTGTAGGTGGTGAGAACGCGAACCTGTGTATTACCTAGTGTGAAATTACCACACCAAATGTGATGTGCTAACATGGGAAAATTTGGGGAAAATTTATTTTTAAGAAGCTTCTCAATGGAAAGGATATTTGCACCTTGTACAATTCAGAATTAGTTTACTGTAGGAGTTCTTCCAGTCTTGAGTACAGCTTAAACGCACACTTTTTTGTCATTCCGATTGAAAGATTCAGTGGACTGTTTAAATGAGATGTTATATAACCCGATCTGTGGTTGACATGTGCTGACCATAGACCACTGACTTTCAGTCGGAATCATTTTGTGACATGTTGTGACAGTCTGTCTGGCGCATCAGTAATGTCGACACGGTCCTGTCCAGCAGCTGGAATGAGTTACTGGTTGCCATAGCAACTCTCAATGGCCACCAGGACTTATACGGTTTTATAAAAGCAATTTATTTGTTGTAAAGTGCAAAAATCATCTCAGAAAAATACATTCTTCTGTCAGGCACAGTTGAAGTAAAAAGTGCCTTGGACAAACGCTGTCAAGATGAGAGAGTGTAGCCAGGCTATGTCTGTGTCATTATTCCAACATTATCTTCATAACTTCGAACGAAATAAAAAGTTCACCCCTCAGAAAAATTTACTTTCCTCTCAACATTATAGCCTGGTTTGAGTGGCGGGCGGCGCACACACTCTTCAGTGGTGAAGGCGTGCGCTGTATATCACGTCACATCAACGCACACTCAGAGTGCTTTCACACAAGCACTTTTGGTGCACACCCGGGTTCGATTTACGTTAGAGTTCTGGGGTGGTCTGGGGTTCATGTGAACTTCGGTACGGTTCGCTGCTGATGTAAAAGCAATCACACTAAATCGCGGAAGTGATCCACTATTAATTACATATGAGTTGATAAAAATGTCTGTTTCACTCATTTACCTGACTAGCGTCACTGACACTGCTAGCAGAGAGCTGTAGATCTCATTTCTGCTCATCTTTGGTGTTCTTTAGAGCATTTGCAGTGCATTCACGGCAGATAGACGCAAGTGCCATTACGTACAGAAGCTTCTGTAACAAAACCATAGACTGTAAAAACCAACGGTTCAAAAACAAATATATAAAAGTGATGGGAGCAACGCTATGCATTTCTCCGCCTTCACGCTGGCTGTCGTTACTAAGCAACCGGGTAAACAGCTGCTGCTTTGATGACGCAAACGAACCCCGGTTCGGAACCAAACATAATATGAACACAGTCCAGCGGAGGCAGGGGGAGGGGGGAGCAATCGAACTCGGGTTCACGCCAGGCAATCGAACCAAGTGTGAAAGCACCCTCAAAAAGTAATCAGGTCAGGACGGTGAAATTTTTCGTTTGATCAGTTCATGAAAAGGTTTATCCCACACCTCTAAGGCCCTCTCCACACAAAGCCAGCACTTTTTTTTTCCTCGTTTCAAGAAATATCTGCATCCACACGAGATTAGGAAAACGGACTAAAAACGATGTAGTTTGCATGCCAGGCCTGTGTGTGGCGCTGTAATTCTGCCACAGAAATACACTAAAAACGGAGAAGAAGAGTTGTGGCTAGAAGGGGTATAGCAGTGGTCGGAGGTGAGGCAAAATCTCACAATAAAAAACAATAAAAACATTTGCTACTTAACAGATGTGTTTTATTAATGCCTACACCTACCCCAACCCAAAACATACCCTTACAATAATGCAGATACGTTAATTAAATGACGCAATATTGATGTGTGCATGCCCAGTGCCCGTAGTTGTATCCCTTAACACTTCACCGTGCCGGACGTAGTGTGATGACATCACCTTTTCAGAAAATATACGGAGTCGCTGTACACACGAAGACGGAAGATGATCGTTTTCAGATTTACCCACTTTGGGACCCGGTTTCGAAAAATATCGGATTCATGCTTCTAAAACGCCGGATCCGTGTGGACGAAACGCTGATACGGTACAAAATTTATACGTATACAGCTAAACGCGTCTCCGTGTGGACGGGGCCTAAAACTGATTACAATTTCATTTGGTTTGGGCATTTTTATTCCAACTGAGGTGTTTATATGGAGCATTTTTATTTGGATTGGACTTTTAAACGGATTACAGTGCTCCATGAAAACGAACCTATTATTTGGGTATTACACATATCCTGAATGCCTTCGGCAGAATTCAAATGAGCCAGTTTAATTTAGATTAATTCCAAAATTAATCTAGATTTTTAAAAAAATCTATGCCCAATATATATATATATATATATATATATATATATATATATATATATATATATATATATATATATATATATATATACACACACACACACACACACAGACGCATATACACACATATACACACACACAAAAAGTGTACAATTTACAGAAAATTCTACAGTCTACGTTTTGTACACAATCGTACATATTTAATACGATGTGTGACTTTTTTAACTTGATATTTGTATTCAAATTGTATGATTAAACATTTTTATTATCAAATGCTGTACAATAAATGACTTACGATGCTTCTCCACTTACTTAGTTGCTTAAAAATAATTCATAAAGATAATCAATTAATTATTATATTTAATATTCACTGTTTTACACCATCAATATGCACTCTAAAAAGTGCTAAAATGCCCTTTTATTGAAGAAGAAGAGGTTCCTTATACCTAATGTCTTTGTTGTTACCACCTGTTGCTTTAACACCACATACTTTTGGTGTAAGGAAGGATAAAAAAAAACTATAAGCACTGAAATATATGAAAAGATTTTTAGTACAACACAGTCAGACATGTGTAGCCTTTATAAAAAATTAAAAAAAAAAAATTCCCAGGTGTGTAACAATGATCCCAGAGTCATTCCTCGTAACGATGTATTTTACAGAATGGTTAATAATACATAAGAAAAAAGGAGCACACCATTAATTCAAAGAAGAATTTAAAGACTAACTTTAAACACTGCTTCATCAGAGCGTTCTTCAAACAGCAGCTGTTGTGTTCTGACTCCGCTGGTTATTCATCAGCAGAAGCTGGGAGAATCTGACACAGACGCAGCTGCTCCGTGGCCTCAACTCCTTCACATTGTCAAAAAAACAACAACATTAAAATACAACAAATTTGACAATAAATTTTACTTTATCAAACAAATAACAGCTTTAAATTATTTTGGTATGAACTAGTTGACTTTAAAAAATCAATAATTTCCCAATACTAAGGTTTTTTTATTTAATTCCCCTGAAGTAAAATCCAACAAAACGACCAATCAGGCTTTGCCACATGGTGTGGGACACCTATCAGAGAACCCATATCTACTAAACCTACCCTCAGTTCACTAAAGGACCACAATCTTTTTGGATACGGCAAGGTCTCCCAACCCAACCGCGGTATGTGGCTCACACTGGCGGCCCTTCTGACTCTGTGTGCCTCAGGAAGAAGTGCTGAAAACAGTTCAGAAAGCAGTGCTTTGGAGGAAGAGATTGTTATAGCCAGAGGAAAACTTGTGGTGAGTGTTCGACAGCTAATCTGCAAGGAGTTTTGCTCTAAAAGGTCACTTTCATGGTCCAATGATGTGGCACAGACGGCGTCAAACTACATTAACATAGAAGCTAATGATGTTAAAATATACTTCATTATTATAATTTGGGGCTATATAAACACATACACTACTTTTACAAAGTTTATGTTTTTGAAAGAAGTCTCCTCTGCTACTCAAGGCTGTTTATTTGATCAAAAATAAAGTCAAATTGTGAAATACAATTACAATTAAAACAAATATATCTATATTTCTTATTATTAACAAAGCAAAAGAACATGATTTATTTGAAATATAAATCTTTTGGAACATTATAAGTGTCTTAACTGTCACGTTTCATCAATTTACTATCCCCTTGCTGAACATAAATATTAATTTCTTTCCTTGAAAGGAAAAAAAAAATCTTACCGACTGTAATGTAGATTGTTTAATTAAACACTCTAATAATTGAGAAATAATTCTCTACAAGTAGGTAATGCATGGCATTTAAATAAATTAAATGCTGTATACCCTATAATGTCATAAAGAACACTTCACTGTACAAAAAAACACTTTTCTCTGCAATTGAAAATGTTCTAGTGACTGATCACATCTAAATTTTTTAGTTGGCCAAATTGAATTTTTGTGAATTGATGCAATTTATTTAACAGAAAATTATATTTGGCCAACTGAAAAAAATGGAGACCTGATTTATTTTAGTGTTGTTTTCACTATTTTTCCATAAATATCTCTTCAATCCCCTCTCCCAGGCTCCCAGTGTAGTGGGATGATCCATAAAGAAGATGCCAGAGCTCTACACTTTCCTGATGGAGCGATGGGCATTGTAGTATCCTGACATTATACCTCTCATTTTCTTGTAATTCCTGTTTTCAGTCGAGTATGTGTATGTGCAGTACGGGTATTTGTTCATATGGCTTTGGTAAGACAGCATTTGACAGGGGTGTGAATGTTAATGAAATCTTTACAGGCCCCCGGTGCTGTTTTCTGTGCTGCCATATGTTTAAACGCTTAAAGGCCGGAGTCATGCGCTCCGTGGCCTCAGAGGTCATACGCCTGGTGCCGTTAACCTTAACCTGCTGTTTAAAGTCATAACCTGGAGTATGATTCAGGAGAGGACAAAAACCCACGGCTGATCTTCTACAACGATAAGGACGAGGAAGTGAAGGTAAGAACAATGTTATTTTAAGTGTAAGTATAAGCAGTCTTTTCAAATTAGTCACTCATTAGTCACTCAAACAAGTGTCACAATCTGTCACAAGGGAAGCAATGATGTGACAGGGTGGTTTTTTTTTTTTTTTGACGGTCTGCTTTTTTTTTATTGTTGTACGTAAAAGAGCAGCATGACTATACTCTATACTTCTCCTTTTGTGTTCTATAGAATAAGAAAAAACTCAACAAAACTGACAAAATGTGTGAAAAAAAGAAATCTCTCTCTCTCTCTCTCTCTCTCTCTCTCTCTCTCTCTCTCTCTCTCTCTCTCTCTCTCTCTCTCTCAATTTTTTTTTAACTCCTCACAAAAGAGTTGAAAATGTCAGGGAAAAAAAGAGCATTAGGGTTTCCACTTAGTTCACACTTGTCATGTTTGGTTCGATTAAAACGAACCCTGGTGCGGTTGCTCGGTTAGTGCGGTTCATTTGAACATATGTGAACGCTGCCATCCGAACTCTGGTGCGCACCAAACAAGCGGACCGAGACCGCTAAAAAGATGGGTCTCGGTCCGCTTCCAAACGAACTCTGGTGCGGTTCGATTGATATATGAACGCAACACGGACCAAAGACATGTAAACGGGCCAAAAACCGGACGTATAATGTCACAAGATGCCACGCATAATGCAGCTGATTTGACGACGCGGAAAGATCGGTGTACGTTATCCAAAATGAGTAACTTTAACGTTAGAGGGCAAACGTAGAGCAACGAGGAAGAGCCTCATCAATATTTGGTCAGACGAGCATGTTTCGAAAATGCTAGAAAAAACACACAAAAAGCATACCTGGCTCTTCTCATCAAAGTTCCTGTGTTGCCCATTTTTAGCAGGTACAGACGACAGAACGGCCGTCTCTTTTGCACAACGGAGGAAATCCTGCTGCTGTTTTGAATGTTTTGAACATTTTATGAGCTCTTCATGAGTTCTCAGCGGGTAAAAATAATGCCACATGTACACGCATAAAATGATCGCGTTTAATCCAGCACACAGTGTTGTTTTGAATGTTGTGAACATTTCATGAGCTCTTCATGAGTTCTCTGGTAAAAAGATAGTGCCATATGTGTTACACGCATAAAATGATCGCGTTTAGTCCAGCACACAGCGTTGTTTTGAACATTTCATGAGCTCTTCATGAGTTCTCTGGTAAAAAGATAGTGCCATATGTGTTACACGCATAAAATGATCGCGTTTAATCCAGCACACAGCGTTGTTTTGAATGTTGTGAACATTTCATGAGCTCTTCATGAGTTATCTGGTAAAAAATAATGCCATATGTACACGCATAAAATGCCTGCGCGTGTAATCCGCACACAGCATTGTTTTGCATGTTCGGTAAACGAGCTCCTACGTCATATAAACCGACCAATCAGGTTGTGAGCGTCTCCCTGTGCCTTTGGTTCGGTAACTTTAGGTGCGCGTTTAAAAATGCCCGTGTGAACGCTAAGCGGACCAGGAATATTATGTTTGTTTTTGTTTTTTGGTCCGGACCAAACTAACCAAACGAACCAAACTACAAGTGTGAACGCACCCTTAGAAAAGCATCTTAAGACCTAATAAATGGAAAATAATGTAACATTATATATTTTAACTAAAAGAGTGTGTGTGTGTGTGTGTGTGTGTGTGTGTGTGTGTGTGTGTGTGTGTGTGTGTGTGTGTGTGTGTAAAAACGAACTATAAAGTTTAAAAAATGGGAAAAAAAGCTATAAAAATTAATATGATGATTATAAAATTGTACAACTATCAACAAATATTTAGATATAAAAAGGTGCACTTGTTTTAATGGAAGAAAGTGCAATGTGCAGAATGGTGGAATAAGTCCCACCTTCTTAAAGAGCCAATTGTATCACTCCAGCTGCAGTTAGAAGTTGCTAGTGTTCTGGGGCTATTGATGTGTTTAATGCTGCCGTCACGTGCTATCGGAAATTTGATAATTCCCACTTCTGTTGTGATTTTGAGCTCACCCAAATACTCAAATTTTTAAATGGGTTCATGTGCAATTTTTACCTAGGAAACTCGTATGTACGATAATTCCGAGAGCACGTGAATTCAGCATAAGTGCTCCTGGGATGTTCATATTTACGAGGTGAGAAGTCTTGTTTACAACATAATGTGCCCGTTTCTCACTGACATTCCCCCAACTCGTACAGATCAGGGCTTAAAGAAAATATCGAACTTCCCACTGGTACAACTTTGTGGTGACAACGTTCATGTGTGTTCAACTCGTAAATACGATCTTTACGGCATGACTTGAACGCACCATGTCCACACTAGTGCGATCTGTCTTCGTTTTTAAAGTCCCCAATTTGGTCCATATTCAAATTAAAAAAGTGCCTGTAGCGTTTCCGAAGCTTTCCAAAGCAAAAGCGATGTTTTAAAGTGAAAATGCACTAGTGTAAAGTAGCCTGAAAACGTAGTGTGTAAACGTAAACATACCCTGCATCCCAATTCCAATACTATACATACTAAATAGCACTCGAAAATAGAATTAGTATGTCCCGAATCGTAGTGTGCTGAAAAGAGTATTCCAAAGGTACCCAGATGGTTTACTATTTCCGGGCAGAATTCGAAGTACAGATCGACGCACACTCTAACTGCGTTCACACCACCGGCGACGAGAGTGTCAAGGTGGCCGGAAGTCATACGTTTTCACGAGGATTCGATTAGAACTACAAACGCGGGGTAAAAAAAAAGTGTTAAAAACCACAAACATGACGGATGTGCGCAGATGTCAGACGGTTAGGTTTAGATAAAGGGGTTTGAGTGATCAATTATCAGTATTCAGCCTGACAAAAAGATATTTATAGAGTGTTGTCCACATTATATTCCACCTGTAGCAGCATTGAGAACTTCTGTAATGACACGTTTGGCAATTAACTTTAAAAAGCATCATTATATTTAAACTGCAAACACACGAGGAGATTCACTGCATTTCAGACCCACACATGGCAAATCAACGTGCGATACATTTCTCTCCGATACGGTAGGAAATTAAACTAAATGTGGAGGATTTGATTTGAACTGTGATGATGATTGACAGGGCTGTTTAAACGGTGATGGGATACACGTAACTAAGCAACAGAGTCCTTTAAAGATGAAGTATTATAATAATAATAATGCATAGTGATGTTACGTATGACACCGATACTTGCAATGAACCACTGCTACGGAGCTTGTATCATTAAGTCACTAGTCTCTTGAAAATTACTTCTGAAGCAAACACACTGCTTTACTCCTGTAGTGAACCACCTGACTGCTTTGACAGCCCAATCCAGTGTTGACAGGTTTGAAACCTGGCGGCTGTATTTCTTATGTGCTTTCACACATTATATTGCCCTGCTAAAAAAGACTATAGAAACTTTACAGAAATACTATTGAATTAAATGGTTTTCATGGGAATTGCTTTGGTTGTAATGGAAATTATAGTGGTCTCTATGGGTCTCTATATTTGTTGGTATAAATCCACAAAGGATCAGTACTTTTGCATGTGGTTCTGTTCGAGGTCGGATCACGTTCTCACCACAAACGAACCGCTCCAAGGAGGTCTGGGAACGCTTGTTTGGTCCGCTTTTGGTGCGCACCCGAGGGCGATTGCTGCTTTCACACCTGACCAAACGAACAGCACCAAAGAGGGAAACGAACTCTAGTATGATTCAACCGAACTAAATGAAGTAACTCCAATTTCTATTTGAATTAAGCTTCGAGTAGGTAATGAACCATTTTTGACACAATTGTAGCCTATCAGAAAGCAATAATACTTCGAAACGCTTCATTTGGCCATCACTAATACTTTTTTTTTGTAACACACTTTATATTATGTCCCAAAGCTTGCACTTTTGCTACACACTCAAAAGTATGTACTTTTTTTTGTCAGGATACTAACGTTTAGAAACAAAATTTGTGAGGCAGTTGTCAGATTTCATTGGTGGTTTCAAATATGAAATTGAATCTTAATCTTGGTGAACAGCTTTGGAGAATTTGATGTTTTCCCTTTCAACGAGCTGTAACGTTAATTGCATGACTGAAATAGCTGAGAGGCTTTTCAAAGATGGCCGCCAAGTGAAATATCTTGCCTGGAACTTTGGTATCTTTCACTCCTCTGACAACAATTTGTGCCTACCTCAGGTTGTTAATGTGAAGAAGATGAAGGCAGACGAGATCAGCAGCTTGCTGGATTCTCTGGGTTTCTATAAGAGGTCACAGAAAGGCGAAGAGGTCCCTGAGGAGTTCAAACATTTCCCGTTGAGAGCGCCTCGGGACGAACTGTGACACCCGCTGGTCAGCGCCGGTACTGCAGCCTGCCGCAAATGACGTCCAGGATCTAAAAGTTCAGGAACAGAAACAGATCTGGACCGACAAAACAGATGGCAGGAGGCAGTTTGGCGCACCACTGTCCTAATCATAGAGCTTTTACAATAAACTTCTTACAGCTTTGTCTTGTGTGTCATTGTTTTGCTCTTTTGTCATAAAAATGCATGAGCCTACTTGATTTTCACAAAGGAACACAATTAGCCTACAAAACAAACCCACCGAAATATGGCCATTAAGGAAAGTAGGTGACAAGTTGTTGAGGCTGTCAGAATAAACGAGAAGCCTAATTATTGAATGTTGCATTCGTTTAAACAAAGTCTCCTTTCCAACTGAGCTTGTTAAAAAATACACTCATTAAATATAATTGTATTATTCAAATTGTGGGCTATACAAAACAAATCTGACAAACATTCACAAAAGTAACCAGGTCCTTCAAAAATGAAACCAAAACAGTAGACTATTAATAAAAAATTAAATAATACAATTTTTTTAAATATTATTTTATTTTCATTTGAGTGGTGGCTAAAACAATAAAATAAATTCATTAAATGTATTCCACTGACACATTTATTTCTTGTTTTGAGCATAAACCTCATTACATTTGTTAGAATTGTATTAAAACTAGATATAATTTGCCAAAAGGATATTAAAATGTTCCGTGAAAACAAGTCTTCTTGTTTTATGTTGGTCTACAGGTGTTTCAAACTTCTGAAAATGATTAAATTTGTATTTAATTTATTTTTCTATTTTGATTTCCTGTGTAGTAACAATAACGGTATTAACTATGGTTACCATGGTGAGGTTGACATCTTAATCTGCTGTCAGACTCCATCTGTTTCCTCAGATTTAATCTGGTTAGCTCTTGAAAGACTCACAAACCAAAGTGGAGAAGCGTGCAGGACTCAGTGGATGAGCGTTTCGTGTCGTCTCCACCATGCCTGTGTTTTACACCCCGATCCCTCAGAACCTGAGAGTGGGTCTGGCTAATGTCAGCGGGTCAGTGTTTATAAATAACAGGACGCGAGACAGTGGAGACTTCAGGGACCCGTATCAGGATAATGAAGGTGAGACGTCCAAATGCAAAGGACCTTATTATAGAGGATGTTTATTACTCACACTGTTGTTTTATTTTTCACATTGCACAAGTGGATTACTACTGGCGTTTTAACAGAAACTTTCTGTGCTTAAAAATCGAAATAAATAATATGTATTTAATGTTTTTGAAAGAAGTCTTAGCAAAAATACAGTAAAAACATTGCTGAAGGAGCATGTGAAACTGAAACCAGGAGTAATGATGCTGAAAAGTTGGCATAGCATCACAATAATAAATTACATTTAAATAACAATATTATTTTACAATATTGCTGTTTTTACTGTATTTATGATCGTATAAATGCACCCTTGGTGTGAGCATAAGAGACTACTTTCAAAATTATAAAAAAAAATCTCAATTATTCTAAACTTCTGCTTTATAATAAATATAAAAAAATAACTAAATTCACTTAAAACAGGGGAAAATCATAAATCATTTTGATTATCTTTCCCTCATTTATTATTTATGTTATTGAAATTTTTCACTGACAAGGTGATTTACTTGTGTTTTCATCATAAAACAACATGTACTTTTAAATAATAATTCATTTAATGACAAGTTTTATTCATATGTTACATAATATGACAAATACAATGAATAATCTAATTTCATGGATGCTAACGATAAGAAACAAAGTTCATAATAGTCTCTATCCTCAGTGTTAAACTAGGCTTAAAAGTTACCCCAGGGGGTAAAGAAAATTATAATGAACAATTAAAAAATAAAAGATATTAGATTAAACATCACTGATTGAATATCTTACCACACGTGGTGTTGTTCTGTGCTTCTGGTTTGATGTCTAGCCTGTGCCGAGGTCTCGTCTCATCTCCCGCTGCAGATGCTGCTGTACTTTAACATGTTCTTCTTCCCCTTCTGGTGGATCTCTGAGGTGATAATGCTGCATTTAAAGGTGGGTTCAATTAGGCCTATATATGCTAAGGCTATTGTCCATCCTTAATGATAAAATCCTTTCTTTATGTAATGCGACTGCAGTTACTTTACTATCTCTGTTATATTTACCAATGTTATGTCTTTCACTTTTAATAGTCTATTTACTGTATAACACAACCAGAACTATTCTTACATTCACAAACAAAATCAAACACAGTGTTCAATCTTCTTTACTCTCTCAGCTAAAATAAAATGATACTTTTAGAAATGAAACTACAACCACCAGTAGACGATGGCAGATTACTTTCTTAATGAGTGACTCATTGAATCACTCAGTCAAACAATTTATCCAAAATGGCTGGTTTATTCAGGGACAAAGCAAGGCTGTCCAAAATCGTATACTCTCTTGAGTAGGTGCTTATTTTGAGCAAGTCATGACTCATGACCGATAAAAAGTATGCTTGAATGTATGAATATAATCCGGATGTACTACATTTGCCATGTTGTCATTATCATGTGACCTACAAGCATCAGGTATGTCACTCCATTGCCATTCATAAATCCTCTCCTGTGGCCATATGGGATACTAAAGTGTCCATGTATGCACGCTTCAGAATCTCACCGGAAGTAGTAAGTCACCGTACTTTTTGCCTTCTGTTTTTCGAATACTATGAATTCAGACATACTTTTTTTCTGCATGCTATATAGAGAAGTATTCGATTTCGGATGCAGCTTGGGACTGTACTCAACAGCACAAAGAAAGACTTACGTCCTCGAGGAGTCCGGTCCTGCCAGGCTATGTTCGAAAATTGCCACCTATACACTCATTCACTATTCCCTACATAACTCCACTAATATAGTCTCCTTGAAGGAGTGAATGACAATTGAGTGCGCTGGAAGGGCTTCCACTTTTGCATGTGCTTTCTGTATCATTGAAACTGTCAGTAAGGTGAAAATATTTATCTTGAACTCTGAAAACTAGTAGGAAAAAACCCTGATTAAAAAATTTAATAATCAATTAAAAAGGAATTGATATACTCCGGGCCGTTGAATGCTTGAATCTGATTGGCTGATGAACGTTCTGAGGTGTGCAATTATTTTCTGGGAAACATTTCTGGAGAGCGAACGTAGATCCAGGCAGCTTTCTTACCACATTACGTCCATATCACTTCACTTAGTTAACTGTAATAACGGAAATTAAAGGTCTAAAAAACAACAACAACACACTCTAAAAAATGCTAGGTTAAAAACAACCCAAGTTGGGTTGGAAATGGACAAACCCAGAAATTGGGTTGTTTGAACCCTAGTAAAAAGACCCATTCAAACAACCCAATTTCTGGGTTTCTCCATTTCCAACCAAACTTGGGTTGTTTTTAACCCAGCATTTTTTAGAGTGCATAAAAACAAAGTCATTTTTAATATTTACAGTAAATATAAAACATTCAACAGCCGGGCGACAGCATAACATAAACGGAAGCGGACATCAAAGGCAGCTGGAAACAACAAAAGACATAAAATGACATCTCGCTCTCTTTCTAATAACTTCATTAATAACTGCAGTAGATTGCTATCAACGACTCAAGCTTTAAAATTAAGTTTTGAAACTTGCAATGAACTTGCCGTTGAATGAGATGCGGAAGAAATATTCCTACTCACAATAGATTTAAGTGGCCTACAAAAACCAGACAAATCCATCATCGGATCAATGTCTTGAGGTGTAACCATAGTATAAGCAGAATAAATGACTGGGTGTGCGATATTTTTCTAATAATTCAACAACCCATTGTCAATTATTCCTTACTTACACTGTAGCCACATTGGACCAGCAGAATGCTACAGATATTTTACTTTATAAAGTCAGTCTTACGAGAAGCAATTTTTCCTTCTCCGTGCATCTCCCTTTAGATGCTTTGTACAAAGATTAAAAATAAATCACTCATTGTTATGTATATTTGTTAATGTTAACAAATGAAACCATATTGTAAAGTGTTAGCAAAAAACATTCTACAAACATTCAGAAGGCTAATCAAAGAAATTATGAAATTAAGAGATATTGTGCATTTACCACAACCAACTAAAAACACTTTCAAATACGTTTGGGAACAAAAACAATCTCAGTTTTAGTGACTTTTCTGAAAGTGATTATTAAAATGAATGCATGAACATCACTTCCATAATAGCTGGCAGGCCATTAGCAGCAATGCCAGATAAAAGGGTCTTCAAACATTAATACGGCTCCTGTATCCATGGTGATGGTCTGCCTTTGTGAACTGCACATTGAAGTTCAAGTGCTACTGTTATATATTGTACATTTAATAGCTCGGCTAAATCACAGCAATTTAAAGAGATACTGCTGCAATTATCATTTCTAGTGTCAAGACCTGAACAATCTTAAAAACACTGCTAACCTATACTTGTGATAATATTTAGATAAGCTTTTTTTTAGGTCAATCTGGGGTTGTGGATATTTTAAATTCATATTTAGTAACAAGGAATATAACTTCTTTCTCTTATTTCCATAGTTCTGTTATCTGCCAGTGTATTACCAGTGCCTGCTGGTGACAGGGGTGGTCCTGCTTAGCATATTTGAGGCGTTGCGGGTGTATCTGGGTTACGTCGGTAATCTCAAAGAGAAGGTAATGCACACAAAATGATATAAATCATTAATCTGAACACTGCTCATTCTTAACAGATTCTGTATGTGTGTGAGAGAAATTAAACAATCAAAAAGTGAGAAAAGCGTGAGATTGAATGCTATTTTTACTCACACTTTGCAACATATTCATATCTAGCTGTTCAACTACAAAAAGTAAGACTTCTTATGACTAAGGATAAATGTTATAGCCATGGAGCAAGATGAAAAATGTATTTTACAATTGCTACTCATTTATATATATATATATATATATATATATATATATATATATATATATATATATATATATATATATATATATATATATATATATATATATATATATATATATATAATGTTCTTAAAGTTATTTAATTGTATTCATTAATATCATTAAATGTATTACAATGTGTCACAGTCAACCAACAGTTAACTATTAAAGGGTTAGTTCACCCAAAAATTAAATTGATGTCATTAATGACTCACCCTACTGTTGTTTCACACCCGTAAGACCTCCGTTCATCTTCAGAACACAGTTTAAGATATTTTATATTTTAGTCCGAGAGCCTTTCTAAGTAGCCTGATGGGGTCATACTCAATTCTCAGAATATGAATCTGAAACTGCTCCACTGGGCTGTGATTATGGGGCGTGTTTCAACCGAACCAGGAAAGACCTCAATTGGATAGACCTACAACCAATCAGAGCAACGAAGCGACGCATTGTCAAATGTCAACAGACAGAGCTCAACTGTACTGTGTTGCCAAGTCCTATTTTTTTTCCGCGGTTGTTTTCTATGTCCAAGGGTTGAAGCGACTGTTATGTGATATATAGACCCATGAGTGCGAATTTTAGCAGGCAATCTTGCCAAAATAACACACATTTCACCCCCCAAACACCATTTTTCACCCGAAGAACCCCCCCAGAAGCTATTGTTTAGGGCTAGTAGTTGGCGGGTTTTGTTGTTAAAACTTGGCAACCCTGTCTGCACGCGCTGGAATAAACGATCTTAGATGGTGTTGTAAAAAAATTAAAGGATTTATTGATACACAGGGTACTTACCCAACATGATCATCATCTTTGAGAGAAATTATGAAGGTGAAGGCATATACAAACAAGCTCTCCGTTTAGGATTCGAGTAAATATAATCCAAGCCCCTTTGATGACGTGCATGATTACGTTACTGTTTATCATCTGTCCGTCATCGTCTAAAGCCCGCCCTGATGATTTCATTGGTCTGAACAGTTTCTGTTCGGGGATGATTACTCCTCTATGGAGCGATGGCAGACCGAACTGCCCGACCCTAAAATGTTGTGGGCGGGGCTAGTTTCGGCTGGCATCCAGGCTAGTATCTAAGTGTATGCACACTATACTGTCCATGTCCAGAAAGGGAATAAAAACATCATCAAAGTAGTCCATATGTGACATCAGTTAGTTCATTAGAATCTCTTGAAGCATCGAAAAATACATTTTGGTCCAAAATTAACAAAAACTACGACTTTATTCAGCATTGTCTTCTCTTCCGCATTTGTTTTCAATCCTCAAATAAAGATTCAAACGGTTATGAATCGACATATTGATTCATGATTCGGATCGCGTGTCAGACTGCTGAAATCATGTGACACTGGCGATCCGAATCATGAATCAATACGTCGATTCATAACCGTTTGAATCTTTATTTGAGGTTTGAAAACAACCAAATGGACCAAAATGTATTTTCGATGCTTCAAGAGATTCTAATGAACTAACTGATGTCACATATGGACTACTTTGATGATGTTTTTATTCCCTTTCTGGACATGGACAGTATAGTGTGCATACACTTAGATACGCTCTTGGACTAAGTATAAAATATCTTAAACTGTGTTCTGAAGATGAATAGAGGTCTTGCGGGTGTGGATCAACATTAGGGTGAGTCATTAAGGACATACATTTCATTTTTGGGTGAACTAACCCTTTAAGGTTAACTCATATTTTCCTTGTTTTTGCCCCCATTTTTCATGGGCTGAACTCAAAGACCTAAGACTTCTTCTATGTACACAAAATAACTATTTCTTTCAAATATTGTTCACAAATCAGTCTAAATCTGTGTTAGTGAGCACTTCTCCTTTGCCATCCACCTCACAGGTGTGGCATATCAAGATGCTGATTAGATTAGGATGATTATTGCACAGGAGGGTCCAGGGGGGTCGGAAAACCAGTCAGTGTCTGGTGTGGCCTCATGCAGTGCAACTAATCTCCTTCGCAGTGTTGATCAGGTTATTATAAGATATTTTAAAATTAAATAAATAAACACGAAAGTAGCGATCACGTGGTGAAAACAGATTAATGAAATAATTGAAATATGAATAAATAATTATATAGATGCAATATAAATAAATAACTATGAACCACAGCTGATAGAACAAAGGAATTAAATAAAAATGCATAATTAAATTAAAATGATAAATAAATAAATAAATAAACAAACAAACAAACAAACAAACAAACAAACAAACAAACAAATAAATAAATAAATAAATAAATAAATAAATAAATAAATAAATAAATAAATAAATAAATAAATAAATAACCATGAAAGTAGTAACCACAGCTGATCAAATAAATTAATTAAATAAATAAATATGAAATTAGCTGATAAAACTACAAAATAACTAAATACATTTGCAATTAAACTAAATACAAATGCAAAATAAATAACCATGAAAGCAGTGACCACAGCTGATAAAAAAATAAAAATAATCTAAAAGGAATGTTAATATTATATTAAAATGTTGCCTACATTTCTTTCTTCATTCTTCTCTTTAGGTGCCAGAGTTAGCTGGATTTTGGCTGATCTCCTTCCTCTTCCAGCTGCCTATCCTCCTCTTCTTCATCACTGATCAAGACATCCTCATTCTTCCTCTGGAGCGGGCCGTTCACTCTTTCTATCTAGCCTTCCTCCTGGGCGAGCTGTTGGCCTCGTTTCTCGCCCTGCGTGTCATGACCCGTAAACTCGCCCAACAGTTTCACATGAGGCAGTTCGGCCCCGTCCAGGGTCTCCACACAGCAGAAGCCCTGCCTATGTTTGGACTGCCGCACGGGGGCAGGAGTGTGCTTCCTGTGAGGGACATACAGCCCCATCGAGAGATGATGTGAAACCTGGGTGTTAAAGATCTGAGCAGGAAACAGGATAGTTTGTATGGTTTTCCACCAATGTGACCTTCGGCAATAAGTGCAATTTTCTAATAAGAGAATGTTTTGTGGTAAATCTACAAAAGCATGACCAGTAGTAGTAAAATGGAGGGGTGGGGTTAGTTGTCACACCAACACTATTTAATCGGTATCCATGAGGTTTGGAGTTTAAAAAGTTGTTTTTTGTAGTTATACCTTCAGTACATTTTTATACAATATTCACAAAATAAATATTCACTGAAATAAAGTTAATAAAGGACAGTCTAATTATAAATTAATTAAAAATTAAAAAAAAAAAGTTTAAAAGCTCTGAAGAGAAGAAATTCATATTTCAACAAGGATGCATGAAATTGATCAAAAGTGACAGCATTATAATTTTACTAAATATTTCTATTTCAAATAAATGCTGTTCTTTTAAACTTTCCATTCATCAATAATTTTGAAAAACATGTCTCACAATCTCCATATTAATCAGCAGATATTAAGCAGTTGAACTGTCAAACCTTGATAATAAACAAATCCTCATATTATAATTATTTCTGAAGGGTCATGTGACACTGAAGACTGGACTAATGATGCTGAAAATTCAGCTTTGCATAAAAATAAATACATTTTAAAATATATTCAAATAGAAACAGCTACTTTAAATTGTAATAATATTTTAAAATCTAAATTAATTTTACTGTGCTTATGATCAAATGCAGTCTTAGTGAGC